>NC_134865.1:32191428-32511071 GCF_049852395.1 Peromyscus maniculatus bairdii
TGGACTCATATATCATTTTTAATACAAATTCTTTACTTTCTCTAGTGTGTGTAAGATATTTTTCAAAACTTAAATATACAATGTTTTCATTAGAAATTTTTCAGTTTCAGTAACTATAATTATGAATTTTGGTAACTAGTTTCTTTTCTAATATTTTTTAAACTGTGTAGCTAAAATTTTGTCTGTTTTTTCACCTTATTCAAGAATAAATTTTCAGTTAGTCATCTTCTTAATTGGCTAAACATGACCTATAGTAATGAGATTTGCCTTTACATATTTTAATAACCAGACCACAGCATAGCTTTTCATATAATAAGCTCAGAATATCTGGGGGATATTATTACTAAAATTATACTGAAAATTAGGCCACATATAAACATAAATATTTATGCTATCATCCATTGTAGTATGAATAATATCAATGAATATCTATGGTATAAGTTCAAAGATTGTTGTACATGTGCATTATACAAACAATAGAAGCATATAGATATTGAACTGTTTCTGAATATATTTTATGAGGCTTATGTGCAGAAAACTGTGCTAATACAGCACTTCTGGATGCACTTATATCAAATATTATTTGTTGCAGTAGAAAGACCTTGAATGTGGAACTTGGATGCATCACTGAGTACCAACTCCACTATATACTATCTGTGTGATACACTGTAATTTAGCAACTATTTGCTTTACACTAATCTTGTTACTTAGATACTAAATCTGTTCAGCATTGTATTCCCATGTAAATCATGTGCTGTATGATTCCTACCTCTGTAGGGAGGCAAACAGACATATCAAATAAGCTGGGACTTTTGTATCTCCTCATTCTGACACCATAAAGTATGTGTGTTGTTTGCTTAATCATAGAAATGGACTATTTATTAAATGTTTGTATCATATAGTTTTCTTGCTATATTAAAGCATAGATGTAAATCACTCTCAAATGTGCTAGAAAATGCATTATATTTGAACATTAAATTTGAAAATCAAAATCCGCACTATTCTGGTGAGATTGCATCCCTGGTGCATTGACTTCAGTGTCTCCTACCTCTGGGATCAGATAAACATTCCTTGTCCCACTTCAGAAGGTGTAAGTCGTAAAGATGACCATTTCCTGGTGATAAGCATGCCCTGTCCTCCTGTCTCCTGTTCTCTCTTCCAACCCCTCCATGCTTCTGCAGAAACAATCTGTATATAATGCACTGCTTCCCTAAAAACAATTTCAATTTGAATATGTTATCTATTTTCTTTCATACTTACAAAATTAGTGAGCGATGTCTACTAATATTATTTGGTATAATGAAAACTAATATTCTTATAATAAACAAAATGGAAGACATATTCAAATACTATAAGTAGAATGATATCATTTTTGTGATTAAAAAATTTGCTGAACTATGGAGAATCAGCCTTCCACATGGCGGAGTGCCCTAAATGGTTATCCATTCCTAAGGGGTTATCCTGGGTCACATCATACATACATGTGACACTTAATAGACTCAGCAGGTCACATTTTTATATTTATGCACACACACACACACACACACACACACACACACACACACACACACAATGTATATATGAATGAATATGAAGCCATGATTTTGAAAGATATGAGAGGGGTTGGGGGAAGGATGAGGGAGAACGGTGTAATTATATTATAATTAAACTTAAAGAAATGTTTTACACAAGAAAAGCAGAGTAAGAGAGAAAACTGTCTAGATGTTGAGAGTCACCAGTTAGTAATATGAAGAACAGACGCCAAATGCCACAGCTTCTCTCCTTTTTGGTAGAGTTGAGTGGTTCCAGAATTTTAAAAATGTGTTGATTTTAAAATTATTACTACTGTTACCTCTTTGCTTTGGTGGCCTTGCCATGGATGTCGACAGCACAACCTCTCCTAAGACACAAGTCATCTTTTCTTCATTCATCCACTCTGCTCCCTTGAACCTGCTGACACGCTCCATTCCAGGTAAAACACTGTTTTCTAAATGATCCCAAACTTCATCTTCGCTCATTCCAGGAAGCTGAAGAGTTCCTATGTGACTTTTGTCCCAAGTGAGTAAGAAGATTCTCTGTGTGGTTCAGTTCGATTCTTCTAGCCAAGCAATGACTGTTCTGGAAATTATACTCTTCTGCTACATTTACACCCTGTCTTGTGAAGAGTGTTATCAAGTTGTCTTCATTAAGCAACAGAAAAAAAATCATTCTGCCCAATAAGGGATACTCTCCTGTTAGCCTAATAATTGGGTGCATGTCCTTGGCAGGTCACTTATGTGACATGGTCTAATGACCTTTAAATTAGACACGTAATGCTATTGATAGTAGGCAAGATGTGATGGCCCAATTACCACACAATGGATACAATTTTTGAAAAAAATCAGTAGAGAAAGTGAAGTCATTTCATTTGTTTAGTAGAAAAAGTATATTTTAATTTTTAGATCATTCACATAGTGAATGACTACCTTAATATATTTTCTATAATGAGTTAATGTGTAGATATGATACAATTGAGTTTATAAAATTAAATTGTAATGAAACAGTATTTGAAAAGTATAATGAGCTCAGAAAGGAAAAAATTTAGAATTTTAAATAATTAGAGAAAATAATTTAGAAAGACTTTTTACAAATGCTAAAAGTAAATCGATACTCCTCAAAAATTATGCAGACTAATTTTTACTCTATAGTTTATGCAATATTTAACTTAGAACTTTCATTGAATGTTTGTCTTCTCTCTACAGCATAATATTTTTTCGTGGGAAAGTTTGAACTAATAATGACTTAAAATGCATTCTTTATAACACTATGCGGTCAACTACACATTATCAAGGACTATGTATCCTTATTCTTTCAGAGTGGAACTTTTAAATGTCAGCGCTATTGAACTGCAGACTTGGCCAGTTTTTGTTCTGGAGGGTTGCACAATGTGGCACTGTATTCCACTTATTGCTTAGCAGCCAGTAGCACTCAAACCTTCTGCCCCTCCCACCCCTCAATATCCTGACAACCAAAATTATTTCCGGATACCAGCAGGTGTCTTGGAAGGCAAAATCACCTCTATCATGAACAGGTGCTTTCAATAATGAGACTGACTTAGAATCTGTCTGAATTCCAATTACTTTGCAAAGGACTACAATGAAATAATGTGTCCAGAAAGCAAAATGAGTAATAAATAAATCTTTTTCTTTCAAAACAACTTTTTAAATAGTATATCAAACTGTAGTCTGGCTTTGTAGCTTAGGCTAGCCTCAAATTTTTGATCTGGCCTGTTCTCTAGCATGCTTGAATTATAGGTGTATACCTACTAAAAATATTTTCTAAATTAGCTGTAGAAAATAATTTTAAGTGTCATGTGTTGAATGTGAAAATCCCTGTGGGAGTTAAATGAACAAGTCAAAAGGCAAGTTTTTAAAAGGCAAGTTCCTAACACTTTTTACAAAAATGGTAATTCTACAACGCATTTCAGCAAGTTTACGCCAAGATGCAGTTCATCCTAGAGAAAAGATGAATTTAATTCTTCATACATGGCAGCTGAAATTGATCACATAAATACTACACACATTTTTTTTGTGAATAAGTACTTTTCCCACAGGGGCTTAGTTATTTCTGTCACATTCTTTCCTTCCTTCTTTCTTCCTTCTTTGTTTCTCTTTCATTCTTATAAAAATGTATAATTCTTTTTTCACAAGAATGATATGGTGTTATTTTATTTGTACTGAAATGTGATTTTATTTGTATGTTAATAAATAAAGTTGCCTGGGGGTCAGAGCTAATAGCAAGCCATAGCAGAAGTCTGGCAATGGTAGCACACGCCCTTAATCTCGATCACGACAGGCAGATCTCTGTGTGTTCAAGGATACCTCCAGCATGGAGACACATGCCTTTAATCTCAATACCAACCATAGAAGACCTGGAGGTCTGTATAGATGGGCAGTGACGAGGAGGTCATGTGGTTGGGTTTACAACCAATAAGAAGGCAGAACAGAAAGTCTATCAAAAGACAGATACACAGAAGTCGCGTTCTTGCTGAGGAGGACAGCAGCAACAGTGAAGGGTAAGATTTTTAGGTCTTAGCTATTGCTCTGACCTCTTGAGCTTTTAACTTTGCAATCGGCTTTGTGTTTCTTACTTAATAAGACTGTTCATCTACAGAATGATGTCCTACTTTTCAATTCAACAGCTAATAGGGTTTATGGTGTGTACTTATCAATCCTACCAATACGAATATATTCATTCATTAATTTAGCTTAATGAACATTTTCTCACTCTAAAAATGCTTCAGCAACTCTAGTTAAAGCTTGTCTAGCACATACATTAGCACTGATCTCAGGTAGCTTGGTTTCATCTTTAGAACCACATCTATAGCTTGCTTGACATTAACAGCAGTATATCTCTAGCTTAAGAGTCATTAGAACACATTACTTAATGGCCTATGAAAGACTTGCACACAGTCATGGGTAGAATGGGAGATAACCCTTTAATCAGCATGCCACCCATCAGCAATTTCTGTTTCAAACAGAACAGAATTATATGTAAGTAAACCTAAAGAAATGTTTGAAATGGAACAAGGGACTGGAGGAGCAGATTAATCTCCCTAGGAAAGAAACAGAATAGATGGTTAACGATGAATGGCAAGGTGAGATTGGATCAGGAGGACCAAGTGGGAGGGAACATGGAGAGGGATAGATAAAATTAAAAGCTATTTGAGGGGTAATATAAAACCCTAATACAGTAGAAGTTTCCTGAAATATATACATATTTGAAGGCAATCTAAATGAAATTGCCAAATAGTGGGGGAGACAAAGCCCCAGTTAGACATCTCTTGCTACCAAATGAAACTTCCAGTACTGAGATAGGGTTACATTTAATATAAAATATTATGTGTGCATTTAAATTAAAAAATGGAAATTATTATGATGATGTTTTTAGTGAATAAGCAAATGTTTTGAAGAACTGTTCTAGCAGTTGCTCTAACTGCTTTGTCAGGATTTTTATAATCCCTTTGTTAAACCTACCAGATTCAAAATGATAAAATATAAAACATTTGGAAAGAAATAAATGTGACATCCACCAAATAAAACATGAGATTCTACTAAGTACAGAGACTTGTCATCAGTTCCTAGCTTAAAATTGTTGTTCAGATGTAAATGGAAAGATGCAACAGCAACTTCAAAGATTGCAGGTGCCCCATCCATCCCTTTGAGTTCACACTCATATGTGTGTACATGTGTCAAGGGACGCCTAGGAGTGTGTCTGTCTGTCTGTCAATGTGTAAATGTTGACTGTGGATGGAGGTATGATTGTTACTTTTTCTAGACTTAAATATAGTATCCTTTCCATATATAGTAGAATTAATGTATATATGACTATTTGTGTTGTAAATTATTGTTATTTAATAAACATAATTTAAATTACATGCACAACATTATTCTAGAGTGATCTGAAACAATGATTTACTCATGGGTTCTGATTAAAGTATGAATGAAGAGAAAATATTTAAGAACTATCTTATGTTGTGGTCATTTACTTTTCATTTAGGAGGGACTCCAAAAAATGGTAACAAGAACAAGAATAAGTAAATAAATAACCAAATAGGTTGTGAATTAGCAACTTTGTAAACATTGCTGGAGAATAAGATTGTTAAACAATTTCCAACTCAATTTAGCTTCAAGAAATTTTATATATACCTGACCACATATAAATCATTTTTGAAGCTTCAAGAAAGGGCATGTTTTCTGTTGTCCTAAAATGCCTTGATCTTGTTTGAGCTTAAGGTTTTGTTTTTACTGACAGAAGTAATCTTACTTCCTCAATGAAATATGGCTGCAATAAAGAGAAGCATACTTATAGTAAAATATTATACAATTAATGAATAGGAAGACACAATATGAAGTTTTATTTCTAAAGAGGCATTTTATTTAACTTCCAGAGTGAGAAACTGTCAAATCTCACCATGCAAAATCTCAATAAAAATAGTTCTATGATCTTTTGCTGAGGTGCCAAGTATTAGAACATGAGTATTCTTGCTATATTCAAGTGATATAAAAAAATTAATGTGTGAACCTTATACTACTTAATATTAAGGAATCTACTA
Source organism: Peromyscus maniculatus bairdii (assembly GCF_049852395.1). NCBI lineage: Eukaryota > Metazoa > Chordata > Mammalia > Rodentia > Cricetidae > Peromyscus > Peromyscus maniculatus. Next base: position 32,197,523 of record NC_134865.1, read on the forward strand.
GCATCTTTGTGTACAGTTAAAAGAAATACCTTAGAGAAAATGACTTAATGAAAAGAGTAGATTTCTATATTTCAAAAATATTTCTTTTGGGGGGCGGTGTTTGAGACAGGATTTCTCTGTGTAGCTTTGCGCCTTTCCTGGAACTCACTCTGTAGTCCAGGCTGGCCTCGAACTCACAGAGATCTGCCTGGCTCTGCCTCCTGAGTGCTGGGATTAAAAGCGTGTGCCACCACCGCCTGGCTTTCAAAAATATTTCAACAGCTGGTGTAATGTCTTTGTTTTCTCTTTGTTTGGTTTATAAATTTGCATGTCCAAAGTCTTACAATCCAGGCACTACAACTTTCTCTGACAGACTTCTCTGCTGCACTGGAAGGTACTCTACCTCTCCATAACATCCTGCTCCACCAGACAATTTTTTGCTGCAGTGAACTCTGCAGCAACCTTTCTGTGACTGAGTCACAAATTCCTAAACACAGAGAATGAAATCACGGACAGTGCCTTCCATAAGGTGGAGTGAACGTACAGCAATAATTGCTGTGTAATTACATGGTAATTATTGACCATGTAAGTACACTTAAGAACAGGGTGAGTACTATGTAATCAAAGACTAATTATCTGATTATTTCTGTCTTTTAAACCTCAGGCTTACAAGATATAAAAATTGCAAGTAACATGGTGATTAGTCACTGAACTGCATGGTAACTTGAAATAACCCATAGAAAATGTATTTGTATTATAATTCTCCTAAGTAGTGATGGCAGAATAGACATTATACTTGCTTCAAGATATAATCATAGGAAATTTTGCCAATGTATTATGCTAATCAAGCGTAAGTCCTTACCTAATAACATACATGTTTCATTGAAGAAATAAATAGATGAAATTCTGATATATATCTTACAAGAAAATCAATAGATATTTGAAATATGACTGGCTATGGCCTGCATATAAAATATAGAGGTGTTAGCTCCTTGTTGATCACACTGTTAATTGGCTTCATGTACAAGAACAACCCATCAGAACAGCATCATGGGTGAGGTAGGCACATGAAGTCCCATTCCTAGCTGAGAAGTTATTGACAGCTGGTGGCTAAGAGTGAATTTTCCTCCTGTGTGTAGTCCTGAACATCTACCCATCTCCAACAAGTGTTCCATGTCCATAAGAGGTAACAATAAATGGAATCTGATGCTTTTAAAATGAGAGAGAGGCAGAGACAGAGACAGAGAGTGATAGGGTGACAGACACAGAGATAGAGACAGATTTAAAAAAAAAAGCCCCGAATTTGGGAAGAAAAATGGTGGAGAGGGCATTTGAGGGAAGGGAAATGGATGGATTTGGTCAAAACATTTTATACACATGTACAAAATTCTCAAAAAAAAAAGGCAAAAAGGCATTTCAACGTGCCGTTATCCCTTTAGATAACGCATTCCTTTGCGTATTATATTTTAAAGGGGGCAGTGTAAACAACTTGGGAGTGACAGGAAAGGAGTTTGGACACTTGATGTCATGGCTGAACCTAAGTCAAAAGTATAGCTTATCTTGGGTGTGATACATACAACTCTAACCCAGTGCAAGCACCTCCAACAGCTTAGAGAAGATGCTTGCAGGTTTGAGTCTGGCCTAGGCTCTACAGCAAGATGTTTTCTTGAAAATACATCATAAAAGAGAGTGTATCACGATTTCAATGCATAAGATTCAAGCTGGTGTCCTTTAAAATTCTCCTGGTGTTCTTCCTGAATGTCAGGTTCAATGAAGACTGTGTAGAAAACTATATGTGATGATGCTGAAACACTTAAGACGCTTATCAAAAATATTTTTAACTGTTGACTTTGAAAAGAAGTGTTTAAGAATCCTCCTCTCACAGTTCATCTAATATGGAAACTCCAAAAGAAAGAGATTTAAGGCTGGCAATATGGAGCGATGAAAGGGGGAAAATTGATGCTGTTTACATGTGTTTGTTCTAAGAGACAGTATTAACTACTGTGTTGAGTACTTGCAATTTAAGTTAATAATTATAAAAATCTATTTAAACAAAATGCTACTTTTCCATTGGTTGAAAAAGAAAGACAACTGGAAAAATTCATAATTTAAGCCCTGATACAGGATCATATTTTTCCATCATGAAGAGATTATGATGTCATATATGTAAAATACATATGGAATTATGGAATAGTAATATACTCACAAGCAGGCTCTGTGTGATGGACTTAAATCTCGCATCTGACAGAGAAAAATGTCTAACAGTATCTGGATGGCATTAGGATAAAACATGGTCATGTTGTTTTTTTAAAAAAAAGATTCTTGGCAAGTTCAGTGTCATTAGTTATTAATTGAAATTTGTTTTAACTTTAAGTAATTTTTAATTAAAATAGAATCACATCACTTTACTCCTTCCTTGCCCCCCCTCCAGCTCCTCCAAGGTATCCTTCCTCCTACCCTCCTGTGATCCTTTACTCTCAAACTGATAGCCTCTTTTTCTTGATTAATATTGTTATACACACACACACACACACACACACACACACACACACACACACACACACACACATAAATATACCCAAAGAGGGTCAGTTCTATTGTGATGCTCAGGAGAGGTATAGGACCCGCTCTTCTGAGTGCTGCAGTCAGTGATGAGTAGGACCAGTTCTCCCTAATTTTGCCGCCAATGAGGGGCAGAGCCAACTCTGTACAGCCCTTTCCTCTTTTCTATTGGTGGTATCAGGAGCCACAGACATCAACATGGTTGCAACAGGGACATGACACTAGACATGGGCCCTGGCAGCATCCGTGGCCCAGACATCACCATGGCCCTGGGTGGCAATCAAGCCATCCACGTCAGGCCAGGCCTCACGGCTTTCACCTCTTCGTGTATGCGTCTGTCCACAGGACATGGATCATTCTGTCTCTTTCTCTCCTTTGCTTGCTGTAATAGTGCCTGACCACACCACACCATGGGGCACCTGGTGGCCTGGCTTGGCCTCAGCGCCCAAGATGGGCTGCCCCATGCCCGTACAGGTCTCCTTGTTCCACTCGGCCCGTGATGTCACCGAGTAGGGCCGCGCTTCCTCCTGGGTGTCCTAGGCAGTTTTGCTCTCACAGTCTTTCCAGTCCTGATTCCAGGATGCTCCCTGAATCACAAATGCAGGAGCTGTGATGCCGATCTATCCACTGGGGCTGGGCTTCCCACGTTCGGCTATCTTTTCATTGTGTCCAGCTGTGGTTTCCTATGATGTGATCCACTTGCTGTAAAGAAAAGCTTCTTTTATGTAGTCTTCCTCTTTCTGGACTTGGGTCAACAATATATCAATATAATTGGCATAATTATATCAATTATACCAATATAATCTTTCCTAGGTCCATCCATTTATCTGTGAATTTCATGATTTTATTTTTGCTTTCAGCTGAATAATGTTGCATTGCATCTATGGAAGGCATGTTTATTATCCAATCATCTTTTGAGGGCCATTTAGGTTGTTTCCATTTCCTGGCTATTGTGAACAGGCGGTAATGAATATTATTGAGCAAGTATCTATGCAGTAACAGGGTTCAGGTATATGCCAAGCTGTGATATAACTGGGTCTTATAGTGGATTTATTTTTAGTTTTCTGAGAATTTTCCACACTGATTTCCAGAGTGTTTTCTCAATTTGCATTCCCACTTGTGGGGTACAGAGAAAGCCCTGAGTGAATGGAGTCTTGAGTGAATGTGGGCTGTTGACATGAACTTTGCTATGTCAAGAACCCTAATACCTCAAAACCATGGGGATGGCAGAAGCTCATCCCAGTGAGCTTCCCAGGAGTGGCCAGCCTTCCTCCGGTCAGTGTGTGAGTGTTCATAGTGTGTTCAGAAGTTGTTCATCCTCGCTTCCTCCCTGTTTATATTGACAGCCTGAAGGTTGCTCACCTACATAGACAGCTCCTACTGAGAAGAGCTAAACCAGCCTCCTTGATTCAGCTGGATACCGTGAAGGCAGCCCCCTTGAGTCAGCTGTAGGCTGTAATACCACCTCCCTGTTCAACTGAAGTTAATAAACACGCTGAGCTTCCAGGGGCTAAAGCTTCTTCAGCAGACAGCCCGGTCCACTCGATCCCAGCTTTCCTGTGTCGTTCAGACTGTCTTTTCTTCATTCCCTCACTGCCCCAGTTAGGTCAATCCCTGCAGCCATGAAAACTGAGGCAACAAACAAGAGCAACAGTCAATGCGGGTTCCTCTTGCCCGCAACAAATGCGGGTTTCTCTTGCCCGCAAGCGTCATTTCTTGACAGGTCTGTTGATCTTAGCCATTCAACTGGGGTGAGAAGAAAAAAAAAAAAACCTCAATGTTTCGATTTGCAGTTCCCTGTTTGTTAATTATGGTGAACATGTTTTAAAGTATTTCTTAGCCACTTTTTTCTTCTATTGAGAACTCTGTTTAAATCACTAGCTCATTTTTAATTTGATCATTTGTTTCCTTGACCTCCTTTTTTTTTAAAAATTCTTTCTACATTCTGAATAACAATCCTCTGTTAGATGTGTAGCTGCCAAAGATTCTTTTCCATTCTGTGGATTTCTTCCTCATCCATTGTTTCCTTAGCTTGTTTTGTTTTGTTTTGTTTTGTTTTTCAAAACAGCATTTCTCTGTGTAGCTTTGGAGCCTGTCCTAGAACTTGCTCTCTAGACCAAGCTGACTTCGAACTCACGGAGATCTGCCTGCCCTTGCCTCCTGAGTGCTGGGGTGTTTTCTTAGCTTTACAGAATCTTTTAAATTTCATATTGTCCCACTTGTCAATTGTTGACTTTGGCCTTAATTCCTGGGAAAATGGAGAACTATTCAAACAGTTCATTCCTACACCTGTATCTTCTATGTTTTCTTCTAGAAGTTTAAGTGTTTCAGATTTCATTCTGAGTGAGGTCTTTGGTCCACTTGGAATGACAAATGTGGGTCTCATTTCCTTCATCTGCATGTGAACATCTAATTTTCTCAATGTCTTGTTGTAGACATTGTCTTTTCTCTTTTTTGTGAATTTTTGCATCTTTATAAAATATCAGATGGTAAAAGTCATTTGTACTCATATTTGAGTTTCTATTTTATTCCATTGGTTTATATATATTATATAAATCTTTATATAATATATATATATGTGTATATATGTATATATATATATTTGTTCTGGTACTATACTGTTTTTTTTATAATGATAGCTCTATAATATATCTTCTAGTCTTCAATAGAAATTTCTGTGTAATTCCTTTATCTGCTCAGGATTGCTTTGGCTATCTTGGGACTTTTCAGCATGCATATTAATTTTAGAACTGTGTTTTTATGTTGCTGTGAAGAATGTTGTAGCTATGTTGATTTGGGTTGCATTGACTCTGTAAGTTATTTTTGGCAGGAAGGTCATTATCACAATGTTATTTCTATTGATCCATGAACACAGCATGCCTTGCCATTTTCTAGTCTTTCTCAGTCTCTTACTTCAGAGATATGAAGTTTTCATGTAAAGTTCTTTAACATCTTTGGTTAGGTTTATTCCAAGGTATTTTATGTCTTTGGTGCTACTGTAAACAGTATTATGTCCATGATATTTTTCTGAGTGTGTTTGTTGGTGGTATATTGAAATGCTACTGATTTTATAAGTTGATTTTGCCTCCTGCCACTTTGCTGAAATTGTTGATAGTTTCTATAAGTGTTCAGATCTATTATGTATAATACCATTCATCTGAAAATAGGATTAATTTGACTTCTTTTCTCTATTTATATGTTTACTTATTTATTAAATTTTTAGCATTTCTTTATTTTTAAAAAAATTCCATGAAACACAATATCCCTTTGAGTATGTTTCTTTTTATAAAAAATTTTATTTATTCATGTATTTTATGTATATGAGTGCTCTGTCTTCATGCATATCAGAGAGGGGAGTAAAATACCATTACAGATGAGTCTCCATGTGGTTGCTGGGAATTGAACTCAGGACCTCTGGAAGAGCACTCAAGTGCCCCTAACTGCTGAGCCATCTCTCCAGCCCCTTTGTGTATGTTTCTATGGTTTATTTTAGATTAATCCTTAATATATCAGTTTAACCTACTATTTTCTTCTTCCTTAAGTTCTACTTTAGAATAAATTGCAAATCCATTTCAAATACTGTCTTGTACAGTTAACTAGAAATAAATGCAGTTAAGTAAAATAATATAGGTGGTCATTTAAAATGTTGTTACTGTTGTGACTGGAAGAGCTACTCATAGAGGAAATAAAAACTGGACTGTAGTAAATTTAATCTACAAGAATCAACTAATTCATGTATCATTCTTAAAGTATTATTTTTAATTGGAACCCATTAGTGATCTCTACCTTACATGAAAGTGTCAATAATATTTCTTACAGAAGAATTATTTTATTAGGTTATGTTTTCTGATAGATTTACTTATATGATTTATATAAATATGAATCTAAATTTCTAGTTTTGAATACAATTTAACACAGGATTTCATAAAGCACAAAACAGTAGTTATCAAGATAATACTTTTAGTTTGCAATTATATATAACATATAAAAGATATAATATATAAATTGAGATTATATATATATATACATATACACACACACATTTCACAGTTCTCCCTTATTCTTTTTAATTCTCCTTATCAAGGTATGAATAGCTTATAAGTAAGTATGCATTCTTTATCTCTTTTTTAACTTACATAATATAAAAATTTTTCTCCTTCATTAACAGGTGACATTGAAAACTGGGTGTTATGTGTCAAAAACAAAAAGAAACTTTTGATGGTTTGAATTAAAATGGGCCCTATAGACTCTTACATTTGAGTTCTCTGTCATTAGGGAGTAGCACTACTTGAGAAGGATTAGGAGGTGTGGCCTTGTTGGAGTAGGCATGGTCTCTTTGGAGTAGCTGTGTCACTGGGAGTGGGCTTTGAGGTGTCTCTCTTCCTGACACCTGGGGATCAGGAAGTAACTCTCAGCTAGGACTCCAGTGCCATGTAGGCCACTATGCTCCCTGCCGGGATGATAATAGGGTAAACTTCTGAAACTGAAGTTCCTCATTAAATGCTTTTTTAAAGCAGTTCTCTTGATCATGGTGTCTCTTTACAGCAGTAGAACAATGACTAAGAAAACACTTCCTATTTTAAGGTAGCTATCTATAAAATATTAGGCATTCCATAAACATATACACATGGTCTAGCTGCCTACCATAACAAATTTATGAAAATGATACAAGATGGTAGTTCAAACTGACTTCTTGACTATCTTGGCATGAACGCTTATGCAATTTTCTTAAACAAAACCTTTCCTTTATCTTCATATTAGATTGATGCTTGCAGAAGTGGCATTACCACAGAACAAACTGAATTCCCTAGTTCATGTTCCTGTGGATGTTTATAAGGTAACTTAAGAAAACACCAAGTGTACCCAGACAATCTAAACTTAAAGCAAAACAAAAACAAAAATCCTCAAAACCACACTAACTAATAGTGTTGAAAAAGATGACATTATCAAACATCATCACAAATATGTAGAAATTAATTCTACATTTCTATATCGGCAAATACATGTAAAGGGCGGCTTGTATCCTCAAATGTATTCTCCGTTTCTCACACAATTGATACACAAAAGGAGATGTCCATTTTCACCATTTATGTTCAAAACTTCCCTGAAACTATAATGACAGCAACAGGAAGAGAGCAGTTTCACAAAACGTGAAGGAACGGGCTCAAAAAGCCAGCTCATGGACCGGGGTAAGTCCTGGTCCCGTTGCCAGGAGATGCCCAAACAGCTCATGGACCGGGGTAAGTAAGTCCTGGTCCCGTTGCCAGGGGACGCCCAAACAGCTCATGGACCGGGGTAAGTAAGTCCTGGTCCCGTTGCCAGGGAACGCCCAAACAGCTCATGGACCGGGGTAAGTAAGTCCTGGTCCCGTTGCCAGGGGACGCCCAAACAGCTCATGGACCGGGGTAAGTCCTGGTCCCGTGGCTAGGGGACGCCCAAACAGCCTTGATGCAAGGGGGCAGGCCTGGGTCCGGCCCTAACTTGTATGCCAGCCTGTGTTGAACACCCAAGGGGGACCTTACCCATTATGCGGAGTGGATAGGGGTGGGATGGGGGGAGGTGGGGAAAGTGAGGAAGGGGAGGGAGGGGGAACAGTGGGTGGTTGTAAAATGAAAAAGTTTAAATAAATAAATAAGTTTTTTAAAATGTGAAGGAATTCCAACTGGAAAGGAGAAAAAAATCTATTTTCCTTGTAGAGGACAGGCTCTTACATGTAGAATTGCTAGGTTATAAGGTCCTATAACTAAGAAACAATGTAGAAATTTCTTCAATATATCTGTATATTAGAAACTAGCAGGAATAAAATAAATTCAAGTAAACAATACTATTCATACTATTTATTATAGTTCTTAATAGTAAAATATTGAGGGATAAACAAGAACAATCAAAAAGTCTAATAATGATATTAAGGGACTAAAATACTTTTGGAGAAAATTGAGGATTTTAAATAAAGAAAAATATATTTTCTGGTTACAATATATTGTTAAGACACCAATTTTCCCATTTTTATATTTAAAGTAAAAAAAATTAATGAATTTCTTATTAAAATACCAATTTTTAAAAAGGAAATCAACAAGCCGATCCTACGGCATATGTTAAAGGACAAGAGATTCCGAAGAGTGAAATTCCTTTTTCAGAAGAAAGAATGCTGTAAAAATCATGAGTGTGCTATTGATGTGTAGATGGGTTTAAAGATCAATGCAGCGAATCTCATTGCAAACAGCCTTATGCTTACTGTCAATGAATTCTGACAAAGGCCTCAAACAGACCAGGTGAGAAAACTAGAGGCTTCAACTAATCTGCGTAGGATAATTAGAGTATGCTTATTGCCAATGAATTCTGACAAAGGCCTCAAACAGACCAGGTGAGAAAACTAGAGTTATCAAACAATGTGTACAATATAATTAGATATCAATGAAAATTACACAGTTATTTCAAGCTACATATTAAAAACTTTTAGTGGTCTCTTCTGAACTCCATGGGAACCTGACTCACATATGCACATATGCACCCTATCATACACACACACATATATACATAATTAAAAATAAAAATAAATCTAAAAATATCATTGCCAGTTTGTCACACAGTTTAGCTAAATGAAGTGAGAAAGTAATACTCCTACAGAAAGAGCATATCATCCTGAATTTAGGACTCTGAAAGAAATTTTAAGTATGACACTAAAAATATTACCACTAGAAAAATTTTACTCTGTTAAAATTGAAACTATTCTACGTTAAAAGATACAATTAAGCAATCAAAAAGATTACATTTTCAAATCAAATGTCTGAAAATGGTTGTATTCAAAATGGATAGTTAATATTGGTAGCCTTTCAATTTAGATAGCTATTTTATTAAATGAATACATCAATGGTTTATAGCCATGTCAATGGATGATCAATGTAATGATATTATGAGATGTGTTATAATCTCCTCACTAATTATGGTGAATGTGATTACATACCTATTGCATTGACTTCAATTAAGACAGTTTAAGAGTCGGAAACTATGTGGAGAGACTTGAATGCCCACTCATCACTGATGAAAATAAAAAATTGCAAAGATTATTTGCATTTTTTTGGTTTCTTGAAATGGTTAACAGACACTTGCAATGTAGCACAGAAAATCTATTCTTGGAACTTCATTCAGGAAAAAGAAGTTATACATACACAAAGCATGCATGTAAAGGTATCCTATTTATAATTCTCCAAGCTGAAAATAATCAAATCAACATAAATTAAAAGGGGAATGGTGGCACAAAACTTGTGGAAGTAACCAAACAATATCTAATTTGACTTAAGGCCCACACCAAAAGAAATAACCCATACCCAACACTGCTTGGGTGACCAAGAATCAGAAACTAGATGGCTCATGGACGTGATGTAAAAGCAAATGCTGCTAGTTTAAAAAAAAAAACTCAGAAAAACAAAAAGGCAGTGATAAAATGAGTCCTAATGACATTCTTCTATACTCATAGATCAATGTTTTCCCCAGCCACCATTAAATAAACTGCCCCCTTCAGTAGATGGAAAGAAATAAAGAGACACACAGTGACATATTATATAGGGAGTGAGAGATCTTATAACATTGAGCCCTACATGTGATGTCGCTATCATATCTCTCCCCTCAGGGATCAGGAAACATGGCAGAAGAGGAGGCAGAAACAATGTAAGAGCCAGAGGAGATGGAGGAAACCAAGAAAACCAGATCTTCTGCATCAACATGACCAAACTCATATGAACTCACAGAGACTGAAGCAGCATGCTTAGGGCCTGAATGGGCCCACATTTTAGTGTGTTTTTATGGGATTCCTGAGTATGCACCCATCTGCATATATAGTGGCCCACAGTTTAGTGTGTTTTTATGGGATTCCTGAGTATGTGGACAGGTGGGTCTCTGATTCCAGACTCTTCTCCCGAGTTCTTCTCCTTCTGTTTCTTTGTCTTGTCTAACTCCTATGTGATAGTTTTTGTTTTATCTTATATTTCATTTTGCTATATTTTAGTAGTATCTTTTAGAAGCCTGTTCTTTTCTAATGAAAGCCAGAAAGGGAGTGGATCCAGATGGGAGGGTAAGTACAGAGGAGCTCAGAGGAGTAGAGGGAGGAGAAATTGCAATCAGAATATATCACATGAGAAGAGAATCTATTTTCAATAAAAGGAATATATATATATATATGCTATAGTTTATATATTGACATAGTAGCATATGGTTCAACAATCAAAAATTATGAATCACATTGGAGAGCTGGCTGGAAGATTAGGCCACTTACTTCCAAGCCTGACAACCTGGGTTCATTCTCTGGGACTCCCATTATGTAAGGAGAAAACCAACTCCTGAAAGTTTTCCTCTGTCTTCCCCAGGTGCTCATAAATAAATAAATTCAATCACAAACAAAAAGTGAAATAAAAACTATATAACATTTTAAAATTTATATTCTCTGATTTGTAGAGACATAAATGCATCAGTGGTACTGAATGAAGATTTAAGTTGATATTAACTGAAAAGTGAATACCACAGAAATGATTGAATTACTAACTTACATTGGGTAAATTTTAGGCTTTCTAAATTATACCTCAATTATTATAAAAACTCCAAGGTTTAAAAAATAATACTGAAAAAACACATAATACAAATAAGTAAAAGAGTAAGTGAAGAACACAGAAATAGAATGTCAGACAATTGAAAAACACAGGTAATGGTAGTGTGTATATGTACTGATTCGGGTGAACAAAGCCACGGAGATCAGTCACAATGGAAGGCTGCCCACGTGTTCCTCTCTCACAGTGCTTGAAGTATTAGCTAAATCATTAATACAAGGATGGAATAAGGATAAGAATAAGAATATATTGTAGCATACTTTTTTTGCAAATAATCATATTCTGTCTATAAAAGAATCTAAAAACTATATCAGAAAACTAGAACACTTCAGCAAACACTTTCAGCAAAGTGGCAGGTTATATAAAATTAGTATACCCAAATCAATAGTCTTTCTATTAAACCAAGGGCAAACTTAGGAGAAAGAAATTAGGAAAATAATCTTGTTCACATTATTCGTACAAAATAAAAACATCTTGGAATGAACCTAACAAAAGGGAGGAAAAGACATCTACAATGAAAATTTTATCACACTGATGAAAGAAATTGAGAAACACTGGATGATAGATCTATGCCTCTTTCACTATCCATCAACCATCTATCTGCCACCTACAGACTATATGTCATCTATCTATCAACTACCCATCTTTTATCTAACATCTATCTATCTATATCAATCATCTTTCTATATCACCTATCTGTTAATCATCTATTTATCTAACATCTGTGTATCATCTATCTTTCATATATCTATCTCACATCTTGCTATACATCTATCCATCACCCAGCACATGAAAAAGTAAAACATATTATCAGCCAACAGAGAAATCCACATAAATACAACGCATACACACACAACTCCTCAGCAATAAATAGCAATTATTGACAGGTCCTTCAGAACTTGGTAGAAACAGCTTTATGTTGTATGGCTCTTTAATTTGAAATTTTTGGGAAAATAAACTGGGGAGAGGTGAGACATGCATTTTCCTGGCATACAAAGTTGGAGAATGATCTGCTTCCAAATGAGCAGAAAAAAAAAGAATGGAAATGTTCTAGAATCCAAGGGAGAAGCAACAACAACCTTGGAGAGGTTATCTCACTTATTTACTAAAAGAATGAGACACGCGCGCGCACACACACACACACACAGACAGAGAGAGAGACAGAGAGACAGAGACACACACACACACACACAGAGAGAGAGAGAGAGAGAGAGAGAGAGAGAGAGAGAGAGTATTGTTTGTTTGTTCCTCTCCCTATGACAACACAGTGAACACCTGGATGGCTGTCCTAAGCATACATTTTCTCTTACAAGGGAAAGAGAGACTTTAGGAGTTTGCTCATCTGCCTTCACATTTAAGAGAAATGTGAAATGATTATTTCTGTTCTGCCTCACAGGAAACACAGGGAAAATTTGCATAGTATCACTACCTAGGGGAGATAGAAGTAAGAGAAATTTTTAGCAGACAGGATGCAGACACAAATAATTTTGCCTAGTGACAGAGCAATGTGAGACAGCTCTGGCCAACTACTGAGCCCAACCAAGTGTGTGCTCCCATGGTCTATAGCAGCAAAGGAAACTTCCCATACACGACTCCCTTCTTGTTCAGAACTGAAGCTGAGCTAAGTAGTCAGGGTTTTCCTAAAAAAGACAGACTGTGAAGAGTGAGACAACATTTCTTCAAAAGTACTAATACCACTACAAACACTAACAAAGGAAACAAGAAACTACCAATAGAAACTGACAGGATATATAACTGACCCTAAGGGAATGGATTTCTACACATTGCCAGACAATGAATTCAATTTGATCTTTACAAATAAACTCGGTGATCTTTAAGAAGACAGAGATAGACAACTGAACAACTGAATACAGTAAGATGAGAATCTGACATACAGAAATTGTTAAGGAAATTCTCCAGCTGAAAAGGACAGTGGCTGATCTGAAAAACACAGAAGAAAGATTATTGATACTATGCCCTATCCAGAGGAAGAATTATGGAACTTGAAATCTGCTCATTTTCAAGTAACCACCTCGAAAAGCCAAAATAATAAGAATAAATGCATGGAACAAATATGAAATACCACTTTGTATAATTATGTGTGTTCATTACAGGATTTTAGAAAGAACAAACTATATGAAACAGGTAGTGATCAAATTTAAAAGAAATAATTACTAAAAAGTTACTAAAGCTGGGGAGATAAATAGACATCTAGCTCCATGAAGCCTTCCCAAACCCAAATAAGTTAAATATAAAGCGTTATCCTTCACAACACATTATAACTTAGTCTTTTAAAGTCAGAAGAAAGGAAAGAATTTTGAAGAAAAAACCTTATCACAATTAGTCAATATCTATCAGCTACTTAACGATTGCCCAGCCCATAATGCATGTGGGCTGAAAACAGTGGACTAGTAAGTTAAAAGTATGAAAACAAACACACCTGTCAACCAAAGATACTACACTTAGCTATTTCTCTTCAGCAATGAAAGATTTTCTCAGATAAACAAAAATAGGAAAAAAAATGTTGCTACTAGATATATTTTACAGGAAATGCCTCAGAATTTGCTATAGTTGAAAAGAATATATGGCATACAGCAGCAAGAAAGCTTATTTTAACCTATAAAGATAAATACATAAATATATGTCTAATAATATAATATTGAAATGCAGAGAAACCATTTTTAAATCAAGTATAAAAGTTAAAAGACAAAGAGTGATAATAATTATAACTACAAAAAACATGAAATGATATACAAACTAGGAATAAACAGTTTCTGACAAAACATAAAATGTGTTTTTGTGTGATAGGGAGCAAAATAAAAAAGTTGCCATAAGAAATAACAGAAAATTCATTACATGCCCACAAAAATATAACAGAGTCAACATTGCCTCAAAACATAAAATAAACTTACACTTATAAACAAAGATAAAGGGGAAAGAACAAAAACATTAGTAGAAAATGATACCCATCCAAGAGAAAAGAGAGGCACACAGTAAAGTACTATGAAACAGACAGAAATCAATAAAGTGCTTAAAAGTAAATGAATTAAGCTTCTCCATCAAAACCAGAAGAGAAAGTAGGCAACCTCCAGTTTCCCAAAGGATACTCTACAAGAGACTCATTTTACATTTGGAGGTATGCATTTGATCAAAGAGAAGCAGTGGAAATAAGCCTTACAGAGAGCAAGGATGCTCAGTGTTATCGCTTCCATTCATCATACAATGGAAAGTCTCAGCCAAGGCATTCAACAACAACTAAAAACAAAGAGAATGAGGAAGAGGAAAAGGAGAAGTTGTCCAAATTACCAAATCACAGATACAGAAGAAAACTTTTCTACTTAATGATAACATGATCTACAGAGAAAATACAAAATTGAAAAAAACAACCTAACGGATTCAGTCAATATACACAATACATAACTGTACTAGTCTGCGTCCCTGTTGCCGTGATAAAAAAGAGGCTGAAATGAACTTGGAGGAGGAATGTATTTGTTTGTCTTATAGGTTACAGTTTATTGTTGAGAGAAGTCCACTCATGCAGGAACCTGGAGGCAGGAACTGAGGAAAGACCAGGGAGGAACACTGGCTACTGGCTTGCTTCCCCTACTCACACTCAGTCAGTTTATTCACACAGCCCAGACCCACCTGTCCTGGACTGGCACCCCTCACAGTGGACGGAACTCACTCACATCAGGCATCAGTCAAGGCAATGTCCAACAGACATGCCTATCCAACAGTGGCAATTTCTCAACTGAAGTTCCTTTTTCTCAGATGTATTAAGGTGACAACCAAAACTGGCTATCATGGTAACACAAAATAAGTGTTTCTATAAATCAAAAATGACCTATGAAAAATAAAACTAAGAAATTAGTTTCATTTCCAACAGCACCAAAAGTAGTAAAATACATAGAAAAATGTGTTCAAAGTATTATTTCTAAAAACCAGAAAAGCCTGATAAAAAACATTAAATAAGTAACAAACAAATAGATAACCTCTTTTGACCATAGGTTAAAACACTTAATGGCGTTAGAATGTCTAGGGCGCTTAAACAGAATCTGCATATTCAGTGACATTTCAAACTATTTTTATAGAAAGAGAAATAAACAATTCTAAAATTCATATGGAATCACAAAAATACATAAATTAGCAGAACAACTTTGAACAAAGCTGAGACTTCACACTTCCTACGGCAATCAAGATAGCACAACAAGGACATAAGGCAGGTACAGAGACCAGTGGAGCAGAATGGGAAGCCTAGACATTAATCTGCACATATGTAGCCAACAGATCTTTAGAAGGGGTGCCAAGACTATACCCCAGAAAAGGAAATCATGTTCAAGCGGTTTTAAGAAGACTGGATATATGAATCCAAAAGAATAAAATTAGACAATTATCTTATATCACAAAAGATTATTTCAAAATAGATTCAAAAGAAACATAAGATATGAAACTAAATATTCCAGAAGAAAAACACAAATATTCTTGCTCTTGGAACTACTTTTTTGAATGTCCCACCAAAAGGACAGACAATAAAAATAGAAACAAAGATGTGAAATCACATTTCACTAAAATGTATCTGCCCAGCATGGAAACAATCAACAAAATAAAAACAATGTCTTCATATTGGCAGAAAATGTGTATAAATCATATATTTAGTAAATGGTTAATTTCCAAAATTTATAGGGACTCTCTATAACTATAAAGCATAGAAATAAAAAATAGTTAAAAAATGTGAATCTTCGGTAGACATTTATCCACAGAAAAGATGAGTAATATATTGAGAATTGCTCACCATCAGCTAAATGCAATGAACTAGCACTTTAGAGCTATCAGGATTGCTACCATAAAGGAAAGTGAGTTTTGGTGATCTGCAAAAAATTCTTATTCTTGTATGTTGTTAGTGGGAATGTAACATGGCAGATCTACTAGGAAAAATACTGTGGTACTTCCACACAAAAATTTAAAACTCGGTACAATATGACATAGCAGTCCCATTTCTGTGTATATACCCCAAAGGAACAAAGACCAGAATCCCAGAAAGATATCATTGCCCCTGTGTTCACAACATTATTCACAACAGTCAAGAGACAGAAACAAAATAAAACAAATATCCATTGACATATGAATGGATAATGAAAATATGGTATTTAGATTTATCATTGGTACTCAAGAAGAAAATCCTACATTTTGAAATACTTTGGAGTGATCTGGCTTTATGTTAAATGTAATAAGGTAGTCTGTGGTGCTGTAGTGATTCCTTTTGTGGAGTGCACATAGAGAAGTAAAGACTACAAAGAACTTAGTAGGCATGGGGACTCAGGATGGGGGAGAATGGTATAGGGATCATTCACTGGTTATGAGGGTATTAAGTTCTAGAAATCTGCTATACAATGTGATTTCTGGAGTTAGTGATAAGTTAAGCATGCTTAAAATTCAATATGGTAACTCTTCCATTAAGTAATCTTATTACAACACAAAACTAAATTCAGAACCAAGGGATATGAGTATACTTTCAGAAGTGCTCAATATACACACTGCTTTTAATGACAGTATTATGAGTATGTATATAAATTCATGTTCATGAAATTATAGGAAGTCAGTATTATGTAGTTTCATTTTATATCCAATTATACCTCAATAATGGCAAGAGGAAGGGATTCAAACCCGATACTGCAGTGTTTTCCTTGATCTATGGCATTAAATAAGGTGTAGGAAGCATTTGTAGTCATTAAAAATTCTTAACAAGTAAGACAAAAACATACAACCTCAAGGGATGGTAAATTTACTAAACATCACTAAACTACATTCTTACAGAGGCTAGTTGTAGTGTGTGTAAATTATATCTCCAAAGCCTGTTTTAAAAATAATGCTGAGACAGAAACTTAAGCAGGTTACTTACCACCTTTCCCTACAAGATTTTGAAAACTATCTCGTTTGTAATTGCAAAACTCATATAATAAATGGTCTTCTCGACAGCAACAGTAATTCAGTAATGTAAAGCTTGGCTCAAAGATGCCACCAAACTCCTCCTATGGTGCACTGGAAAGCTTTGTATTCAGTACACGTCCTTCATTCACCTCTACACTATTGATTTGCTACAATACTTCATCAAGATCAGAATGTGCATGCTGCGACCAAATGAAGATTCACAGCACATAACTGGGCTTCAGGGGTATCTGCTTAAAAGTATAATACCATTTATATTTTTATTAATGATCACAATATACCATTTTAATTATCAGTAAAACTTGTAAAATTGTTTTGACAAATTGCTTTTAATACAAATGTTAAATAAGCACATGAAGGATATTGAACATGACTCTCTCTTCCATGACCCATTTGTGGACTTCACTGATATGAAATATATTCAGCAGGTTCCCACATTTGGTTTTTCAAGGTATCCTCAATAGATAGAGTTGACAGTAACTCTTAAATAAAATTTTTCCATACATCAATATTTTGTTTTTGAGTAAAGTATTTGCTTTAAGCCTTGCCATTGTAGCTGTGACGCTTCCAGCCAACCTGCATGGACTTGCTATGAAAATGAAATTTTAATGATAACATAGAAGGGCTGGTCTCTTCCTTGCCCTTGGCAAAAACAATAGTAATTTATTTTGCAAGCATCTTATGACAATTGTCCTGAAATAACTCGATTGGCTTAGAAGAGATGTGACTGTGCTTTGTCAGAAAATTAAGCAAAAGTTCATGACCCAAATTAGCAGAGATGTCTAACCCAAAAGGCTCTAGGGGAAGTTACGAAAGTCGTCAATTCAATACAATTTCATTTCAAAAGATTTTTGTCTTCATAATTCCCATTGCACCCTCCTGTGTGTTCTGTCTGTGCAATCTCATCACAGTTGACAGTTTGTTGATATGGTAATGTACAGATTTACCATTTACAGTTTGGTAATGTAGTTTGGTCCACTCACTGTTTCAGTTACTAATTGATGTGTGGTTTTCCAATATTTTTCTACTCCATTGGCTTATTTCAAGCTTCTACTTTATTTTTAAATGGATTGTGCATCAAACCAAACAATAGTAACAATGCTAAATACAAAATATTAGTTGAAGAGAATCATAGTCTGCCCTCCTGAATAGAGTTGTCATTAAGTACTGATAAAACAAAACAAAACAAAACAAAAACATTCCAATGCAGGCCCTAGTAGAATAAGAGACTATTGATGGATGTGCTGACAAATTCGAAAAAAATATATGTGACACACCTGACCAACCGGCCTAACTGCGATTTCACATGAATCCGCAGATCTGCTCATGGCATCCTAAATATAGGAAAGTTTCAGAAGCCGGCCAGGGTTTTTCCTGTGGGAAATGCTGCAATGAGAATATTATTTGTGGGGCTGGAGAGATGGCACATAGGTAAAGAGTACATGTAGAGTTCTAGCAGAGGACACTGAGCTTGGGTTCTAATACTCAAATTTGTTTGTGTTCCGACACCTTTGGTTCCTGTAGGAACTCTTTCTAATTGCTTTCCAGTGGCTCCTATTGCTTTTCCTCAGCTCTGTCATGATCATCTCTCCTGAAAGAGCCTGTAAGCCTGAGCCATTACTCTGTAAGCCTGAGTTGTCACTCTGTAATATATATGTGTAATATGTGTTATATATATATATATATAGTATATTTATTATACAATATATATTGTAATATATAATGTATAATATACACACACACACATATATATATACACACACACACACACACATATATATATATATATATATATATATATATATATATATATATACACATTAGTATAAAGCTTGTGAAGGATGATTCCTGTTATAAGGAAACAAAACAAAAATATTCTCACTGTTTAGGTCTAAGAGACTAAATGAATGATGGTCACTAAGAATATTTGCTGACTAAATTAATGTAACAAGTGTATGGCAATGATTCCTATCCAGCCTTTGCAGATGCTACCATCACAGCAATGGTTTCCATCAGCCTGGTAGATAAATTTATCAGGATATATTTATTATTAGGTAGAGTGGATGATTTAAGTAATATTCAAATACTGTAAAATCTGTACCACTGAAATTAAAAATCATTAGTATTCATTTAAACTCACCTAATTTTAATATAAAATATCAATAACCTATTTTAGTCTCATAAATTTTTACTGCTCCTTATATGCTAGGCAAAGCTCAGTGTATAATGAAAAACAGTTGGGGTTATTATTCTTTAACAAGGAGGATGTCTATATTGTCACTTGTAAATGGAAGGCAATTTGGTGGTTTGGATAGCAGCTTGTCAGTTTCCTCTTCTATTATTTCCTGTGCTATGATAGTATTAGAGTTGTCTAAATATATTTCAGTTCTCTTCTTTTGGGGTGCCATCAGGATTCCAGAGTGGGCCATTTATGTTATTTCATGGGGGAAAATCCCTAAAACAAAATAATGCAGGCCACTGCCAGTCAAACACCTTTCAGAAAAGGCATACTATATATGCACGTCTATATGAGGGTTTGTGAACATGGATGGTAATGGTGTGGGTCAGAGAGCCCTGACCACATGTGGACACACAGAATTGACATATAAATTATACCAGGTGAGATTATGGACAAGATGGCAGACTAGAAACTGACTTTCTGGATTGGTTTTAGCAACTTGATACAGGCTAGAGTCATTTGGGAAGAGGGATGCTCAGCTGAGAAAATGCCTCCATTAGATTGGCCTCTAGGACATTTTATTGATTAATGATTAATATCAGTGAGCCCATTCCCCAGGTACGTAGGTGATCATGAGTTGTATAAGCAAGCCACAATGAACAAGACATTAAACAGCACTCTTCCATGATCTCTGCTTCATTTCTTGACTTCAAGTTCCTGCCTTGACTTCCTTCCCTGACTTCTCTGGATGATGGACTACATGCTGTATGATAAAATAAACCCATCCATCCCCAGCATGCTTTTTGGTTATGATATCTTATCATTGCAATAGAAGCCTTAACTAAGATACCAGCTGAATAGTTTTGGAAATAAAGGGGAGAAGAATATTTTATCACTCCATCAGCCCACTTCTCCAATTCCAGAATTAATCTAATCAACACCCCCAAGAAATCTCTTCTCCAATCAGCCTCAGAAACTCTCTTTAACATCTGATTGCACTTGCTGCTGCCAAAGCATTTTTTCCCAGGTAAACTGAATAGCCTCCTACGAGGAAATCTACAAAGTGGCTCCGACGGGGATTTTATACAAAGGATTCTCAGAGTCTGCTGTCAGGGCCATTATCAGAGCCTGAACCAGGAGAGGCAAAGGGTGGGAGCTAAATCCAGCAATGGCAGCTCAATGACAGCTCAGGGACAGCTCAATGGCACCTCAATGGCAGCTCAATGACGGCTCAATGACAGCTCAATGGCAGCTCAATGACAGCTCAGTGACAGCTCAATGACAGCTCAATGACAGCTCAATGACAGCTCAATGGCAGCTCAATGACAGCTCAGTGACAGCTCAGTGACAGCTCAATGGCAGCTCAATGACAGCTCAATGACAGCTCAGTGACAGCTCAATGACAGCTCAGTGACAGCTCAATGGCAGCTCAATGACAGCTCAATGACGGCTCAGTGACAGCTCAATGACAGCTCAATGACGGCTCACTGACAGCTCAATGACAGCTCAGTGACAGCTCAATGGCAGCTCAATGACAGCTCAATGACGGCTCACTGACAGCTCAATGACGGCTCAATGGCAGCTCAATGACGGCTCAATGGCAGCTCAATGACGGCTCAATGGCAGCTCAATGACTGCTGACTGGGTTTTCCAAGGAAACCCACAGTTCACAGAAGAGTCGGGAATACCCAGCACACAAGAAAGCTGGGAACCCTCCAGGGAGGAATGAGAGCTGTACAACCAACAGTGTGCAACCTGAACCATGACAAGGAGCAGAAAGCGGTGGGTCAGCCAAGGTCTGACGTCAGCACTCAGGCCTGGGACTCCCTTGTCGCACATCTCCGCCCTGCGCTCCCGCCTCACCCACAGCTCCTTAGCATTTACAGACTACACTGGGGGAGTGTAGCAGGCCAACACTACCTCCCTACTGTTCCCATCTTTAACCATTCGTGTTTGTGCCCCTTGTCTTTTTTTCTTTCTTTTCTGCCTTCCTCTCTCTTTCCACATATCCCTCCCTCTTACTGTTACATCATCCAAGGCCCAGAAGTTGACCTGGTTTATGATATCTGGGTACATTTATTTCCTTCCTCTTTTTAGTTTAGCATCAACCAAAATTTCCACATACTCACTCCATTTTTCCCTTTGCAACTGTTATTCCCATTCATATGTATGCCCCACTATTTCCCATAGTACAACTTAGTATTATCAGGAGAGGCACTTTGATTATTAACCTTGTTTTTCCTTTTTCTTTTGCATGTATATTAACATATTAGTGTACACAGTATTGTGTGGTTCCTTTACTAAAACATTGATATTTCATCCTTCCTTAGTCAGAATGGCTAGGGTTACAAAAACAGAAGGCAACAAATGATGGTGATGATGTGGGGAACAGAGAATATTCTGGCACTCTAGGTAGGACTATAAGTTGGTGCAACCACAATAGAAATCAACGTCAAGTTTATGAAAAATAAGAAATAAATGTATCATATGATGCATTGGTATTATATACATACCACTAAGGATTCTATTTACTACTACAGAGATTCATGATCATTTATGCTCACAGATATTCTATTCACAGTCACTAGGACATGGGACATGGGAGTACCCTAGATGTCTACCAGTTGATAAAAGGACAATGAATAAGTAGTCCCTCTAGGTAAATGGATTTCATTTAGTTTTAAAAAATGAAATTTGCAGATAAATGGGTAGAACTGGTGAGCATTATGCAGAGTAATTCAGACTCAGAAAAACAAAAATCATATGTACTCACTTGTGTATTAATCTTATCATTGAATCTTGAGATTTGATGTTTAATTTGGAGTATGTATAGAATCCAGGGTCCTGGAAAGGGGCCATTGATGTGAGAGGGGGAAGAAAATAATAATATAGAAGGATCAATATAAAATAAAACAAAAGTATGTATAGAATGGGAAATGACAAAAAAAAAATGCCTGTTAGCAAACCCTCAATGTAGACTGAATACAATACATCTAGTTTTGACTCAACGCTTAGTACACTAACCTCCAAAACCTCAAAGATTCCACAAAAGCCTGCTGTACCTTAAGCAAGTTGCACCTAATTTAACCATAGGATATCAGTATTGAATTTTTGAATTTTTCATTTCTGTACATATAAGGAAAGGATGCACACTTACTTCTGCATTTCAGACAAAAACAGTAAATAGATTAAAATGAAAATGTATGACAATTATATTCTGATACTATGACAAAAGTATTAAGATGAACTGTTAATCACTACTTAGCAAATTACAACTTTCATATGGAGAAAATCATAATGTGCGTATATAATTAATAACATTGCACTTGCGCTAATACCTTGTAAGTTAATTATAGACTACACAGCTGATTTAGTTTCATTTACCTAAGGAGCTGTACTGACCCTGTTGCAGATGAGTTCCATCTTCAGGGGAACACCCTCATTTATCACTGTCTCTTTGCACCACTCCAGCTCTTAGCAGGAGGACAGGGAATGGTAAAAGATCCTTCGTTGTGAAACACTTTGCAAGTTTGGTCATTAAAGGTATCTGACAGCTAAAACAAGACAGGATTAAATTAGCTATGGAACATTAGGAAAGCTTATATCTCAGAAATCAACTGATGGTATGAAAATAAAGGACTTCGATGTAATTATTCAAGTCAGTTCGAAGCTGGTACTAGATTTTTTAGTATTTTTCAAGAAAATTTCATGCTTTGAAATACATGTAAGGAAATGTATAGCATATAATGAATTTCTGAACACACAGGAAGCCTCTTTTAATATTAGAAATATTGAAAAGGATAGTTTACCTTATAGCATACACATACAAGTACATTGTGTGTGCATTTGTAAGTTTTGTTTTGTTTTAACTATGTTGAGAGATTTGAATTTCTGTATTTTATCTTACAATGGAAGTGTAATTAAATGCCAGCAAAATGAAGAAATAAGGAAACTGATAGCGTTAAATATAGTAGAATGATCACTTAACACTTATTTGATAAATGCTATATGTTAACATGCATGCAAAGATTAGATATATTTATGTTTTCTTCTCATAGGATAGGAATTAATCCAAGAGTCTTAGGTTTCTAATGTAAGTTCTCTAGCCATGAGTTATGTCCAAAGACAATAAGACTAGGCACTCTTGAATAACCTAAAATTGTTGAGTCTCAGGTTTAAACTTAAGAGATGGTTCCACAGGTAAAGCCACTTACCAACAAGACTACTAACCTTAGTCAGAACCCACACGGTAGGAGAGAACTGGCTCCCAGAAGTTGTTGTCTGACTTCCAAATGAATGTCATGCATATGAAATCACACACACACACACACACACACACACACACACACACACACACACAAATACACACAAATAAATACATAAATGCAATAATGTTGTTTGTAAGAACCAAAGGTTCATGGGAAAGATAAACCAGAAGATAAATTAAGACAAGGTACAAGATGTTAGATGTGGTTAGTATGAGATAAAAATGTATAGAGAATGATACAGGTATGGAAAAGGCATTTTACAAAAAGTGAGGTTCAGGATGATTCCTCAGACTGGGCAAGAGTATGCCATATGAGCTGTGAATGAAGCAAGCGTGAGTGCACTCAATGACAGCAGGGTGGTGAACTGTCCACTGACAGTACTGGTGGCCTACGCAAAGGAGCAGAGTCCAGACACCGAGTCTTAGAAACCACAGGTAGTTTGTCAATGTGAAGCTGAGGCAAACTGAGACCAGACCTCCTACAAAACTTAGAATCTATTGGCATCAAACAGGGGCCCCAGAAGGCTTGACCTACCAGGAAGAACCTAGCTGACCCGAGAATGAAGAATGGAAACAAAGGGTCCCCTGAAGAGGCATGGTGATGTTAAAAATGAAAACTGAAGTGAATCTTCATTTCTTGGCACTTAGAAAACCATAAAGAAAATATTTAGAGAAGAGGCCAAGACAATATTCACCCTGTTCCTTGGCTAAGAGTAAAATGTCAAGCAGAGATTTCAATCAACAAAGAACACTAACATCTTCATAAATGGCTTCTGAATCCTCAAGAAGAATTAAAACAACCCAACAGACACAGAGAAGAAAGAGTTTAAAACTAAAACACATTTGCTATGAACATAAATAAGAACAAAGGAATTTATTATTCAAAACCTTTTGAAGATGACATGCTCTCAGCAAGATGGTCAGAGAATCAGAAAGAAAAAAAAAAAAACAGGCAAATCAAGCTTATACGCTGTAAAGCATATAGTACCACGGAATGGTGCATATGATATCATTAGCACCGGAGCTACTCATCTAATGTCAAACGTATTTAAGATGTGGCTCAGTAACCAGAATCCCTACTCAGGTATGATGTGATGAACCACATCAATGACTAACATGCATAATAACCCTAAGGGTGCTGCAATGGTGCACATAATTTTGCTGTAATGAACAGCTCTCTGGTTGCACTTAAGATCCACCCAATGAAAGGGACTCCATGACTGCTACTGGAAATCTGGAAATCTAGCTAACTGCTCAGGGCTAGTGAAGCCATGGTTATTAGAGGAGAATCGACAACCACTAATTTGCTAAACCAGTATAATCCTTAACAATAATCCATATACATTTGTCCTTATATCCACAGATAAGTGTAGTCTACTCCTCGTCAAGAAAAATTATCTTTGCAACAGACAGAGATCACTACAGAAATCAACAACTATCAAAATGTGCAGTTGTGGAGCTCAGTCCCAATAGATACATCCACAAAGTATTCTCACACTTAAGACTCAGGGAACATTGCAGAAGAGGAGCGAAAAGACTGTGAAAAACCAGAAGATGGGGGAGTTGCCTGTGAGATTGTATCTCCTAGTATATCAGAAGAAGTACCCATAAAGTCTCACTAACATGGCTATCCAAATGTGAGCTGAACAAAGAACACGCCAAATTGTGTGTGTTGAGGAGGAAGTGGGGGGAGGCAGTATTAGTCCAGCCAACAAAGTCCTCAACCCTGCTCAGAGAACTACAGCCATCTGAAGAAAACTGAGTAGAAGTGATCATCCCCAGGGGAGTGCACATGAGTTGCTTGTCAGTGCCAAGTGGGTAGACCTGAAAACATATATACAAGTAACATTGTATAGAATAAGTGGATGAAGTAACAAAGAAAAGAAGAGGCCATGGATTTGAAGGAGAGCAGAGAGGGGTATATGAAAGGGTTTTAGAGAGAGGGGAAGGGAGAAATATTGTAATAGTATAATCTCAAAGATGAAAAACTGAATTAAAAGTAAAATAATAATTGCAAAGAAAAACCCCCCAAAACAAACACCACCATCACCACCACCAACAACAACATAAAGAAACAAAACAAAGTAACAACAACAGAAATCATGGCCTGGGATGGAGGAAATGCAAAATTTAGCTAGGAATAAAGAATTCTTTCTCAGAAATGAAGCCTAGGTCTTCTTACTTTTCAGTCCATTTATATTCAAATTTGTATTCTACATATTATACCTTGTATAAATATTTTAAATATATCCAGCAGGACATTTTATATTCTTTGGAGATCAGGAACTCTTTTCAATAAGAACAATAAATGACAAACTTTGAATAGTAAGAAAATTCAGGTAAAGATAAACTCTTAAAATCTAAGACAAGTATAGTCATATGTGCCTTTAAATTTAACACTTGGAAGACAGAAGCAGGAAGATCTCTGAGTTCAAGGCCACCCTGGTCTACATAGTGAGTTTCAGTACAGCCCCAGCACATAGTGAAACCCCATCTTGAAAAACAAAAACAAGCAAACAAACCCTCCCATATATATATAATCAATATTAAGATATGGTATGTTTTCTAGTGGAAAAGAAAAATTTGAAAAATATTAACAATATATTGTTTAATGAAAGAACATTTCTTATACCAAATTATTAATGAAGTAAAAACAGAATTGTGTTTTATGCTCTGATTAAAGACTTCATTTTAATTTGGGTAACCAAATTAAATTATAGTATCTATCATTGTTTGTCTTCTTCTGAAATAAATTCTTGTAGTTTATACTTAGTTTAATGTATAAGGTATTGGTATCTGCTTCTCTGTAGAAAATAAACTACTTATATTTTCCCTAAATATACTTATATACTGAAGAGTTATATGTCATCTAATCATTAAAACAAAAAATATGAAATCTTTAAAAATAGTTAAAATTCAACTTGTAAAAAGTTATATGTAAAATGAATTGATTCATTCATAATCACCTAGTAGTCGATATTAAGGTTGATTTTTTTTGTCATGGACAGTTTACTAAATCAAATTTTCATAAGATAAATAACCTGTTTCATAAGACAAAGTCCTAATAAAAATCTCCCAACAAAAAAGGGAGTTGATTTTCCCAGGAGAATTAGTTATTTCATACTACTACAGACTGCCACTACAAATTTTTTAACTTCATTAATTACTGATTTTTATTTATTTTTATGTTCTTATTCTTCTCTCATATATTACATCATTACCTCAGTTTTCCCTCCCTCACTTCCCACCAGTCTCTGCCTGCTACTTGCTATCTCCCCCAGATCCATTCTCCTGAGGTCTCTCCTCAGAAAAAAAGCAGACCTCCCAGGGCAGGGATATCAATCAAACTCAGCGTTATATGCTACAATAAGACCAGGCACACAGTATCAAATCAAGGCTGGATGAGGCAACACAATATAAGGGAAAGGGTCTCTTAAGGAAGCAAAATAGTCAATAACCACCGCTGCTCCCACTGTTAGGAATCTCACAAGAATACCAAACTATTAAGCCATAACATATATGCTGAGGACCTAGGTAAGACCCCCACAGGCTCCCTGATTTCCACTAGCACCCATGAGTCTTGGTCAATTTTTTCTGTGAACCATGCTGTCACGGTGCCCCGACCTGCTCTGGTTCCTCTGATCCTTTCTCTCCTCTTCCTCAGGAATCCCAGAGCTCCATCTAATGTTTGGCTGTGAGACTCTGCATCTCCTCCTATCAGATGCTAGATGACATCTCTCTGGTCTCTTTGTTGAAGATTCTGTTAGGCTCTGGTCCCAGAACAGTCTGCAGGCAGGAAGAACTATAGGTTGAAAGTTTTGTGGCTGGTTTGATGTCCTGATCCCTCCACTTGAGGCCTTCCCTGGTTACAGAAGATGATCAGTTCAGCTTCTATGTCCCCCATTACTAAGAGTCCTTGCTAGGGTTACTCTCATAGATTCCATGGAATATCCCTTGCACTGGGTTTCCACCTAGCTCTGGAAATGCCCCTAGTTCCTGTCAGTTCTCCCAGTATTAACTTCCCCAATATAATCCTGCCTGTTCCCAACCCCACTGGCCCTCAAGTCCACCCACACACTCTGTTCTATTTCCCTTTCCCAAGGAGATCCTTGCATCCCTCTCAAGCCTCCCTTATTACTTTAGTGTCTCTGGGAATGTGGATTGTAGCATGGTTTATTTTTCACTTTACAGCTAATATCCACTTATAAGTAAATACATACTGTGTTTGTCTTTCTGGGTCTGGGTTACCTCACCAATGATGACTTTTTTTTCAAGTTCTGTCCATTGGCCTGCAATTTTCATGATGTCATTGATTTTAACAGCTGAGTAATACTCCATTGTGTAAATGCACCACATTTTTTTCACCCATTCTTCAGATGAGGGACATCTAGGTTGTTTCCAGTTTCTGGCTACTATGAATAAAGCAGCTTTGAATATAGTTGAGCAAGTGTCCTTGAGATAGGATGGATCATCTGTGGGTATATGCCCAGAGTAGTATATCTGGATCTTGAAGTAAATCAATTCCCAATTTTCTGTGAAACTGTCATATTGATTTCCAAAATGGCTATAGAAGTCTGTACTCCCACCAGCAGTGGAAGAGTATTCTCCTTGATCCACATACTTGCCAGCATAGACAGTCACATGTAATTTTTATTTTAGCCATTCTGGCAGGTTTAAGGTGGAATGTCAAAGTCATTTTGATTTGCATTTCCCTGATGGCTAAAGATGTTGAATATTTCTTTAAATGTTCCCCAGTCATTTAAGATTCCCCAATTGAGAATTCTCCGTTTGGATCTGTACCCCATTTTTTTTCCCATCACAGGCAATTTATTTTGTTCTATTCATTCACAGTTAATACAGAAAATACTTGGAAACGTTTCCATATAATGTTTGACACAGAAATCATCAAATAGAAGTATACAATGTTGACAGGAGGCAGTACATTTATAATTTATAACCCCAAATGTATTTATAAATTA
Organism: Peromyscus maniculatus bairdii; assembly: GCF_049852395.1. Taxonomy (NCBI): domain Eukaryota; kingdom Metazoa; phylum Chordata; class Mammalia; order Rodentia; family Cricetidae; genus Peromyscus; species Peromyscus maniculatus. The sequence continues at coordinate 32,226,035 of NC_134865.1, forward strand.
GAAATGGAAAGATCTACAAATGAAATTATGAAGGTTCACCAAAGTCATTTAATCTGTCAGTTTCTCATTCATTTTTATGTCTTAATAATATTCTATTGAATAAGCCACATTTTATTTCTCTCCAGTATTTGATAGCTATTTGAGTTGTTTTAACTTTTTTACTATTAGCAACACACTGCTGTAAACCTTCATGTACATGTTTCATAGGTGCACATTTTCAGTAGTTTGAGGTTATGTTCCTAAGTGTAGAATTGTTGAGTAACAGAGTAACAATGTTTTGCATTTTGACCAACCACCAAACTGTTTTGCCAAAGTGGCACACCATTTTACAATCTCAACAAATCCTTGTTTTTAAGGCTCTGATTTTTGTACAAAAGCATTCAATCATTCTGTCAGACCAAACCAGGAAAAGTAAGCTATAGTTCAGAGCTGTTCTATTCCATTTACTATGCAAAGCCATTCTTGGCATTTGCAACTCTCAGCCCTTTTGAGTATTCTTGAAGTGTGCACCTTTTCCTCCACCACTTTTTTTTCTTCTTTTTTTCTGGTTTATTTCTATCTATTACAAATGTATAAAAAATCCTCCATCAACGCTGCTGATAGCAGCAGAACCTTGAGAAATATACCTTTGGTTTGCCTCAGAAAAGGAACACATATTGCACTGTAAAGTTTATAAAATTGGCGCAAAACATTGTGATAATGTTACAATACCAGTTTTAAGAGTTCAGTGACTAATGGGGAGCCGATGGGATACATGCAGAACTGTGAAAGCGATCTCACTTAGCCAGCTGTACACGTAGACTGTAAATCTACATTCAGATAATTTCTGAACTAAGACTATCATCTCAGTTTATCTGTTGAGGTCAACCAGGAAACCCTAGAATATACCTTGATTTTTGCAAAAAAAAAAACAAAATAGGGGGAGGGGTTTCTTCAGCATTTCAGTCCACGAGTAACAGTATCCTAACAGGCAAAGTGTTCTCTCACTGTCAACATAGAATGAACTGCTGCTGGAGGTCAACTTGGGCTTTAATTTGCATTAGCACTTACATGCATAGTAGTCCAAGTTGTTGACCTCATGACTTTTAAAAGTAACTCTAAAAAAGTAAAATGGCCCTTCTTGGAAGTCTAAAGAAAGACATCCAGCCACAGTTGTAAAAAGTCTCATCAAAACAATATACCCTTTTATGAATTACGCCTCAATTAAAAAAAAAAAAAAGTAGCCCCAAATAAGAAGCAGCTCTGAAAAAGAAAATATAACTTAAGATATTTGAAAAAAACAAGGTGAATACAGGTTCAAAAGTAATTAAGATACATTTTCTTAAGGCTATCTAGAATTAGGCTTTAAAGAATTCTACCATTTCAAGTTTACCACTAGTTACTAGATACCTATTTACAAACAAGATGTTCACCTTTTTTGTTCCTTTATCAAGAGAAAGATCTACCTTCAGACTATGAGGGTGGTGATGGGGAGGGACTAGAAAACAAGATTCAAACAATCCCATGCAAATATCACATTTTTCAAATGGAAGAACTCCAAACTGCACTAGAAGTTCCAATCACTAAGACACTTTCCATTGAAATGATTTAAGTACAACTACATGGCACCAAGGTTTAGGCCTAATATAGGCCTGACAACCAAGTCCTTGTTTTCTGGAAGAAAGGCCTCAAAAGTCCCACTCAATTCCACATAACAATACTTCAAAGATCAATTAGGTTTTCCTTTCCTTAATATTTTTGTTTTTGACTTCTAATCTTAAAGACTAGATTAAAACTTAGCTCATTTCCCAGAAGGCATTGCTTCCCTTTGCTCTATGAAAGAGTCCACCAAGACCTCTTCCTCAAAACCATCTAGCCCCCAGCCTCCAGCCTGTGCTTGTGATGCATCTTTCTCAACATCCTGAAAAGGTAATGTAGGTAAAATATGCTCATAAACATTAAAACTAGTTGTTAGAAAGACGTAACTAGCTTTATAATTTAAGTTTTAAAGCATAAATACTTGCAGCTTAATCTGCACTGACAATGATTGTCGAAGCCTAGAATTCAACATTTACAAATTCTCATTCACAGACACAAAACACACTATTATCACACAACTTGTGTCTTGAGAGAATCTTCTGCTTTTTAAATCTTTGGCCTCCCAGTCAATCCCAAGTTCAACCAACTTTTCCAAGTTCTGGTAGTTACCTGGACCACTGAGGCATTGCCACAAGACTTCTTCTCTTTTGAAACATCCTTTTTCTCTAGATATTAGGATAGCTACACCAGTTTGTTTCTTCTGTGGTGTATGTTGGTGTGGGATTATCTATTGCTTGATTTTTCATGGATGTGTTTAGCTTCTTTGGGTTGAATTTTCCATTCTAGTGCTTTCTGTAGGGCTGGGTTTGTAGACAGGTATTGATTAAATCTGGTTTTATCCTGGAATATTTTGTTTACTCCGCCTATGGTGATTAAGAGTTTTGCTGGGTATAATAGTCTGGGTTGGCATCTGTGGTCTCTTAGTGTCTGCATGAGATTTGTCCATGATCTTCTAGCTTTCATAGTCTCTATTGAGTAGTCTGGTGTTATTCTGATGGGTTTACCTTTATATGTTACTTGGTCTTTTTCCTTTGTGGCTCTTAATATTTTTTCTTTGTTCTGTGTGTTTAGTGTTTTGATTATTATGTGGCAAGGGGACTTTTTTTTTGGATCCAGCCTATTCGGTGTTCTGTAAGCTTCTTGTATCTTCATATGTATTTCTTTCTTTAGGTTAGGAAAGTTTTCTTCTATGATTTTGTTGAATATATTTTCTGTGCCTTTGAGTTGGTATTCTTCTCCTTCTTCTATCCCTATTATTCTTAGGTTTGGTCTTTTCATGGTGTCCCAAATTTCCTGGACGTTTTGTGTTACGACTTTTTTGTCTTTAGTGTTTTCTTTGACTGATGAATCTATTTTCTCTATCGTGTCTTCAGTGTCAGAGATTCTCTGTTCCATCTCTTGCAATCGGTTGGTTATGCTTGTTTCTGTAGTTCCTGTTCGTTTTGTCAGGATTTCTATTTCCAGCATTCCCTCAGCATGTGTTTTCTTTATTGTCTCAAATTCATTTTTCAGATCTTGGAATGTTTCTTTCATCTGTTTAATTGCTTTTTCTTGGCTTGATTTGATTTTTTCCCATTTTTTGTTCGTTTTTTCTTCCATTTCTTTAAGGGAGTTTTTTATTTCCTTTTTAATGGAGTTTTTCATTTCCTCTTTAAGGGAAGTTTTTATTTCCTCTTTAAGGGAGTTTTTCATTTCCTCTTTAAGGAAAGTTTTTATTTCCTCTTTAAGGTAGTTTTTCATTTCCTCTTTAAGGAAAGTTTTTATTTCCTCATTGAGGGAATGTTTTATTTCTTCTTTAAGGGCCTCTATCATCTTCTTAAAGTCATTTTTAGGGTTGATCTCTTCTGTTTCTTCTGTCATGGTATGTTTAGGTCTTGCAGGTGTAGAATCACTAGGTTCTGATGTTGCCATATAGTTCTTTATGTTGTTGCCTGTATTTTTGCACTGGCGTCTACTCATCTTTTCCTCTGTGCGGTACAGGTGGTGTCTGTGTTTGAGAGTGCCTCTCTTGTTCTAATTTTTAGTCTTGGTTTAGTAGGGGTTCTTGGTTAAATTGGTGCCATTGGGCTATTTCTTCAGGGGCAGCTGATTTCAATCGTTGAATTATATACTTATGATTCTGGTGATCTGGTTTGGTGTCTGGGTAGCGCCTTCTTCTGTGTTCCCAGGTCACGTTTTGTTCATTTGTCAACTCCTCAGCTGATCTTGTTTCTTCAGACTTCAAACTGTAGGCATCTGAGTCCTCTCCCAGATGGGTTTCAGCTGAGCAGGGTAGTCTCACCAACACCTCCAAGTTGTTGAGTTTCATAGGATCAGCAGTTGGGCCCTGGGTTGTCCCCAGACGGAGTGTCCAGACTCACCCCGGTTCCAACCCATGGAGATAGCCTCTTCCCCAGGTGCTGGGGCTAGGGGCGTCCCTGTTCCAAGCTGCGTCCGCCCCTCTCCGTCCCTGGGCCTGTCCACCCCTGTGGCCCGCCACCACAGGCCCACCTGCATCCACTTGTCTCTGCCGCTGGGCCTGTATGTCCCTGTCAGCTGCTGCTGGGTCTGTCCGCCTCTGCGGGCGGCCAACAGGCCTGTATGTCTCTGCAGGCTGCCACTGCGGGCCCACCCACCTCAGCTTGTCACTGCCGCCGGGCCCATCCACCTCTGCGGGCCACCACCGGGCCTGTATGTCTCTGCCGGCTGCTGCTAGGCCTGTATGTCCCTGTCGGCCGCTGCCACCGGGCCTGTCCACCTCCGTGAGTCGCCGACCTGCGTCCGCCTGTCTCCACCGCTTGGCCTGTCTACTTCTGTGGACCGCCGCAGGGCCTGAATGTCTCTGTCGGCCGCCGCCGCCGGTCCTGTCCACCTCCGTCTGCTTATCTTCGCCGCAGGGCCTGTCCACCTCTGTGGACCGCCACTGGGCCTGAATGTCTCCGCCAGCTGCCGCTGGGCCTAAATGTCCCTGTCGGCCACTGCCACCGGGCCCGTCTACCTCCGCGAGCCGCTACCACAGGCCCACCTGCGTCTGCTTGTCTCCGCCATCTTTCCTGTACCCCATTTTTAACTGGATTATTTGGTTTGTTTATGTCTAGTTTGCTGATTTCTTTATATATTTTGGATATTGGCTCTGTCAAATATGGAATCGGTGAAAATCTTTTCCCATTCTGTAGGCTTCTTTTTGCCCTATTAACTGTGTCCTTTGCCTTATAGAAGCTTTTCAGTTTCATGAGGTCCCATTTATTAATTGTTGATCTTAGAGCCTGTACTATTGATGTTCTGTTCAGGAAGTTCTCTCAAATGCCAATATATTTAAGACTAATCGCCACTGTCTCTTCAATCATGTTCAGTGTATCTGGTTTTATGCTGAGGTCTTTTTTCCACTTGGATTTATGTTTTGTGCAGAGTAATAGATATGGATCTATTTGCTTTCTTCTATATACCAACATCCAGTTAGACCAGCACAGTTGGTTGAAGAAGCTTTCTTTTCTTCCATTGTATATTTTTGGCTTCATTAAAAAAAAAAAAATTGAGTGTCCATCACTGTGTGGATTTACATTTTGGTCTTGCATTTGATTCCATGTGTTCAATGTGTCTGTTTTTATGCTGATACCATATGGTTTTTATAACTACAGTTCAGCACTACAGCTTGAAATCAGGGACAGTGATACTTCTGGATGTTTTTTGATTGTACAGGATTGTTTTAGTTATCCTAGGTTTTTTTGTTTTTCCATATGATGTTGGGTATTGTTCTTTCAAGGTCTGTAAGGAATTGTGTTGGAATTTGATGGGGACTGCATTGAATCTGCAGATTGCTTTTGGGAGGAGGGCCATTTTTACTAGGTTTATCCTACTGATCCATGAGCATGGAGGATCTTTCCATTTTCTGATGTCTTCTTCAATTTTCTTCAAAGACTTGAGCTTGTTTTTAGTTTCTTTTTTTATTTAAGAATTTTTTATTCCTTTCATATATCAATCATAGAACCCCCTCTCATCTTTCCTCCAGCTCACCACCAGTCTTGCCCCTCACTTCTGATCCCCTCCTCCAAAAGGGTCGGGGCATCCATGGGAAGTCATCAAAGCCTGGTACATTTAGCTGAGGCAGGACCAAGCCCCTACCCTCTGCATTAAGGCTGAGCAAGGTATCCCATAGTTAATGGGCTCCAGAAAGCCAGCTCATGCACCAGGAATAGATCCTGATCCCACTGCCAGGGGCCTCTAAAATAGACCAAGCTACATAACTGTCTAACGTATGCAGAGGGCCTAGTCCGGTCCCATGCAGGCTCCACAGCTGTTAGTCTAAAGTTCATGAGTTCGCACAAGCTTGGTTCAGTTGTCTCTGTAGATTTCCATGACTTGAAGTTTTGTTTTTCATTTTTATTCATTTTATGCACCAACCATAGATCCCCTTCTCATCCCTCCCCCTGCTCCTCCCACCTTCCCTCCCTACCCCTCATCCCCTCCTATAACAGGGTAAATTCTCCCATGGGGGGACAGCTAAGCTTGGTATATTCAGTTGAGGCAGGACCAAGCCCCTCCCAGCTTTATCAGGGTCTAGCTGGGAGAGGGATGGATTGGGAGAGCAATGAACACAATATCTTGATAGAGGGAGACATTATGGGGTAAGGGAGAAACTTGGTGCCAAGGAAATTCCCAGGAATCCACAAGGATGACCCCAGATTAGACTACTAGCAATAGTGTCGGGGGTGCCTGAACTGGCCTACCCTGGTAATCAGATCAGTGAATACCTTAACTGTCATCAAAGAGCCTTCATCCAGTAACTGATGGAAGCAGATAAGGCACCAGGCTGAACTCCAGGAGTCCAGTTGAAGAGAGCAAAGAAGGATTACATGAACAAGGGGGTCAAGACCATGATGGTGAAATCTACAGAGACAAGTGAACCAAGCTCAAAGGAACTGAAGTTTTTAATCCAAGAGGTCTTTTACTTGCTTGGTTAGAGTTACCCCTAAGATATTTTATACTATTTGTGGTCATTGTGAAGGGTGTTGTTTCCCTAATTTCTTTCTCAACCCATTTGTCATTTGTTTATAGGAGGGCAACTGTTTGTTTTGTTTTGTTTTTAGTTAATCTTGTATACAGCCATTTCACTGGAAGTGTTTATCAGCTGTAGGAGTTCCCTGGTGGAATAATTGGTGTATACTATCTTATCTATCTTATCGTCAAGTATGTATACTATCTTATCATATGGGAAGAGCCATACACTGACTTCTTCCTTTCCAATTTGTATCTCCTTGATCTCCTTTAGTTGTATTATTGCTCTAGCTAGAACTTCAAGTATTATATTTAATAGATATGGAGAGAGTGGACAGCCTTGTTTTGTTTCTGATTTTAGTGGAATTGCTTTGAGTTTCTCTCTATTTAATTTGCTATTGGCTATTGGCTTGCAGGTTGGCTCAGAGGCAAGTGTGCTTGCTGAAGGTCAGCCCCCCTAGCACCCTGGAGCCATCCAGTCCCAACCATGTGGATCTGAGCCCCACATGTCCCCACTGGGGCTGCTTGCCTGACCAAACCCTAACACATGTAGGTGGCTGCTGGTGAGTTTATTGACCCTGCAGAGCCCAGACAGCTCAAGCCCACCAGGAAGGGCCTGAACCCTGCTTAGGTGACCAGTTACATACAGCAACCCTGTGGGGAGCCTGTAGACAAGGCAGCTCACAAAGCCTGTGAGTCAATCACTGTCTGGCCAGGCAACTCACAAGGCAGCGGCTCTTGTAACCACTGCCAGAAGCACGTCCATTCTTCAGTGGATAGAGCACCAGAGACAAGTACCTGCACTTGGTGCTTTTTGGTGGCTGGATTGGGTTACAGTTTCCTGCCTGTTTAGAAGTTACCAGCAGACTGTTCTTTTACTTTTAAAATTATTGAGGGTGGAAGCTGCCAATTCCAGGACATCTTGGCATTCTGCCCTGGAGAGTGCACCCACCAGTGCCCTTGAAAGCGGGCCTGCTCTCCCACTGAACCACCGGCTTCAATCATTCCAGCTGAATCTGGTTTCGGCCCAGTAGTCCTGCCTTTGACTGCCATCACCAGCCCCATAGCAACAACCAGACAGGTGGCTCCTGCCAGGTACATGACTGCCTGAGTGCTTCCAGCTCATTGGTGCATTGCCTCATTGCTGTATACAATTTGTTGTGGTCCCAGCAACTATACCTAGTGCTCAGGGGTTGCCTGGGTAAGTGCTCAATTCACAAGAGCCATTCAGGGACCTGAATTAGCTTGTACCAGACCGGTTTTGATGCTAAACCTGCAATAACTACTGGCCAAGTAACGATAATACCCCCACCCCCAAATCACAAGAACTGAAACATCAGCAATCAAGGATTTCATCCAAGGTAAAAGTACTTAATAATTTTACACCTTAAAACTGATTAATAAATAAACAAATTAATAAAATTTTATTTACAAATTTTGAATATTTCTCAAAACATGGCAAAAAAATGTTACTTAACAAGAATTATAAAACTTTTTTGCTTGTATGATGAATGAATTTTTAACATGACATATATGACCTTCATGGAATGTACATGATATACATCATTTTAGCATTTAGCATAATAATTCACATAGCATTGAAAAACTGGTATAATAATAACAAACATGAGTCATTTTGGGGACTGACAAAAGTTTTACAAGGTAGCAATGAATACTTAAGTAAAAGATTCTTTCTCTGGAATCTGTTACCCAGGCTTTACAGGGTAGCAATGAGACTTAAAAAAACAGTTTCCTTCCCTAGAATCTGCTACCCAGGCTTTACAAGGTAGCAATGAAGATTTAAATGAAAAGACTCTTTCTCTGGAATCTGCTACCCAGGATTTATAAGGTAGCAATAAAGACATAAATAAAAGGCTTCTTTGTTTGGAATCTGCTAACTTACTACAAGAATTTCAATCCATTAATAATGAATGTGCAACCAGATTTGATTCTATTGATAATAAATATGAATACTTAATGAATAAAACAATAACTCTTCAGAGTAATGTTGCCGCTATTCAGATACTTTAAAAGGAAGAAAGATTATCATTAACTGATAAAATAAGGTCTATTGAATTACGTGTTTCAGAACATAAAAGGTTGCATGATTCTATAAAACCTCTGGAATCCCTTACACCAGAGGAGGCTCACTCACTGCAAGTGACCCTCAGTGCTTAGTTGCAAGCTCTGTAAGAAACTCTCAGTAAAGATAACAAGGGACCTAATAGGCAGAAGAGCAAAGCCATACAAGTCATAACACCTCCAGATGGCTCTCATACAATGGCTTATCCTGTCATCATCCATGAGAGGCCAGCAGATGACAGACATCCTGAACCATATGTTGAATATATTTTACAGCCTATCGCTATGAGAGATTTAAAAAACATCAAGGAACCGGTGGTCACATATGGCATACACTCAACATATGTAAAACAGATATTAAATACATGGTCTTCCACAAATAGAATCATACCAGATGATTAGAATCAGTTATTTTCAGCTGTTATAGAATATAGCCAGCAGTTACAATGGAAAAGCTGGTTGAGAGAGGAAGCAAGGGTCCTAGAACAACAGGGTAAGACCAGCAGTTTTGAGATCTCCCAAGATCAAATTCTTGGTGTGGGACATTTCACTGATAGAAATATACAAGCTACTTTTGATGAGCATACAATATCCCTATGCTGTACAGCAGCTCTAAATACTTGGGAAAAAATTCCAGAACCAGGAAACCAATTTTCATGGGCCCACAAAAACCCTTTACTCATTTTTTTAACAAAGGCTGAGCACAACTATAACAGACACAGTGTCAGACAAAGAACTAAGACAAGTATTAATTGAGCCCTTAGCATTTAACAATGCTAATGCAGAATGCAAAAGAATACTTATACCATCAAAGGTCAGGTCAACACCTCTGGAAGAATAGATTCAATATAAAAATGGTGTTGAGTCTCTTAACTATGGTAAGGAGGCTTGGATAGGAGAGGCAATTTCCAGAAGTGGAAGGAGATCTTGAGGTTCCCCAATGTTTTAACTATGGAACACCAGGTCATACAAGTAGAAACTGTACACAAGGTGCTCCTAAAAGGAATACTCCTTATAAAAAATAACTCAAATGGGAGACCCCAATCTTCTGAATTATGTAGAAGATGTGGCAAAGGCTGACATTGGACCAATGAGTGCAGATCAACAATAGATATACAAGGCAACCCTTTACTGGCAGTAAACATCTCAGGGGGCCTCTTGTAGGCCCCCAAACTGAATGTGTTCCAAAAATTTCCAGCCACTGTGAAGGATTTTCCTCTCTGGGATAATTAAATAAACCAATGCCTAATGTAAAGAACAATACTTCACTGGATGATAGAACAGCTCTGATATATGAATCAAAAGTTTCTAAGAACACAATAAAAATGAATACTTTGGCAGATTTCCATCAATGAACAAAGACCAAAGCTTAGACTTTGAATTAAAGGCATTGTTCTAGAGGGCCTGGTAGCCATAGGTGCAGATGTGACTATAATTACATCAAAATCATGGCATCCAAACTGGCCTCTTCAAGAGGTAGATGTCTAATTTCTAGGGATTGGAACCATATCTCAGGTAAAACAAAGTTCAAGATGAGTTGCATGCATAGGGCCAGAAGGACAGGAAGAAGTCTGAGGCCATGTGCAAACAGAGAGGAAGTCTGAGGCCATGTGCAGCAAATGTAGCGGTAAATCTTTGGGGCTGAGTTCTGTTACAGCAGGGGAATACTTGGACTAAAATTCCTACAATCTCAGAAAGGGAGTACAGACCAAAGCATGCTTCTAGGAATAACATACCATAAAAAACAGCCACCAACCATTCAGGCTCGACATAAAGAGAGCACAACTGCTGTTGAACTCTCAGAACAGCCCCAGCGTTTAAATGGCTAACTGATAAACCTTGTCTGGATTGGATAATGGCCTTTGACAAAAGAGAAGCTACAAGCTTTAGAACAGCTGGTCCAAAAGCAGTAAAAGTCTCAACACATTGAAGATTCTATCAGCCTTTGAAATTCTCCTGTATTTGTTATTAGAAAAAAAAGTCTGGTAATTGGAGAATGCTGACAGATTTGAGAGAGCTATTAATTAAGTAATTCAGCCTATGGGCTTCCTACAGAATGGGATGTCCTTGCCCTCTCTGCTACCCAAAGAATATCCTATTATTGTTATTGACTTAAAAAACTGTTTCTTTACCATGTCTCTGCAAGAAAAGGATAGAGAAAAATTTGCCTTCATAGTACCAAATTATAATAAATCCAAGCCAGTCAAGAGATATCAATGGAAGGTCCTCCCACAGGGAATATTAAATAGCCCTACCCTGTGCCAATATTATGTGCAAAAACCATCGGAAATAATTTGTGTGAAATTTCCACAATGCATAATTTATCATTATATGGATGATATTTTACTAGCTGATCCAAAGTTAGGTACCTTAGAAAGCATGTTTGAAAAATTAAAGAAAGTTTTGCCTCACTGGGGACTACAAATTGTTCCTGAAAAAAGTGCAAAGAGGAGATTCTATTAATTACTTAGGATATAAGATAGAGCTACAAAAAAATTAGACCACAAAGGGTACAACTCAGGAGAGGTCAATTGCAAACTTTAGTGATTTTCAAAAATAGTTAGGAAGTTTTTCCAACTTACAGATTATCATTGGAATACCTAAAGATGGACTAGTAAATTTGGCTAATACCCTAAAAGGGGACAAGGACTTAAATAGTTCAAGAGATTATCAGCTGAAGCTGAGAAGGTATTGGCTCTAGTAGAAAAGTAAATACTAAGGTGCATGTGAATTGTGTGAATCCAGAACTTAAATGCATTCTGGTCATACTCCCCTCCAGACACTCCCCTATAGGGATTTTGAGGCAGAGGGAAGATATTATATTAGAATGGATATTTCTACCATGTAAACCAAGTAAGAAGTTAAAAATTTATGTGGAAAAGATCTCTGGTTTGACTCTAAAAGGAAAATTAAGACTTTATCAGTTGACAGAAATGGACCCAGCAGACATTGCAGTACTTTTAACTAGTGAGGAAATTTCCTCATTATGGAAAGATAATGAATACTATCAAAGAGCCTGAAGTAAATTTTTGGGAGAGATTAACAGTTGTTATCTCCAAAACATGAGAATAGAATTCATAAAGAGAACTGAATGGGTCCTTCCTAACACTGTACAGCAAAAACCAATCTCTGAAGACCCCACATTCTATACTGATGCAAATAAAACAAGAAAGGCAAGATATATCAGGAGACTTAAGTAAAGTGGTTCAAAGCCAATATAATTCTGTACAAAAGGCAGAACTATATGCCATTCTTATGGTACTAATGGACTTCACAGAACACCTCAATATTGTCACTGACACAATATACATAGAAAGTTGTTTTACATATTGAAACTGCTGAATTTATTCCTGATAATAAAGAATTAACTTCACTATTCATACAATTACAGAAAATCATCAGAAATAGGGAACATCCTATATACTATAGGATCCTATATACTGAACACACATCCCACATGGCCAGGCCCTCTAGCACATCCACAAAGTAACGATCAGATTGATCAGTTATTAATAGGTAATGTGCTAGAAACCTCAGAATTTCATAAGAGACATCACATAAATAACAAGGGTTTGAAGAAGGATTTTTCCATCACTTGGCAACAAGTCAAGGAAATTGTAAAACAATGACCAACTTGCTCCATTTATAACCAAACTCCATTACCTTCAGGAAGCAATGCAAAAGGTATACACATAAATAAAAATTGGCAGCCTCTAGTTCCTGGTCCTCATGCCTTATATACCTTTCTGCTTCCTGCCACCACTTCCTGGGATTAAAGGTGTGTGTCACCATGCCTGGTTGTTTTTAGTGTGGCCTTGAACTCACAGAGATCTGGATGGAACTGGAACTCTGCCTTCCATGTGATAGGATTAAAGATGTGTGTGCCACCATTTTCTGGCCTCTATGTCTATCTAGTGGCTGTTCTGTTCTCTGACTCCAGAAAAGTTTATTGGGGTGCACAATATATTGGGGGACACAATATCGCCCCATAGTGGTATTTGCTCTACCCATGACCTTGGCTATACAGCCCAAAGGAGGCGGTGCTTCCTGCCATTGTACACAACCTCTTATAAGGAATTTGCCCTTCTCCCTACTCCTGCCTGAAAGGTAGATTCACTGCTGATCAGATCAGAGGAAGACTTCTGATGTCTACTACATTCTATAATCATGAGTGTACATCCTCAATATAAATCTTAATGAATTATGTTACCCATTTATGAGACTCACATGAATTTATCATAAGTATTTTTGCATCTATGTTCTTGAGGTAAATTGGTCTGTGATTCTCTTTCTTTGTTGAATCTTTGTGTGGTTTTAGTATCATGGTGACTGTGGCTTCATAAAATGAATTTGGTGGTGTTCCTTCTGTTACTATTTGGTGAAATAATTTTAAGAGTATTGGCATTAGCTCTTCTTTGAAAGTCTGGTAGAATTCCTTACTAAAACTGTCTGGCACTGGGCTTTTAGGGAGTGAGATTTTTAATGACTGCTTCTATTTCTCTAGTGATTATAGGTCTATTTAAATTGTTTGTCTGATATTAATTTAACTTTGGTAAATGGTATTGAGAAAATTGTCCATTTCTTTTAGATTGTCCAACTTTGATGGGTACAGGTTTTTAAAGCATTTCCTAATGATTCTTTGGATTTCCTTGGTTTTTGCTGCAATGCCCCCCTTTTTGTTTCTGATTTTGTTGATTTGTATATTTTCTCTCTTTTAGTTAGTTTAGATAAAGGTCTGTCTGTCTATGTTTTTTTATTTTTTCAAAGAACCAATTATTTTTTTCTTATTTATTTGTATTATTCTCTTTGTTTATATTTGATTCATTTCACCCCTCAGTTTGATTATTTCTTTATTATTTCTTGCAGTCTACTCTTGAATGCTCTTGCTTCTTTCTGTTCTAGAGCTTTCAGCTCTTGGGTTACTAGTATAAGATCTCTGCAATTTCTTTATGAAGGTAATTAGTGCCATGAACTTTCCTCTTAGAAGAGCAAGTCTCAAAAGATACAGGAAAATCTATATAACCTCCATATCCTGTCAGATCACCAAGAATTAAAACTGAATATCAAGAACAACAGAAACAACAGAAGGCCTACAGATTTCTTACAATAAATACAACTAGATTTAGAATATTGTTTTCTGTGATAAATATTATAGAAAAAAGGATATTATAGTTTTAAATTTATTAGTATTATGACTCATAGCTTTTCAGTTTCTCAAATGCAAAGTCTAAATTTATTGTTCTACATAAACTTATCATTAGGGGCTGACGAAGTGGTTCATCAGGTAAAGGCACTTGCCTCCAAACCTGGTGACCCGAGTTAGGTCCTTGTGCAGGTGGAAGTTTTTCTGTGTCCTGTGCAGTCCTGCAGCTGCTCAGATACAAATAAATACACAGAAGCTTATATTAATTATGAACTGTATGGTCATTAGCTCAGACTTATCACTGACTAGCTATTACACTTAAATTAACCATAATTCTTATTTATGTTTAATCATGGGGATTGGTACCTTTTCTCAGTTCTGCCTTGTCATCTTGCTTCCTCTGTGTCTGGCTGGTGACTCCTGACTCAGCCTTCCTCTTCCCAGAATTTTTCTTGTCTGCTTGTCCCACCTATACTTCCTGCATGATACTGGCCAATCAGCATTTTATTTATCAACCAGTCAGAGCAACACACATTCACAGCATACAAAACGACATCCCCACCATTTCCTTTTTTCTTTCTATTTAAAACAAGGGTTTTAACTTCAACATAGTAAAATTACTTATAACAAAACACTTACCTAGCAAGAATTACAGTTACAATATCTGGTCTATTTATATTTGGCAAACATATTTTATATATCACATATTTGTGAGTCTAAAATTTCTTATCTAATTTATCTTTTATCATAACCAAGGAAAGTTATAACTGTAACTATCTAGTCTTCAAATACACCAAAGACCTCAGAGGACATAATATTATCTAAGTAAACAGGAATAGCATTGTAAGCAACTTCCAAATTTTCTGGAAATGACCGAGACAGCTGCCTACCTGGACAGTTATCCAAAGTTTCTTTGTAATATTGGGGCATCCATCTTCAGCCTATATGTATAGCATCTTTAAGTTGCTTCTCTCTGTGTCTGGTAGAATATCTGGCAGTCTCCTCTGCAAAGCAGGAACCTGAAGGAACATCTTTCCTTGCAAAGTACATTGGTCACCTTCTTATGGGTCCTGCATGTCCAGTCAATACAACATTTTGTCAAGCAGTCCAGGCAAGAACAGTTTCTTGCCCAAATGGGTATTTTTGCCAAGAAGAAGATAAACTCCATATGGAGTGTCTTCAAAGCCCATTTTTCTGTTTGAAGTAAATTGGTGCTGCCAGAAGCACACTTGTCTCATTGTCAGGAAAGTCTAAGTTTTTAAAACATTTTAAATGCCATATTCTCTAGGTCTTGGAAGTGTATGAAGATTACCTCCTTAATTGAAATATATCTATATATAGCTAGAAAACTTAACAAACATGACTATAAGTTTGATTATCATAGAGGAGTAATCATTAATCCATATTTCTTCATTATGTGTTACAATTTTAAATAAGCTATACAAACATAATACCTTAAACAAGAATAGAAATATACATACAGTATAACAAAATTAACTTTAAGTTTGTATTAATAAACTAAAATCCATAGCAATGTAAAACATTTTTAAACAAGTTGTTACTCTTTAAATGTAGGTTCAATAATCTACCCTTTCATTCTATCATATCTATAGCCTATATTTCTATATCATATCCCCCTTTCTTCTTTTAGAAAGAGATTGACTATGACCAATAACAATTTGTAACCAATAACTTAAATAAAGACAAACATCCATAATCCATTTTTTTGGAATGTGTGCATAGTGTTGTAGGCTACTTCCTGCTGATAGAGTATATCTGGATCCTGAGAAAACTTGAGATAATGGTCAAGTCCTGGGAAGACAAGCTACAATCTTTGTTGATAGGTACCATCTGTTAAGGTTCAGTAGGTCTGCCTTGATCAAATCTGTTCTACCTTAACCTGGAGCAAATCCATATCCTCTTGCTTCTTGTGGAAACAAAAGCAGAGCTTCCTTTCCAAAGCAACATATCCTTAGATTCAAATTTTGAAGTCAAGATACCTTTAAAATATACATATTGGTATAACTGAGCAGCCTTTATAATTAAATTTCTTTCTGTAGTTAAAAATCCCAAAGACAATATAATCCAGACTCTGTGGAATTTTCTTTTTTTTTTTGGTTTTTTGAGACAGGGTTTCTCTGTGTAGCTTTCTGCAACTCACTTGGTAGCCCAGGCTGGCCTCAAACTCACAGAAATCCACCTGGCTCTGCCTCCCGAGTGCTGGGATTAAAGGCGTGTGCCACCACCGCCTGGCGGAATTTTCATCTTTAAATGGCTTTTTTTTTTTATATTACTTTTACTTTCTCTTTAAAGACCTTATTTTTTACTTCTTTATATAAGTGTCTATATTCCTTTTCCTCTCTCTACCAAGCCTATGTACATTTTATATACATTGTAAACCAATTAGAGTTTTATTTCATCCGAATCTGTCTTATTGAAAATCTAGTGCTTTAAACTGCAGAGTGGTTAGAACAGAAGCAGCAGCCTTGGCTGTTGACTACACCTACCTCAGCTGTTCAACATGGTAGAACTACATTTACTGCCAGCTCTGGGAACCATGCTCATCACTGACTCTGGGAAGCAGTGGGTCTATGGATCCATCTAGCAGCTTGTAGCCCCAAACCTTTTTTGATGTTGTTGTTGTTGTTGTACTAGCAAAAGCTATATCCACCACTCACCATGCTGCACAGCTTGCAGACACCACTGTGTACAGTGGCAGGAATCTGCCTTGCTGCACTCAAGCCCATATGCCATGAACCCTGCCATTCTGTAGTTCAAATCCTCATGCCATGGTGTCTCTGTACCTTGGAGTCTCCATATCTTGACTTTTTCTCAGTTCTGCCTTATGATTTTACTTCCTCTATGTCTGGCTGGTGACCCTTGACTCAGTCTTCCTCTTCCCAGCATTCTCCTTGTCTGTCCTGCCTATACTTCCTGCCTGGCTACTGGCCAATCAGCATTTTATTTATCAACCAATCAGAGCAATACATATTCAGTGTACAGAACACCATCCTCATCATCCTTGGATCTACATGGTAGGAGGAGGGAAGCGACACCTCCAAGATGTCCTCAGACCTCCACTCATGTACCAATGGCACACATGCAAACATAAGCACAAAATAATGTATTAATTTTTAAATTACCATTAGTAGTGAATGATTATCAAATTAACAAGAGTAGATAATTAAAAATACATTTATACCTATAGAATTTGACCAAAAAAATCAATTTACGTGGTACAAGACTGTAGCATTTTAATAATTATTTGTGTGTTTATCTGTTCTTCAGTGTTGGTGATCAAACTGAGGAACTTGCACATGCTAAGTAAGTGTTTTCCCATGGAGTTATTATGTATTCACAATAAAAATATATTTGAGATGAGCAAACAATACAATTAGACTAAAAATGATCACGTTCAGAGGACAATTTTATTGGTCTTCAGACCAAATCAAATATTTTTGCCTTCTAAATGAGTCAGTGACAAATTATACTCTACAGAAAGATATTTCCATTACATTATTAGGAACACTATGTACTATTAGAAGGAGCTGAAAACTGAAGATATTCTGATCAGTAAGGGCTCCACTAACTTGGAATTTATATCTGTGAAAATTATGCAGTCATATTTTTCCTACACTGGCAGAATAAGAGGCTCTTAGTGACTGACTAAGGCAGAAGGACATTAAATCATAGCTATGAAAATATCTATTTGATAGAACATTCAGGTAGTAATATACGTGGTGCAGTAAAAGTCCACTTGTCTTTGTCAGATTTTTTCCTAGTCTTGGAGAATACTTCCAGAGTAAATTCAGGAGGCCTAATGTAGATAAACATTTCCCACTGCATGTTTTACTATGTATGACACAAATGCATTCTGAAAATGTTCTACAAAACAGGAGGACCATTGCAGAAGTTCCTTACTGCCTTGCCTATCCCTACCCACTAGCTGACTTCTAATTTGTAGAGGGTCCCAATTAATACTTTCTAGTATGATTAACAGCAGCTACAAAATCAATATTTAGTGCAGGGAAAATGGAATTGGTCTAGCATAGTCTTCATGAGGGTTGCCTTGCAATTGAGTATCTAATTATGTTAGCAAGCCAAGGTAAATTTATATCTATGGTAGTTAAGAATTTTCAAGGATATGATCCATGTACTTTCTTTGACTTGGCCTCAGAGATCTAGGAGATAGGAGATAATATGTAGTTATTTTTTAAACACGCACTTGTGCGCGCGCACACACACACACATTTTATATATATATTTTCAGTTGCAAAGATAACCAACATGACACATAGTAAAAAAAAAAACAGGTTTCATTATGTTAACATAATTTAATTTAATTACAATTACAATAATTTAATTAATTAATTTAACAATTAATAATTTGTAATTACAATAATTACAAATGTTGTAATTACAACAATTACAAATTACAATAATTTAATTTATTACAATTAAAAGATAAAGCCCTATTAAAAGTACTAATCCAGTTGCTGTCTAAATGAGTCAAATTTTATGGTTAACCAATCAATTTGAGAGATAATACCAATGTTCTAAAATTCATTTAAAATTCTCAATGCAATATTCTAATTTCAGGAAGATATAGCAGTTGCTAACAATTGACCTAAAACCTGATGTATTTATTTTCAGAAAGTTAAATGTGCTTCATAATAACTTAGTATTAAATAAACAGTAATATAAATATATTAACAATTTAAAGTAAAGTGAATGAAATAAATGATCTCTAGGAACAATGATTTTTTTTTTATCTCATCTCACCACACATGAAGATCTCTGAATATGATGTTAACTTTCACTAGAATTTGTATTTTTTTCTAATTCCAGGTTCATATTTGTATCCTCTTTAATGTTAAGTAGAGATTTAGAGTAAACACTTACAACACATTAACTGAAAGATTTGGTAAATGAAGCCAATAACTAAATACTAATGAAAACTAAAATATTAAATTTTCATGAAAACACAGAATTATATTTTTTACAATGCTATATTGAGTATACAGTAAGAAGTTAAGAAATGTTTATCAAACAACAATGTCACTTATGAATCCAAAGGACTGTCCAGGGAAGGAAAAACTGAGTGAATCTGGCTGACTGTGTCCTACACTGAACATCATTTGCACGCTAATCCCTCTCTCTCTCTAATTTGTACAAAATCTTCTTCCTATTGTAATATGTGTGTTGCCTGGGTAAAAATGTACTATAGTGCATAATGAAGATAATACATGAAGAACTTCAGATTACCTTTTGATGAAGCAGCTCCCATTAATTTGTTATCAACCTTTGTTGATAACAAAAGTATGGAAATGCTTTCCTTTTTGTGTAGTTTAGAAAAATGAATTTTTTTGCACAGGTAGCTGCCATGCAATGTGGATTTAAAAGTTCCTACATCCATAAGCAATTTTGTCCTTTTGAAAATGATATTTCATCTCAGAGCCACAAGGGCAAGAATAAGACATGACAAAGCAGAATTGGGTTTGTTACAGGCTGCAGAAGCCACAGCTGTCTACAGAGCCAGAATGTCAGAAACTCACATCAGTGAGCCAGTAGATTTGCCACCTTTGGGGTGCTTCATGTGGAATCCCTGAAGGGAAATAGGTAAGGAAGATGAACTTCAAGAAACAAATGGCAAGGAGAAAACAACAACAGAAACAGAAGAATTTGCTATTATTGACTCAACATAGCATAGCATAGGTGAACTCCCTGTGTGCAATGCATCAATAACAATATAAGAAACAAAAAAAAAAAAACCAAATAAGCTCCCATTGAGCAGCACAATAACAGCTAGTAACACATGAAACTGTCTTTGTCATTTTCTATCCCAGCAGCTTGCATCTGTGATTTGAGAACTCTGACCATTTGAAATACACTGGTTTAATATTTTGCCTACTGAGAAATCTACAGTGAGAGGGAACTGGGTTGCTCATACATCTTGGAGCACTGATTCCTCTTTTCTTTCCAGTATAAAAGTCACTAGCAATATAGAACAACTCACATATATAAACAAATGAAACCGTGGCATTGTATACATGAATGAAAAAGTCAGCCCAGCAGCGACCATTAACTCTAGGCAACTGAAACAGCATCATATCTCATGTTAACAACAGGCACGGATGCAGATAAGGTTAAAAGTTAGTATCTCAATGAGATGCTAAGTATTGTGGTGTGGGCTTATGTGCTTTTAAGTATATTTGAATCATATTGTGACAATAGGAAGGTCATCTATGGTCTCACCACAGCTTTAAATCACATTAACTGTAAGAAACAAACATTCATTTTTCTCCATATTGCCATGCAGTGGGTGATATCTTTGATAACATCTTATTACATTGTGGGGCTTTTAAAGCATGAGAGTTGAGACACAGCTTCATAAAAATCACAGAAATGTGATTGCCACTGCTCTCTTTGTTGCCATCTCAGTGGGACCTTTAGGCATGCTTCAATCATCTAATCCTTATTATGGCCTCCAAGTAGTTTCTACAATGGCCTCTTTCACAAAACAAGAGCAGAAGGAGTTTTTACTCGTGGACAAGTTGCTTTTCTCATTGAAAGAGAAATGAATGCAATGCAGTGATATAACTTGTGGATTCAGAATTATCTTGCTTTTTCCCAATGATATGTCAATAAATATAATTCACACCCTCAGTTGGTGGTCTTTTTCTCTTGTGGTTCAGTTTGACAAATGAGAATAATGGCTTAGAAAATATACATGGTTTTAATATTTAACAAACATCAAATTATTTTTTAAACATTTTTAATTTATAGGATTATCACACAATATCAAGGTGCCTAATTTCTTTTTTTAATTAAGATTATTCAGTTTACATACTAATCAAAGATCCCTGTCTTCCCTCCTCCCACTCCTCCAGCCTCCTACAAGAAGATAAGACCTCCCATGGGGAGGTAAATTTAGTAGAGGCCGGTCCAAGGCCCTCCCTCTGCCTCAAGGCTGTGTGTAGTGTCCCATCATAGACAGTGGGCTCCAAAAAGTCTGCTCATACACCAGGGATGGATTCCAATCCTACTGCCAGGGGACCCCTTAAGTGGATCAAGCTACACAACTGTCTCGCTATGCAGGGGGCCTAGTCCAGTCCCATGGATGCTCCAGAGCTGTTGATCTAAATTTCATGAGTTCCCATTAGTTTGATCTAGTTTCTGTAGGTCTCCACATCATGATCTTGATAAAGGTGCCTACTTTCAATCATAGCAATAATATATGATTAATCTTTGTAATTTTCAAAATCTGAAAGGTAAAACATGATAAGTGCATAACACTGCGTTTCATTGTTTATTAAAACTATTTTCATCTGTTCCTTTTGACAATTTTCCATTTTCTCAGTCTTGTCCTTTATTTTCATTGGATCAGTGGTTCTCAATCTTCCTAATGCTGTGACCCGTTAATACAGTTCCTGGTGTTGTGATGACTCCCAATCATAGAATTATTTTCGTGGTTCCTTCGTAACTCTAATTTTGCCACTGTTATGAATTGTAATGTAAATATATGATAAGCAAGATATCTGATATGAGAACCCTGTGAAAGGGTTGCTGGACTCCCAAAGGAGTCGTGACCCTCAAGTTGAGAACCATTGCATTAGATCCTGTATCTAGTTATCATTTTACATTTTATATTTTGAGTCAGTAGTTTAATCTGTAGTGCAGGCTGGCCAGAAACTTGCTGTCATCCCATATCCCTGCCCTGAGTACCGGGACTACAGTTACATGTCACAACATCTGCTATTAGATTCTCATTTGGGGGGTATTTTTAAAAGATTTATTTAATTTTATGTGTATGAATGTCTTGACTGCATGTAGGTGTGTACACCATGCACACGCATGGAGGTCAGAAGAGGGTGACAAATATCTTGGACCTGGAACTAAGATGGTTGTGAGTCATTGTATAGGAGCTCAAAAGAAGTGCTTTTAACCAAAGATCCATCTCTCCAGGACCTCTCATTTTTTGATTACATAAAACTGTATATTTTAGTTTATTAATCTTATGTTTACTAAGGGCTGGAAATATTTTTGTGGCATTTACTTATAAATAGTATTAAAATACATTTTGAATGAGGAAAACCATCAAAAATGTAATTTTCCCTCTTAAAACATTTGAGATTTTTTTCCATCCCTCAGGCAAATTTCTCCTATATTAAAGACAGCTATATACATGATGTATATCACACATAGACAGGAAGATGAAATAGCTACATAAATGATGTATATCACACATAAACAGGTAGGTGAGATACAAATTTATTTTCATTCACATGGATAAGTAACTCTATCTTATCATTTACTGTTTCCTTCAATCTTATCCAGGGTTCTGGAATTTTAGCATATGCTAAATACCACATTCTATATACATTTGGTAACTCCCTTATTTAGTTTCACTTTCTACTCAGTTCTATTTACTTTTATCACAGTATATTAGCTATAGTTACTTAGCATTATTTAGCATATGACAACAACATTGACCATTGGAGGTACATTATTATAGAAAAGTACAATGACATTCACCCAACTACAAACTATAGTTAATTAATAGGACCACTAATCCCATTACAATTCTCAGTAGCAATGATGTAAATGTGAAAATTAATTTTGCTGGAACACTGAATTTTGTGATAACATTAAATCTTTCCATAAAATAAATATATAATTAAGTCCTTATTTTGTAACTTTACATTGTTCTTCATTATCCACACACACTATATTTCCTACAATATAATATAAAAGTTCTTGTTTCTAAATAAAAGTATCAACTCAGTGGTCATTACCTTGGTTTCTAGATTTATTTTTAATTGATACACAATTACTATAACTGTATATCACCTTAAAATAACAACAAGCATACTGTATTTAAATTTCTCATCGCTATATCAATTTGCCTTCTAAAATTTAACTAAAATAATGATAGAAAAATCATTTCATCCTTTCTGATTTTATATGAAATGCTGCTACAGTCTTCTAATGTAGATAAAACTAGCAATGGAGTTTTTTTTTTTTTTAGTGATAAATGTTAACATTTGCTTCTCTTTAAAGAATTATGACAATTCTGGCTCATCTCTGTAATGAAACAAACCATCAGTCATTATGTTTTGTTCTCTGTTGCTTTTCCTCTGTCATGCTGGAGAATTGATCCCAGGACCTTAGATTCCTAGCTTTGCTGATTAATTCATTTGTGACTTTTACACTTCTATCCATAGATGAATTTACTTTGAGGGGAGTTATGCTTAGGATGGCGAATTTTAATAGCTATGGAAAATAAACTGGGAAACTAACCCTCTTAACTTTCACTGTTTTTAAATTTTTATTTATATTTATTTATTTATTTATTATTTATTTATCTATTTATTTATCTATTTATCTATTTATTGGGTTTTTCAAGACAGGAGACAGGGTTTCTCTTTGTAGTTTTGGTGCCTATCCTGGAACTCACTCTGTAGACCGGGTTAGCCTCAAACTCGTAGAGATGCACCTGGCTCTGCCTCCTGAGTGCTGGGATTAAAGACATGCACCACTGCCACCTGGCCTAACTTTCACTCTTAAATATCTTAAAATTTTGAGGATTTATGCTCAAAGGAAAAGTAAGCGTAATTTTCCCCATTTTTATAGTATGTTGAATTGTTCATAGCTCTATAGTTCTAGTAGCTACACACACACACACACACACACACACACACACACACACACACGCACACACACACACATTTGTTTCAGCTATATACTGAGATCAATTGTTCTTAAAAAACATAATAGCAGACAAGCAGACATTAAGATCACCCAGGAACTTCTTAAACATGAGAAGCGTTGAAGTCACCTCAGACCTCCTAAGAGAAAAACTGTGAGTGCTGAGATCTGCAACACAGCCGCATTTGAACAAATCCTATTGATTCTGCTTCCTCCTTGAGGATAGGCACAGGAAAATTTCCTCCATCCTCAGCAAATTTCAGCTCTTTACACATCTGTGAAAATGTTCCATTTCTCAGACTGACTGAGAAAACACAGGTGACACATTCAAAATTGTTTAAATATCTCCCATAGCATGGTTACATCTTCCTATTTATTATGCTTCCTCCCTCCCCCTCCTAAAAGCTACCTTGGCCAGTTGTTCATAATTCCATTTATTGTGTGTTATGTGGAGAAGAAAACTGGGTTTTGTATGCCATTAGAGTTTGTCTTTTTATTTTTATATTAATTTTACTCTAACTTTCTTGTATGTTTTGCAACTCTTTTTTAATTAAATAAATATTGGGGTATTTTTATTCACTTACCCACATATGTTCAAACACAATACACAAATACTTAAGTCTCAGGGAGCATCTCCATAAGTCATCAGAATGATTGTAAGAGCCAGAGGATCAGGAAGTTTGCTCTGAGACTGTCTCCTAGAAATGTCAGGGAAGCCACATCTGTGGAGTTTCAACAATATGGTTCCCTAAAACAAACCTGAACAATCACAACTCCAGTTGATACGCCAGTGTAGATGTGGAAACTCTCATAAGACCCCCTCATACTTGAAGAGCTACAGATAATTATTGGCTTCTGAGAGAGGGAATCAGTGTTCTCTAGAGAAGGGATTCCTCATTAGTTATTCAACATAGAGAGGTTAGCCCTAAAAGCATGTACATACAAGCAACACTAAATGAACTCAGCAATGTGTATGTGTGAATTATACATATATATTGTATAGATGTATGTATAATTATATATTAATTATATAAATACACACAAATATTAAAAAGAAAGAATGAATTTTTAGATGATAAATTTGAGGTGGTTAGGAAGGTTTGGGGGTGGGGAGAATGGAGTGAATTCAGTACTCATGTATGAATTTCTCAAAAAAAATAAATTAAAAAAAACCAACAAATCCATTGCATCTATAATTTTTTTCTACTGTACAGTTTGGCCACATCATACTGTGACAAAAATCTATATAACATTCTAATTATTGTTAATGTGTGTCATTTCTATTTTATCTAAGTAATTATTTGGAAAAATTCTTATATTCACAGAGCCTGTATGGGTAAAATACTTCCAATTCCTCTATAGCCTGTCAATATTAGTTTTCTTCAAATCTGTAAAATACACATTCTAACAGGATGGGATTATATGTCATTGTGATTTGGAATGATACTTCACAGGTGAATAATGATAATCGGTGTATGTTCATACACCTCTTCCTTTAGGTATCTTCTTTAGAGAAATGTTAGTACAAGGCCCATGTCCACTTAGTAATTGCATTATTAATCCTCCGATGTTAGTGTCTGGATGTTTATTTCCTTGGAGATGAATTAATTGCTCTGCAGGCACACGGCATGCACACATCTTCATCTTCTACTGCTGCACTGACTGTCTTCTTACCCTGCATCATCTCTTTTGATAGGCAGAGATTTATACTTTGATTTAGTCTTGCTTATTTTTTATTTTGTCACTTGTACTTTTGACATCATATCCAGAAAGTCACAGCTGAATTCCTGTCAATTAACTTCTTTTTGTTTCTAGGAGTTCTAGAGCTTTCTCCAAGGAGTTCTACACTTTTAGTTCTTCATAGTCAACTCCACATTACATTTTGTATATGGTATGAGGTACGGTTATAGTTCTCTTCTTCTGGACATGGATATTCATTTTTCCTGGCCCCATTTGTGAAAGAAAATTTCCATTTCCTCTTGGAACCCTTGCTGGAGAATCAGTTCAATATGTATCTGTGGATCTATCACTAAAATTTGTCGAGGTTTTGAACATTAGATAGAATTGGTATTTCTATCTAAGTCTTAGGAGACTATCCTTTGATTTTTGTTTCTTACTCTCTCATTGTGGGTACTGTGGCTATGGGTTTTCATATGCTGAATGATCTCTTGGTCCTAGGATAAGTTATGATTGTTCATGGTATATTATGCTCTTAACGTGGTGCTAGATTCTACTGTTCAGCTAAAGTTCTTAGCATTATGCTTATCAGTGACATTGGCTTGAGATTGTTGTTATACTGTTGCCTTTAAGTGACTTTGTTCTCAAGGTGATACTGAGCTCATAAACATGAAAGTGTTCTCTCATCTGGTGGGACTGGGTTACATTCCATTGAGTTGTTTGCTGAGGGAGTCCCGTGAAGATCCCTAAACAACCCAGACTAATGCTGAGACAGAAGGTCCCCTCTGAAAACCGACAGGAGGCAACATTGCCAAGGCCAGCTTCTACTTAGCACATTGAAGGTGGAGAGCTGCTGAGGGTTTGGAGCCTTACTCCTACATTGTAATCTTTTTGACATGAGAAGGTATTCTACAGACTATGGAAATAGAAACTCGAGCACCAATCCAGCCACAAAACCCCCCACCTGCAATCTGTCCTGCCTGCAAGATGTGCTGGGGCATGGTGACACAGAATAAGTTGGAGTGACAAATCAATGTTTGGTTTAACTGAGGCCCACTCCCCGAGAGCTAGCCCATGACCTAAACTGCCTGGACGGCCAGGAACAGGAAACTGGGTAACCTAGAGACCGAGGGTAGAACCAAACACACTGGAGATGGGGAGGGGAAGACATGGCTCTTAATGGTATTCTGCTATAGCTATACTCAAATCAGTGCCTTGTCCAGACCTCTGACAGCAGCTGGGAAAAGGAACCGAGACCTACAACCAGACATTATGCAGAAAGAGTCTAAATTGTCTCTTTCCTTCAGATCCCTCCCTTTCCGAGATGGGAACCCCACAGAAAAGGGGGAGGAAAAGCTGTAGGAGTCAGAGGGGATGAAGGACATTAGGGGGACTGTGCAAAGGACATTGGCCACTGAATCCACTAAATAAGGCTCACGTGAGCTCACAGAGACTGAGACCACAAGCAGTGGTCCTGCATGCATCTGCAACAGGCCCTTGGCTGTTAGAGCTGTTAGCATCGTGCTTTTGTGGGTCTCCTAACAGTGGGAGTGGGTGCATCTTTGATTCTTTTGCCTACTCTTGAGACTCTTTCCCTCCCATTAGGTTGCCCTGTCCAGCCTCAATATGAGGGCTTTCGCCTTGTCTTACTGTATCTTGTTTTGTCCATTCAGGCTGCCTTCTCTGGAGGCTCTGCTCTATTCTGAAGAGGAAACTGAGAGGGGGTGATTCTGTGGGAGAGGGGAGGTATTAGGGATCTGGGAGGAGTGGATGGAGGGGAAAATTGTGGTTGGGATGGAAATAATAGTAATAATAATAATAAAAAAATTTTTGAAGAATTTGAGAATTAGCATACTTTAAATATTTAACACATTTTGTTAATGCAGGGATTGGATCATTATCTTTTGTTTGTTGGGTACATTTTAGTTATTGGTACTATTTCCATACTAGTTATAGATAGTTATAGATGAGCTGAGACAATTTGTTTCATTATTAGTCTTAGTTGACTGTTTGCAGTTTATTCACTACCTCTAAATTATACAATTTATTGGTATACAATTGTTGATAATAAATAGACCTTTATATTTCATATTTCTGTGGCATGATTTGTAATGTGTATTTAATTTACAATATGCTTAAGTTTTCTCACTTGTATTCTAGCTATTGGGTTGTATAGATGTTTACATATATATGCATATATATACATGTGTATACAATCAAAGAAATCTATATGTAGTTATTTGTATAGAAACTATCAAAGAAAAGATAATGACTTAATCAGGATATAGTGATATATGTCTATAAAGGCTGAGGATGCTGAACCTGAAGAACTTCGTGTTCAAAGACAGGCTGGGATATATAGATGTAACATGTTTCAAAAACCAAATCAATCAAACTAAGCAGCAATAACAAACCCTCTCAGATTAGTATTTTTGAATTTAAAATTGTAGAATTGTTTCTCCTTTAAGTTTGTTATTTCTTAGCATATTTTAACATTTGTCTAACTTTACTCTTAATTTTTTATTTTTATATTAATCTACTGTTTTTAATTTTTAAAAAATTTTAGTGCATACATAAAATTAAAGATTTTTTTGATTAATTTTTCAATTTCTGTAATTAATATGATCTTTAAATATCTTTTGGTAAACTGCCATTTTCATTAAGTTTACCAAGCATGAGCTTGGAAGTTCGGCCTATTATCTAGTGTCTTCTGCAGTTTGTTACTCAATGTCTTAATGTTATCATTTTCCAAGTCTTTCACTTCCCTAGTTAGATTTATTATACATTTTTTATATATGTATACTTGAGGATACTTTGAATGAGGATGTTTTCATGACTTATTTGTATATTTGTTTGTGTATAGGAAGGCTACTGATTTTTATGTTTTAATTTTGTATTATGCTACTTTGCTGAATATATTGATCAGTTGGTGAGTTTTATGTGGAGTCTTCAGGGCCTTTATGTATAGAATTACATCATCAGCAAATAATGATTTTTTTCTATTTATTTCTCTATCTCCATTACTTGTTTTATTCTTCTAGCAATATTATTGAATGGAAAAGGACAGAATGGATATCCTTATCGTATTCCTGACTTTAATGGAAATGCTTTGGGTTTTTCTTGTTTTTGTTTGTTGTTTTGCGTCTTTTTTTCCCTTTTTTTTAGACTAATGTTGGCTGTGAGTCTCCTGTATATTTTCTTAATTTTACTGAGAAATGGTCCCTGTATCACTAGACTCTCCTGAACGTTTATCACACAGAGATGTTAGCTTTCGTCAAAGTCCTTTTCTTCATCTAATGAGATGATTATGTTTCTATCCTTCAGACTTTCTGTGATGAATTTTATTTATTGATTTTTATATTTTGAATTATCTCTGGAATGTTGCTGATTTGATAATGATGGATAATTTTTTAATGTGCTCTTCAATTCAGTTTGCAAGCTTTTTACTTAGAATTTTGCATCCATGTTCATAAGAGAGATTGACTGACAAGCTGATTATTTTCGCTTTTTAAACAAATGGATAAAGAATCAGTTATTAAAATTAATGACATACATGTACTCCTTGATGACACAGTTTCTAGAAAATTTCTTCCTTGGAATCTTAATATTATCTATGGTTAAACAAACAGAAAACCAGAATAAAATTGGTAGATAGCAGTTAAATTTCTTAGTTTATTTAACCCCAGGCATCAAATGAGGATCTGTTCATCATCTCCTAGCAATTGTTTCTCACATGACTATCCTTCAAGCTTGGAGAATAGGAAGGTGGTATTCATTTTTCACCCACAGTGTCTAGTGTATCACAAATACTAAACAAACATGTTTTCATTGGTGGGTCACTATGGTAGAAGAACTTTAAAGCAACATCTTTTAGATCAGCTTCAGCAGATTTAGCTAAATTGGAAAAATATTATAAAAAAATGAAATTAATAGTGTCTAAGTTCTTACTAACTTGCGTTTTCCCCCTTGGGCAGCCAGAATGTTTGCAGCTCCCTTCTAGGTACAGCAAGAAATGCTACAGACCTATGTAGTAAATGGAAGTAAGAGTTGTTCTAAGGATAACCCATTAACACAAAACAAAAATCAAGCTACTCCAACATTCCACATTCATTTGCTGTCTGGTTGTCGAACAGAAAAGGTTCTGAGTATGTAGAGCAATCTTTCTCAATCTTCCTAATGCTGTGACCCTTTAATACAGTTCCTCATGCTGTGGTGACTCCAATCATAAAATTATTTTGTTGCTGTTTCATAACTGTAATTTTGCTACTGTTATGAATCATAATGCAAATGTTTGAAGTGGAGGATATTTAACATGAGACTCCTTTGAAAGGGTCTTTTGACTCCCTCACAATGGGTCACGACCCACAAATTGAGAAACTGTCATCTAAAGGAAGATGAGCCTCCAATATAAAAGAAACCCAGGTTACTTATTGACAAGATGAAGCAGGACTTACTCCCAAATATCAGTCTTAATTACTTGTTCATTTTATTAGTGCTTTACTTGCATGTATATCTGTGTGAGAGTGTCAGGTCCCTTGGAGCTAGGGTTACAGACAGTTTTGAGCTGTCATACAGGTGCTGGTAATTGAACCTGGGTCCTCTGGAAGAGCAGCCAGTGGCCTTAACTACTGAGCCATATGTTCAGCCCTAGAAAATTTTTTTTTTTGGCTACCAGACCTACCAGACCATTGGCCTTTTGGGATTGTGACAACACAGTCTTATTATTAAATGCATATATCATTATCATAATAAGTGTGAAGATTACTGTATACTTTTATCTCAAATTTCCTAGAAATTAGAGAGAAAGTTCTTTACAGATAATAGAGTATTCCAAGTCAGCATGGCAGGGCAAAGTGATAGTGATATCACAATCATGCTATGGTATCACACTGTATTTAAGTGGCAGTGCATCTTACTGAACTATACATAAAAGTCATATGTCAATCTTTTGCTGTCTAGTATCTGTGATAACAATTTGAGACATTTCTTTCATGCTTTACCTTTGGTACGTTCTATTTTGTGTGACTGACTGAATAGCTCTGTCCAACCTGGTGACTTATCCATTCAAGAACAGCTTGAGGTAGCCTGTTTTAATTGCAGATACCCTGACAGGGAAGAAGGATGCGAACCGCTGCACAGGAGGCACCTTGTAAAGAGCTGTCTGGGAAGTGTGTCACTCTGCCCACAGCCCTGAGTACTGTGTAAAGTTGTACATCTTTCAGGAAGAGAGCCTTGTTATCACACACTACTCCTCATGTGATGCTGCGTCAAATGGCTTCAAGTCAAAAGGACACGGACCCTTCAAAAAAACACAAAAGGAGAGCGAAAGGAGGGGGGAGGGAAGAAAGAAGCCCTAAATGAAAGCCCCTCCTTATTTCTTTAGTAATGCTTTGCCTCACCATCCTAAACACATCCTATGACACATTTTGATTAAGTCCTTCATTTTGTCATTCAAATTTAATTCTTGACACTTCTGCCTGAGACCTCTGAAAGCTTCAATTATAAGTGTGTACCCCCATGTTTGATTTCAAATTAAAATCTCTAACATTTACATCATTTGCTTTTATAATATAGATCAGGGTTCTATTGTTTTTATTCCTGATAGGTAGCTTGTTTTACAGCATTATCAACCGGGTGATCTGAACAATGTTTAGAATATTACTGAATGCTTAAGTCCATTTTGTGTTTGGCAAGATCACTTCACTCCTACAATTGTCAAGAAATTTATGGTGGGACTAAAATACAATTTTCAATTTCAAGACAAATGTTCAGGCATGGTTCTAAATATTTATTTATTTATTTTCAGTTTATTTTTTCACTCTAAATTATTTATTTGTAATTTTCCTATAATATTTTCTAAAGTTATTTTCATAATGTATATAATTAATTATTTCAATGGCTCATCATAATGTATATAATTAATTATTTCAATGGCTCAATTTTGATTTAGACAATATTATTTTTCATCATTGTTATTCTCTGCTTTATTTTATATCTTACTTCATTTCAGTTGTTCATTTAGCTGGGTGTTGACGATTATTGTTTTATAACTAAATTTTTGTATTTAAAATTTTACATATCTTTTCTTTAATAAAAGTAATTTAAAACTTATTAATTTTTTCAGCTTGATGATTCCAGAATTTATCAAGCTCAATAATACAGACTTTTTTTTTTTGCCTTAAATCATTTGTTATATCTGTAAAGAGTTGAGGCTCAGCAGCACCTTGCTACCTGTCTTACAACAACTGTGCATGTCTCTAGAAACAGGAAATTGTATTCCATTGAAAGTGTCTGGAAACTCACTGGAAAGCTCTATAACAAATTGTGACATGTTTATTCAGGAAAAACAGCATGACAGATAAGGCCACTAGTACCAGGTTCTGTTTCCTTACACTCAGGCACAGGGCTGTTGCACTCCCAGAACACTGTGGCAAGCTAGAAAAGCAAGCAGTCCACTCTAAGTGACATTCCTTCATGTGAAATGGAAGTCAGAAAGTAACTGTGGCCCAAGAATTATCTGAAGCATCAGTCATCTGAGGGACAATGAAGATGGGTGTGAGTACCACAGATAACCAGACTTCGTGAAACTGATATGGGGCCAGTGTCCAATCATCCATCTAGCTACAAATTTAACAGGTGACCTTGGGGATAAGACACATGCAATGGAATATGACAAACTATGTACATATCCCTAGCTACCTGAAGTCTCTACATGTCCTCTGGGTCATTTACACATGAATGAGGATCCCAGCTATTTTCATACCACCACTTAAAAAGGAATTTTTACATGAACAGATGACACACAGGGAATCAGAATATAAAATCCAAAGCTGAGATAATGTCTAAAGTTTTAATGTCACACACACACACACACACACACACACACACACACACACACACACACAGAGACTCCTATGTATTCATGTAATAACAAAGATAATAATAAATCTCTAAGTACAACCTCTGTTCCACCATGTTGGGACCTGATATCTATGAAAAAAAAAAGAAAAATATATCTAAAATAAGTATCCATAGTGCAGGGGAGAAAATGTTCATAAGCAAGTCACTAGACAAACCAACAAAAAAAAATAAAAACCTTGCCCTGTGGAGGAAAGACAATCCAGAACTGTCAAGAAATGGTACGCATACTTTCTAGATTTTGACAAAAATATATAGAGAATAAGAATATGTATTACACATTTAAGAAATAATTAAACAGGTAAGCATATCAAAAAGCCCTCTGATAAGATATAAAGATGGGAATATCTGAGCACTGAGGCAGTGCCACTTCCTGTGCTGGGAACCACACTGAATAAAATGCTGAAGGTGAATTTTGACATGTATCTGTAGGTCTGTGTTTCCTGCCTATAGATGTAATCTCACCAGCGTGTGTGAAACTCACATTCTCCTTTTTATTTAGAGTCTCTTACCTCCAGGGCTTTTCTACCATGAGAGACGATACCGTCAAACTGTGAGCCAAAATTAACCTTTTCTAATATTGCAGTTGTCAGGACACTTTGTCACAAGAAGACAAGTAACTAATACAGAAAACAAGTAGAAATGTGGGGTTACTGCTGTGATAAATGTGGCCATGTAATTCTTATGGCCATGGAACTGGTTTGTGGGAGGAGTGTGAGATATTTCATCTGCTTGCTACAAAATCCCCAAAGCACTGCATGCAGAAATCAATGGGCCATGTGGCTGGTGACTTGAATACAGGTGCCGACAGAAACACAGACAGGAGAAGCACAGCTTATAGGGCTTTAGAGGAGAGTAAGGACTCTATAAAGACCTGACCTTGACTGAGAGCTGGTGGTGGACATGTCAGAGGAGCAGCAGATGGCAGTTGACTTTAGGGTGTCAGCCCTTTAAGAGGCAAACTACTGATGGGTGAATCTCAGATAGGAATGGCTCCAAGACCACAGACTCCAGAGTGTCTTTTGGTTCTGTTGTGCCTTTACATGTTTACTGCTACCATCTTTATCTGGTATTTGGTATTGTGTGAATGGGTGTGGAGAGATCCCCACTGCCTGTAATGTAGTGTGTTTATTTCATGGGAGCATCCTGTTCTACTGGGCATTTTATCTGTGGATTATTATGAAGATGATTTATTCCTAAGCTGTATTGTCTAATTGACAATAATAATGTTAGTTTAAATAGAGTTTTGATGATTAAAAATAAATATAAAAATAAATAAACAAAGCTAAGGCCTATGAGTTACACCTAAGGAGCTGCATAGATCACAGTTCAGGTTAATGATTGAGGGAAACTGTTGAGTCCCAGCAGACCAGCTAGCTTCAATTAGTTGAATCTTAATGTTGGGAAATGTGTTCAGAGGTTTTAGAGTGCATCATAGCTAAAACAAAGCTGGGAAAATAACTTAAAGTTAGACTGAGATGTTTTTGTTAAATAGCTTTGAGTTGAAAAACCCAAGAAGACAATCTTACATTTTAGAAAGGCATATAGTTGAGTGAGGAACTCATTAAGGTCAGGGAACAAAAACAAAGCAGCCCAATTATCGTTAGCTGATGTGATTTTCTTGCTAGGATTGGTTGATGACCAAAGGTTATGATTAATTCATTGTATCCATTTCTGCCCTTAATCTTCTGATATAAACAAACTATTGATGAGTGGATATGCACCCTAAGAATTTAAAGTAGAGCTTACTGTTTTTCATGTATAAAAGTTTTGGTTTGTGATTCTTTTAAGTTTCCTTATAAGATTACTTTCAAGATAAGTAATAAAGAGATTGATCCATTTTTAGTAACTGCAAAATGCAAGCTGCTAGTAAAAGAATAGCTTGCTTCCCTACATTGTCAATCTGCAACAAGTTGCTTGATTATGAATGTATGTGAGTTCTTGGGATAATTGTTTTTCACATGTAATACATAAAATGTTTAATCATAAAGGGATATGAAAAACATCCTGTTTTTATTTGTATTTATTGTAATGATTCACTTGACAAATAGAATATAAGCACGTTATAATTTTCATATTGCCTGAAAGATTTTGCTGGGGTATGTAAGCTGTAAGGGAAAGAATAAAGATAGAGTTAGAAGGAGCTAGAGGGGAAATATTAAGAATGAAAGAATGAAATCACCAGGAAAACAAAGAATATAGAATATGAAAGAAGAGAAAGAAAAGGTCTGAAGGAAACCACCAAGAGAGAATGTGAGGCCAGGCAGTGGTGGTGCATGCCTTTAATCCCAGCACTCAGGAAGCAGAGGCAGGTGGATCTCTGTGAGTTCAAGACCAGTTTGGTCTACAGAGCAAGTTCCAGGACAAGCTCCAAAGTTACACAGAGAAACCCTGTCTTGAAAGAGAGAGAGAGAGAGAGAGAGAGAGAGAGAGAGAGAGAGAGAGAGAGACAGAGACAGAGACAGAGACAGAGACAGAGACAGAGACAGAGAAACAGACAGAGACAGAGAGACAGACAGAGACAGACAGAGAGACAGAGAATATCCTTCCCCTATGCTTCTCAAACAAAAAGGTCATAGTTTGCTGACTCCATGGAGTCCCCTTGAGCCCTGTGCTGCTGGAAGTTGACACCTCCCCCAAACACACACACCAGGCAGCGATAGGCAGCCATTTATTTTATATTCTACCAAAGAATCTGGCTGCATTTGACCAATGTCCTGAGAAATTAAATATTATGAATATAGGATTAATAAATCAATTTCTTTAGTGAAGGAAATTTTAAGAAGCATTGAATTCATGCTGTGGGGTGGCTACTAGTTAGTCCTCTTATTCAGATCTACAGCAGAAGAGAGGGAGGAAGAACAAAAAAACTTAAAAAAATGTGGTTTTTAAAATAAAATTGTGTAGACAACTTTATTAGAGCAAAGAAGGGTACAGAAAACAAGGCCTCAGGAATTATGAACAACCAACCTCATTCTCTTCACTGGGCCAACAGGAAAGGTACCTGAGGGTAAAACCCACCCATCCAATGCTCCAACCAGAGAGAATTCAAATTTATGTGACAGGAGATAGCTTGAATTGGGAACACTACAAAGGGCTTCCTGTTCAAAAATAAATCTCCAGGAAAATTGTTTTGCAGCTTCAGCCACCAAGACACACACAATACTATAGTTCTAGTCTTGGGCAGGGCTCAAGGCTGGCTCTATTCAAGCTGGCAGCAGACATAGTCAGCCAATTCCACATATCACTGCCATGGCATGCATGAAGGATACTAGAAGGATGGGGTGACAGGAGATGACAACGTCAGTCATGGTTGGGTTCTTTGGAGGGAAGCAAAAGAAGCTATTCTCTGAAGTTGTGAGGAAACTTAAGTTGTAGTAGGGACCCCAGGATGTTAGAGATGCCAGGACCAGGGGACTTCAATGAGAAAGGCTGCAGTTATGGGGTGGAGACAGACAAAGAGATCTGCTATGAATGCTTCCAGAAGCAGAACTGGAGTGGAACTTTAGAGCCCAGGTGATGATATTATGAGTTAGATGCCAGACATTGAATGCAGGATTTGATGTTTGAACATTGCTTATCATTCTTGATCTCATCTGATCTTTCCTTGCTATTACCCCTCTATTACTTTTTTAATGGGAATATTTATCCTGTTTCCATTGTATATGAGAACTGTGTAATTTCTCTTTAATCTAGGAGATCACAGTTAATTAGATTGCAGTGAGTCCCAGAAAAGGATGCTGTGGATATCGCACCATATAAATAAAACACTGATAGCCAGTGACCAGACAGGAAGTATAGGTGGGACAAAGAGAGAGAAGAATTGGGGAAACAGGAAGAAGGAGGGAGAGACACTGTAGCCACTGCCAGGACAAACAACACCGGTAAGCCACAAGTGACATGGCAAGGTATAGATTTATAGAAATGGGTTAATTTAAGATATAAGAAGAGTTAGCAAGAACCCTGCTATGGCCATACAGTTTATAAGTAATATAAGTGTCTGAGTGATTATTTTATATGTGGATTGTGGGACTGCGGGGCTTGGTGGAACCTGGAGAGAATCCCTCCAGCAACAAATGGCGCGCAATGGCTCGAGTTTCCACCTTAAACCTGAGAATATTTAATAACCAATTCTAAACAGAGCCAAAACCAGGTTCCTGCTTCTTGTCTCATACGGGCAGCTAGATGTGGCAAAACAAAGGTTTGAATGATGGCGGGTTCCTGGCGTGTGTTTGACCAGCAGTATGGCGGGAATGAGGCCTCTGCCAGCGGCACATTATGCTGTGTGGTAGATTTAGTCTTTACTAGTATTTTAAAAAAAAAAAAAAAAGAGGTTTCTGGGCTACACGCTGCTTTGATAAAAGAGTAGACCTACTATTTCTGAGACTTGATGACTCCCAGAGCTGGAGAAAACATACCACCACCATGTTGAAAAGCTGAAAGGGGCAGAGCCAGCAGCCACAGCACCGTTTCAGGCTTAGAAGGCTGCAGTTTAAAGCAATAGGTTCGTAAGACTGATTCAGATGAAATAGTTTATAATGCATGTAAAAGTGTATGTAGGCATATATATATATATATACCGTTATATAAACAAATAGTATCTAAAAATAAAGTGTTTAAAAAAACAGTAAAGATAATAAGCCACGTAAAGATGGCTATCACACACAAAATCTGGATTATGTTGCCTTTGATATTCATAACTAAAGAAAAACATTTGATTGTAAAAGCTGTTCAGTTATGCCAAAATGTAAATTTTAAAGGTACCTTGACTTCAAAATTTGGATATAAGGCTATGTTACTTTGGAAAAGAGGTTCTGCTTTTGTTTCCACAGAAAGCCAGAGGCTATGGATTTGTTCCAGATTAAGATCCATCAGGTTTGACCAGTCAAGACCCCCTGAAAGATTTCCGATGACATGATGGCCCAGATGATGCAAGATCCAGAACGGTTTCAAGGCAACTGGCTCCCACACTACAGCCTCAAGGACTACCCCATAGGCCTAAAATTTTCTTTGCATCCCCATAAGATACAGCGCCCCCCTCCAGCAGGAAGTAGTAAGAGATGCTATGCCCAAATTCCCAAATATACCAAGCTGGCTTTAGAGGTGGAATTGGCTCACTCCCCATCTAAACCCAGACATATTGCTTCAAAAAAAAAAATGGTTAAGAGATTCTTGTGTCCCAAATCAGAAGAGCCCTCTGGTATGAGACAGAGAAAAACCAATATTTTTATTTAAAATAGGTTGATTATAAATGTGATCTCTTTCTAAAAAAGAAAAGGGGATATGATATAGATATATAGGATATAGAGATGGTAAGAAAAAGGGTAGATTAATGAACCTACTTTTAAAGAACAACAACTTGTTTCAAATGTTTTACCTTGGTATAGATTTTAGTTTATGTTTAAAATATTTTACATTGGTATAAATTTTAGTTTATTGATACAAACTTAAAATTAATTTTGTTATCCTGTATATATATTTCTATTCTTGTTTGAGGTAATATGTTTATGTAACTCATTTAAAATTGTAATGGATAATTAAGAAATAGATTAATAATTAGTCATCTATGATAATCATATTTATAGCCATGTTAGATAAGTCTTCTAGGTACACATAGATATATTTCAGATAGATAGGTAATCTTCAAACACTTCAATGACCTACAGAATATGGCATTTAAAATGTTTTAAAAATTTAGACGTTCTGGACAGTGAGACATGTCTGCTCCTGGTAGCACTGGATTTACTTCGGAGAGGAGGATGGGCACCGAAGACACTCCATATGGAGTTTATCTTTACCTTGGCAAAGATAGCCATTTGGGCAAGAAACTGTTCTTGCCTGGACTGCTTGATAAACTGGACATACAAGACCCATGGAAGGATGACCACTAAACTTTGCTTGACAAGATGGTCCTTCAGGTTCCTGCTTCACAGAGAAAACTGCCAGGCATTCTACAGGACACTGAAAAAAGTGATGGAGAGACTCTAGGCCTATGAGCTAAAGACAGATGCCCCAACTTTACAAAGGAACATCAGATGACTGTCCAGGCGGTCAGCTGTCTCTGTCTACCCTGTAAGACTCCCAAAAGTTGCTTACATCCTTCTCCCATTTCTCAGGTAATATTATATCCTTCTGAGGTCTTTGATGTGGTTGAAGACTAGATAGTTGTAATTTCCTCAGTTATGATAAAACATAAGTTAGATATAAAACCTTAAACTCACAAATATAAGATAGATAGGACATCTTTAATATTGTAACTGCAATTCTTGCTCGATAATTGTTTTGTTATATGTAATTTTACCATGTTAAAGTTAAAACCTTCCTTTTTAAAAAAAGAAGAAAAGGGGAAGTGCTGTGGATATCGCTCTATATAAATAAAACACTGATGGCCAGTAACCAGACAGGCGGACAAAGAGAAAAGAGAATTGGGGAAACAGGAAGAAAGAGGGAGAGACACTGCAGCCACTGCCAGGAGAAGCAGCATGTGAAGACTCTGATAAGCCAACAGCCACGTGGCAAGGTATAGATTTATAGAAATGGGTTAATTTAAGGTATAAGAACAGTTAGCAAAAAGCCTGCCATGACCATACAGTTTATAAGTAATATAAGCATCTGAGTAATTATTTTATGCGTGGATTGTGGGACTGCGGGGCTTGGTGGAACCTGGAGAGAAGCCCTCCAGCAACAAAAGGACTTTAAACATTATTGAAACTGCTCAAGAGTATGGAGACTTGATGTTCAGCTGAATGCATTTTATATTAGGAGATGATCAAGAGCCTGAAAAAGCAAGGCTGGGTGAAGTGTGTGGTTTAAAGTGATGTTTTCATATGTCAAGATGACAAGACATGAGGTCATGATGGTGAATCTTCATCACCAACTTGTGTAATCTAGAGTTGTTTGTGGGAAGGAAATCCAGACATGCTTGTGAGGGATTTTCTAGATTAGGCTACCCTCTGGGAATGTCTATGAGGGAGTATGTAGATTATTTTGAATGAAGTGAGAAGACCAGACTATTGTACGGGCTTTACCATTTCATGAACTAGAATCCCAGACTGAATGAAAAGGCAAAAGTGAGCAGAGTACAAGCATTCATCACTTTCTGCTTCCAAACTATGGATAGAATACAACGTATCTCAATTCCTTCTGTAATAACTTGCTATATTGAACTTGCTTTCAAACTATGACGCAAAATAAGCCTTTTCTCTCTTAAGAATGTTTTTTTGAAACAGTGTGGTCAAAGCAGTGATACACATAACTATAAACAAAAAGATTTTTAGTCATATACTCTTCATACTAGTGTGTCTAATAAGCTTAGGAGCCTGACAGCTGATGAATGGATAAAGGAAATGTGGTATGTATGTACAAGAATGTTTTATTCAGCCATAAAGAATATGAAATCATGCCATTTCCAGGAAAAAATTCAACTGGGGATCATCATACTGAGTAAATAACTCAGACTCAAAAAGAAAAGTATTGTCAATCTTCTCTCATGCATGTCAAAGATGGCTCCTAGAATTTTCATAGATACATAAATTTCATGTGTAAATGAAAATTGAAGTGAAAGTGTCTGAGAAAGGAGATGAGTAGTAAGGGGATGCAAGGTATGGAAGGGTTATAGTCAAAGTACACAATATACATAAATATTTTTTTGTGAAAAAATACACTGTGTATAATTACACACACACACTATATATATATAATATATATATAATCCAAACAGATTAAAATGGTCATTCTTCATAATATTAAGACTACACTGATTAAAATGCACACCAGCTGTTTTTCAAATCAACAATATGCCATATATGCTTATAATGGACTACCTAGCAATAGAAAGGAAAAGTGCATTAATACGACTTATACTAGTTGTATTGAGCCTCAAAATCAGGCCAAATGAAGAATTCTGGTGCAGAGGATGATGTAATGTATGATATCTTTTTTGAAATGTCAGTGAAACATAAACACTAGGGCATTAGAGTATCTAATACAACTTTGTTCTTGGGGAAGAAGTCACAGTTGGCCACTGGGGCTCTTATTTAGTTGATAAAATATTATGCACTTGGGAAGTAATATTTTTAAATCATTAAGTGATGTTTCTCAAGACTGAGCTAAATTATGTATGAGTTATCAAAGCAAAAAGTTGCTAAAATTTGTGTTTCTCACCTGAATAAGCATAGTTGGCCTTCTAAATAGGAAAAAATATTATATTTTTCTTTCAAATAAAAAACAATTATCATAGTATTGGTAATATTCAAATTTGGTATCTATTATATGTTATCCTATCAAGTTTTATATATGTAATCATATTATGAGTAATAGAAACAACATAGTAAAGGTAAATGAATAGATATTCTGTTGAAAATTCAATAAAGTTATTTTTGATGGAAGTTTGACCATTAATTTCAAAGGAAAAATCAATGCTTTTTATAAACTTTTAGTGTGCATTTGCATAAGAAATATTTACATGGAATGAAGTTAAATAAATGAAATGTAATACTACCAATATCTTATTTTAATCTTCATAACTATTGGATATATATATATATATATATGTACATATATATATATAATGAATGCTTTTAATGATTATATTTCAAATAACTTTTGACAAATACTACTTTTCTTTATGTGTAGGATTTTAAGAGAATTGAAATAACTCATTTGATTTTTTTAAAATTGGAGCATAGTAGCAGCCATCTCGTACATTCTTGGTTGGTTATATTTGTACCATGGATGGTAATATAAATTTGATATATTTTCATGCATGCTAGACACCTTCCTATAGTCAAAAGTGTGTAAGTATGTTCTCAATCATTCTAAGCTTCATTTGGTAACAAGACAGACAAGTCAGAAGTGAT
The DNA here is from genome assembly GCF_049852395.1 of Peromyscus maniculatus bairdii. NCBI lineage: Eukaryota > Metazoa > Chordata > Mammalia > Rodentia > Cricetidae > Peromyscus > Peromyscus maniculatus. The sequence continues at coordinate 32,266,973 of NC_134865.1, forward strand.
GGATATAATTTCTTTGTTAAAAACATAAAAATTTATCAATTGCTGATTGTCTGACTTCAAATGAATTTGTAAGCTGTATTATTGTGCATTAGAAGAGGTATTTCAAGAGCCATTGAGATGGCTCAGCAGTTAAGAGCACTTGGTGCACTTCTAGAGGAGCTGGATTCAATTCCCAGCACCTCATGGTGGCTCACAGCCATCTGTAACTCCAGTTCAACCCAGGGTTCCATACTCTCTTCTGGCCTCCATGTGACTCTCAGAGCCCAGCTGGCAGACTGGCTCCCATGTTTTACAACAGGGAACTCTTGAGGAGAGAGGGATAAAAGATATTAGATAGAAGGATAAAGGGGAGAGAAACAGATAGAAACACAGGATAGCCTCAGGAGGGCCTGGATCATTATTCACCATCCCCTTCTGTCTCTTCTATAGGGCTATTTATAGAAATTCCAAGGAATAGAGCAAAAGACCTCCCCCTGGCACAGCCAAGTGCAGACCCTTTCTAATTACCTGGTAACCACACATTTGGTCAAGCAATCCTCTAATGCAGCCTGGCTGGGTAAAGCAAGCTCAGCTATCACTAGGAAACCTTTGTGGGCCTCCACAACTGCCCCTTCTTGACATAATAAAGGGCCATCCAGGCCCCTCAGATAGACTGTGCCTATCTTAGGTAATTCTTCTTGATTAATTTTACATAAATACATTCAGGAAGCAATCACGCAGAAAATTGCCCGTCTTTGGCTACCAGCCTCTGGCAAGAGGAGGTACAGAGCCTAACTCAGCTCTGGTCCAGGTCCCTACTAAGAGCTTGCAAACATCCTCAGTGATCTCCACAACTGCCACGCCTCCCAGTAAAGGCGTAGAGGATAATAAAGATGGAATATCCTTTTTGGAATGCGTCTAACATGACTACATCAGTCATATTTGCACCAAGCCCTTTTCAAAACTCTCTCCTAACAGATGTTCAATATGAATTTCAAGAGACTGTTTTGATTCCCAGGACAAAACATTCATTTCAAAACACTTCAAAGTATCTACTCAATTAAACAATAACCCATGCTAATTATAAAGACACTTTTACAAACTAACATGATTGTGAGAGGCGTATCCCTTTGTGGGAGGCCTACCCCTTTCTAAACAAACAGAAGGAGTGGAAACATCTAGGAAGAAGACAGAAAAACTCCCTTAATTATGACACCTTCACTTAAGTTTTCCAAGGGCCACTGAGACCATAAAAATATATTTTGAACTTTCATAAAAAGTATTCAAATATATCTGAAGGTAAAAGAGTAATAAAAACTTTAACTGCCTTTAATTTGATTGATTTGGTTTATCCTATAAAATTAATGCTATCTAATTTGTCTAGAATAGACAGATATTAATGGAACAATAAAAACAATTCTAATATGAACATCACTATACACTTTTTTACAAACTTACATTCAACATTTACACTTTTTACATTCAATTTTTACATTCAATATTTACATGTTTTACATTCTTATATTCAAGAGGAAACTTTATAGAACTATTTTACAAACTTATATTCAAAAGGCAACTTTATAGAACTAGTTTATAAATTTCAGCACATATCTAGAAGAATTATTAACAAAACTAACCTATTCAAATCAAACTCTATAGGACTACTTTACCCACTTTAGCAAGCATCTAGAGAAGATTTCTTAACTGCACTATTAACAAAAACGGAAGTACATGAATCATTTCTAAAGTTTGCAGTTCATAGTCAGCTTTGATATCATTAAGAAAGGTTTTCTGACAGTTTGCAGTCAGACCCTAATTCATCAGTGCTCTAAACTTGACTGAGTGTAAAATTCCCTCTTCTTAATTTTTCAAAGCTGGTTTCTAAGATTATCATGATTGTTTCAATGATGTCAATGTTTCTCTCTTACATTTCAAACACAACCCAAATTTCTTATTTTTTATTTTTATTTGCCCATAAGTTTTTTTTCTTTTTCCACACCCAAAGTAATTTCCCAGTGTATGGACCCCTTTCCCTAGCTTTCTAAAGGGTTTCAAAGTGACTTGTTGACAAACAATATTAGTATTTTAATTGCTTCCTGATAGGAAAGCTTTTCACTTGTTTCTAGTTCTCAAAAGGCAAGCCAGCAAAGCTTATGGGAAAAAAATAGCATTTTGAACTGAATAAACACTAAAAAAGCAAAGTTTTGGGGCAGTGCTGTACAGGTATCTCTTTTACAGACTACATTTCCCAAGCTGCCTTTCTGGGTCTGGGAGAAAACTTCTCTTTACATGTTCTGTATTCAAGCTTTTCCTTCTCAGATCTCTTTTCTTCCTGTAAGGACAAAATTAAACTCACCTGGAAAACCTATCAGAATGATAAAATCACCAGTATTTTCCCCAGAAAACAAACAAACAAACCATGGGGGGTTTTTGAGTCAAGATTTTGTTCTTTTACTACAGGAGATTTCTGTTCTCCCTGAGCTGGCATTGATAGGCACATTTCATTTTGCTGATATTTTTCCCAGAGCAGGCCATGCCCACCCACACATGCTTATGGATCAGCGCTTGTTTCCCACCTTACCAGGTTAGTGAAAGCAAATAAAGTCCTTGAAATAAAAGCATTTTTAGCCTTTTCAAGGAGATTTTTTCCCCTGATAGATATCCTGCTTGTCTTCACTTGTCCTCCAAGATGCAGAGTCTCTGATGTCTTAGTTGAGGCTCAGTTTCTCTGCTAACTGCTTTCTGTTTGGGGGTAGGGTCTTGAGTCCTCAATCTAGGAACTTCGACCCTGCCTCCCTCATTACAGGGAGGATTTTGAAGCCTCCATTGTTGCCTTCACATCAGCAGCTCCTCCCCAGGTCCCTTACTTCCTCTGCTGCCTCTCCACCCTGGGGGAAGCTGTTCCTGCTGGGACTTCTGCCTGCACTTTCTTGGGCATAGGCTCTGGCCACAGGGAATTCTAGCTTGAAAGAGAGACAGTACCAATAGAAAGTATTTGCCATATTCCATGGGGGGATTTGTTTGTTTGTTTTCTGGGGCAAATACGGGTGATTTTATCATTCTGATAGATTTTCCAGGTGAGTTTAATTTTGTTCTTACAGGAAGAAAAGAGATTTGAGAAGGAAAGACTTGAAAAAGCTTTCAATTTTTTAGAGAAAGATTACTGAGTTTTTTTCTAATACTTCTGTTCTCTAAACTTGGCTTCGTGGCCAAGGAAACTAATTCCGATAGTATAATGTTATCATATAGTAATAATGTTAGTGGAGTGAAGAGTTTTATTTCACTTGCATCCATCTCAGGGAAAATTCTTTCCTCTGCCACTCAAAACTTAAATTTAAGCTGTCCACCGGCCAAAAGCTTCCACAGGAATCTTTTTCTGCTGGTTTTTTATCCTCTTTGATAGATTTTTTTTCACTGATTCTTCTCCAGGAGTTTGCATTCACAGTCTCATAGTTGGAAAATCAAGGACATAGTTCCTCCATTTGGTTGCTTATCTTATCCTAAGTTTTTTCTACACTATATTTCTATATTCTACCTTACACTTTTCCCTTACTTTTTATAGACAGAAATTAAGAGAGAGAGAAATAAAGAAACCTAGATAGAGAGAAATGTATGCTGCAGCCTCACTTTTCAACTTCAGCATTCAGCTGCCTTACTTTCACTCCCGAGAACAAAATGCCATCATCTTTATTTTTAATTCCTTATTGGGCATGCCCCCCTTACAACTGTGATGCCCCTCTCTCCTTTCACCAAGTCCGGTGCCTCTGTTCCTGATGCCATGTGTGGGAGCCCAGGTCGGAGATGGGCTCCCACATTTTACAACAGGGAACTCTTGATGAGAAAGGCATAAGAGATATTAGATAGAAGGATAGAGGGGAGCGAAACAGACAGAAGCACAGGATAGACTCAGGAGGGCCTGGATCATTATCCATCAGACACTTTCCTCTCTTCTAAAGGACTATTTACAGGAATGCCAAGGAGTAGAGCAAAAGATGTCCCCCTAGAACAGCCAAATGCAGACCCTTTCCAATCAACTGGTAACTACACACATGATCAAGAAATCCTCTAATACAGCCCTACTGGACAAAGCAAGCTCAGATCTCACTATGAAACCTTTGGGGGCCTCTACATGTGACCATGCACATATGTGGTATTCAGACATACATGCAGCCAGAACTCTCTAGCCCATAGACTATAGGTGTGTAAATTTTAAAAGAAGAGGGGAACAAAAGGTATTTCCCAACAAAATGTTAGGATAATTTTTTTATGATCAGTAAATTTTCATAGATTAAGACATTTCATTGATTATTTAAGACAGGTAAAAAATTATAAGATTTAGTGAAAAAAATCTTACCACGCCAATGGAAAAGTAATTATTGATGATGCTGTAAGGCACAGGATCTCCTTTCTCATCTTTGTCATTGGGTATGACTTCAAACTTCCATCTGTCCAGCATGATTTCTGTACTGCTTTCAATGTCTTTTAGGATTTTCATCAGATTTTCACCTTCATAGCCTAATAAAAAAATGTTATGGTGAGATAAAATATAAGCAAACCACAAGGAGTTACACTTATATGTGTCTGTTTAATTATATGAATTATTCTGAAGCCACAATATAAGTATATTAACTAATATACTTAAATTTAATGTAAATTAAGAATTGACTATAATCTTATACTGGCACCAAGATTTTATGATTACTTTTTACTTGCAACAAATATTTCTTTCTTGTGGTATAAATCTTCTGTTTATCCAACTGCTAAACAATATTTCTACCACATATTCTTTGACACTTGTGTATTAATATATTAAAATGTAATTAATTTTCAATTCTATACTTCCTCAGCATCCTTTCATAGAAAATACCAACTTCCACCGTATTGCTGAAACTGCAAACTTAGTTGCCGTGTAAGATTTCCCATCTGTCCCTCATCTTCCCATTTCCTTCTGATGGCAAAGAGAAACTTTAAAGAAGATAAGCTGCTCATTTTTGGCATATTTCATTCCATTTCATAATTTATCTACTTGCAGTGCACCTATGCACCTCTGCTTTCTAGATGGCTTGCTTTTATTTTTTCACTATGGTTTCAACTCAGAGAGCACTTCTTTTGTCAGCCACCTCCCAACATAAAACATTAGTTGGACATTAGTGCAACACTCAACCCCTGTGCTCAAAACTGCCCTTCTCTTAGAATAAGAGCACTGCATTTTCTGTTTGTTTTTGTTATCACTACAGGCCTCCCTTGCCACATTGCCAAATCCCTGCTTTAATGGATTAGCTATAGATGTTTAACGTGCCAGCCCCTGATGATTTGATAATATATTCTCTTAAATTTATCTGTGAGTGTATACCATCCAATGAGGACTGAAGACTAACATGGGGAATGTTATTGTGCATGTTAATTAAGCTTTACATCCAGTAGTAATTCATTGAAAAGATAAAAAATATATTAAATCTTAGCCAAATTTACTAAAAGAAAGGTTACAAATAATTAAAATTATGAAAATGGATGCATTACCAAAGGTGCCAGTGAAATATAGAAAATTCTATGACAATACCTTAAATAATTTTACTTCACTAAAATAGATTTTGTAAAGAAATGGATAAATTCCTTGATGTGTAAATGTACAAAAAATAAACTATAATGAAATAAATAATCTGAAGAGATCTATAAATAGTAATGAGATTTAAATAGTCATAAAAATTCTCCCCACAAAAGCCAAAGTATAAGACCAGATGGGATCACGTGCAGAATCTTACCAGAACTTCAGAGAAGAAAAATAATTAGAAAACTACAGTTTTTCCAAAGCACAGAGAAGGAAAGAGGCAATCTACTTCTGAAATCTCACTTCCACATATGTGTGATGACATGCTTGTGTGTCTGTGTGTGTGTGTGTGTGTGTGTGTGTGTGTGTGTGTGTTTGCATGTGTGTAGATATGTGTGCTCCCTCACACACACACACATGATGGGGTAGTGACAGACAAACAGGTAGATGAACAAAGAGACATAAAATGTTTTAATAAACAAAAATAAATAAAATAACTAAGAATAAACCAATCCAATAAAATGAATAAGAGCACAGAGGAAGAATGCTAAAGGGGAAATGTTTAAGCAGTGAGGGATTAAGGGAAAGAAGGGAGAAACCTGGAGGCTGGGAGGAGAATTAACCAAAATGAAGGTATATGAAGAAGCCATACAGAAATATACTATTTTACAATTTCACTAAAAAAAAATACAAAATTGGAAGAGACAGTCAAATACGTGTTACATGAAAGAGGAGAGGCTTGAAAGCACACTAGGGATTTATGGAGGGATGGGTATAAAGAAGATTGTGAGGAGAAGATAGAGAGTAAATTATGTAAAGTTAAGGATACAGTAAAGAAAAATGGAAATTTACTCGTTTGTGTGTTAATTAAAATATCTTTTAGTAAAATAATATGAGCTTGAATGGGAATCCCCTGAATTGGTGGACAATGCTACTCCCAAAACACATGACTCATAAAATGAAAATTTAATAAGGAGTGAGATACCTCCTTGCAGTTATTGTTCAGGGAAGCCTCAGAAGTTCCCAACACAGCACACACTATTGATAATTGTTTTCAGTTGCTCACCATAACTAATAAACTGATGGTAAGAACATATTGTTGAAAGCAACACATTTTTGGATTACTAGACATAGAGAAATTAATCTTGAACCAAAGCAGTAATGTCATATCTTCTGGATCATTGTAATTCCAGAGGCCTCTCTGTAAGGTAGATGGAGGGAGGAAAGCCATCAACAATCTGATCAGCACTGGGCCCTACGTGTTATAATACTGACCTGCCTGACAAAATGTATTCACTGATACAGAATCAGAACTGTTAAGGGGTTAATCAACTGCTTTCTGGTTAGATTTGAGGCTTCCTTTGTAGGAGGGAATTTATGCCTACTATGGCAAACCCAACATAGGTCCATAACTGGGAAGGTCATAGCTCAGGAAACTTACTACTTTTTTTTGGCAAAACAGACATGTCAAAATGTCTTCTAAATATTTGCACTTATATCCATAGGTTAGTGCTACTTTCACCTTGACAACAAAGTTTCTTTTTTTGTGGTTGGCTGTAGTTAATGCAGAGACACATGCCTGGTCAGAGCACTGAGAGGTGACTATGAGTGCTAACTGGAATATTGGTATCAACTCTCCCCTCCCTTAGAGTACAGAAAATATCACAAGAGAGGGGATAAAAAGAACTCAAAAGCAGGACAGAATAGTGATGTAAATCACTGTCTTCAGGACATGCTACCACTGCTGCACTTATGAACCTCCAGCAGCTTTGATCACCCGCAGAGGATCAAGTCATTCAGCCTTCTATCTTGGATGGGGAAATAGCTCAGGAGGCATATATGCAGGGAACTTTTGTCAACTGACGGCAGCTGTTGCAGAGATAGTTATTTTCTTTGGGGGTATACGTTACTAATGCTCTAGTGGATGGTGTACACCTATACACAGACTAGCAGGAATAATTGATTCAATGGGCCACACAAAGTATATAAAGGTGAAAGGGGACATTGTTGGGGATGGTCTTCAGGAAGCATTGAAAGGGGGTAGTGGAGGTGGATATGATCAAAATACATGTATTGAATTCTCAAAGAGCAAATAAAACTATTTAAAAATAAAATAATGCTTCTAAGTAAGCTGTATGGTGATATTTTATTTGTACTGAAATGTGATTTTATTTGTATGTTAATAAAGTTGCCTGGGGGTCAGAGCTAATAGCAAGCCATAGCAGAGCTCGGCGTTCTTGGTGCACGCCTTTAATCCCAGCACTTGGTAGGCAGAGCTAGGTAGATCTCTGTGTGTTCAAGGATACAGCCAGCATTGGAGACACACGCCTTTAATCTCAATACCAACCATAGAAAACCTGGAAGTCTCTACAGACAGGCAGTGATGCGGCAGTCATTTATTTGCGTTTACAACCAATGAGAAGGCAGAACAGAAAGACTATATAAAGACAAACACACAGGAAGTAGGTCTCTCTTTTGGAGAGGTCTCTTGGCTTAAGAGGCTAGCTGCAGCAGGCTGGTAAGGCTCTTAGCTCTGATCTCTTGGCTTTCTTCTTTGCATTGGTTCTGTGTTTCTTATTTAATAAGATGGTTGGTTACATCTACAAAGCTGTATCTCTCTCTTTCTCTAATACAACCATATGCACACATGCATGTACAGTCATATACTCCTAAAATGATAGCCTAAGTTGGAACACTTTAAATAGTTTCTGTCTCCAACTTTTGGCCTCTAACAATAGTTTATTCGTTGAACAAATAACTGTTAGCAGCTGGAAGTAGTCATTACATCTAATAGCATTTGTATTAGTGGTAGAAATCACTTGGTTAAAAGAAAAAGGAAGAGACATCCTCAAATACAACGTTCTCTAAAGGAGACAACATTACATTTAAGATAGACTTGTTCAAACAGCAACACTAGAAATCCCACTGTTGGAGCTCACTATAACTTTCATGCTAGATTTTAAAACTAAGCACTATTAAATAGAAAAATCAAAGATTAGAATAAATAATGATTACATAGGCACTACTGGGAACTATCTTAAAATATATTGTTTAATACATAATTTTAAAATATAAATATGAATAATATGTTTATAATGACTCACTGTCAAATCATAGAATAGTTTATACTAAAATATATGGAAACATTATGTTAAAATGGCTGCAAATTAATATATTTCACTTATGTTATGTGAATAGTTAACAATGTTATATAGATGAGGTACTTTATTTCAAATTTTAAGAAAAATAGTAATTACAATGATTGTAGGGTACTCCAAATACATAGTGAACATAGCAACTGAATAATTTCAAATGGGCTATCTCAGCTAGGCGCTCTCCTGATTCTTCTGAGGAACCTAACATTGGCAGTTCTTGACCAACATGCTCAGTGTTGCACAACTGGTGAGAAACAGTACACCTGCACATGTTCTTCTTCAGAATCTGAACCAACAGTTGTCCCATTTCCCAGATGGCTCTGCTGGGGAGTGTTGGGTCCTTGATTTTCCTGGAAGCCCTTTCTAGTCTTCTGGCAGGTTCAGTCATTTTGAGGGTGAAACTACATCCAGCTTCTCTACTTCGGGGACATCACTAAACATTGCAGTCCAGGCTCCCAACTCTAATATTAACACCTAAGCAATGAGTAATTTGATGATCCCTCCAGGCTTCCTTTAGTCACCGCAATACTAGAAACTATGTGTCCTTCCTTACCATTTAACACCTAGTGAAATGTGACCTCCTTAGGAGGGCCTTATTGACCATCTAGCTAATGCTAGCTCTTTTCTATAATTCACTCATCTGTAGCTCTGAGCTTTGCTGAATCTATGTTATTTCCCCCAGATTTATAGTTCATGTTACTTAATGAAGATTTAGTTTCTAAAAGGATAAGAGCCACTTATTTATTTCCCCTCTATTGGGCCAGAACACAGTAAGCACTTTGAGAATTCATCTTTAATCTGATTTGACACATATAAATATTTATGTGGTTTTGAATGAATTAATCTGTATAAATGTGGAATTCTTTATTCAATTTGAGGTTTAATTCACTTGGTAATTAGAAAACAAAATATAATGTACTAAGTTTTCAAAGATCAATTTTTAAAAGATCAAATATATGTGCCAAAAGACTACAATAAGACATACTGATAATTCCCTCTCTTCAACCAATACACATATCTAAAAATCAGTGAACAAAAACATCCTGCAATGGTTATTTCTTTACCTCTCCCAGTTTCATGGTATCTAACTAAATACTAATAATATCATTTTACTATAACACCCTTTAGAAAATCCAAATAGAATATAGACTAAGTATTTTATTTACTTCCAATTCTGTCTATGTAACAAATACAACAGTTAAATGAATGTCTATGGAGCAAAAGTTCTCAACTTTGTTGCAAATTATGTTTGCTTAGGTAGTTTTCTTTTTCAAATGACAGTTGACTGCCAGAGTCCCCTCCCAAGGGATTTTTATTCAGCATATTGAAGGTAGGGTCAACCACTTTATTTTTAACAAGCTCCCAAGGGCTTCTGTCTTTGGAGACTCTTCCAAACTTTTCAAAGTTTATTTAGATTAAAAGAAAATATTTAGAATTTGCCATATATCTGACAAAAGCACATTGCACCACAAAAGGCTACTCAGGCACACAGATAGCCAGGTAACCCCTTGCCTGTGGACCAACAACACTCCTCCAGGGCTCATCCAGCCTACCCTCATTCAGTCTCTCATCCTCATCACTGAAACATGGCCCATACCTCTGGTGGAAGCCCTCTGCTCCAGCAGAGGCCACATGTACACCCAGAACCTTAGAACCCCTGGCTAGATCAGAGGCCATGTCAGCCTCCAGAACTCCAGGCCTCAACATGGTTGGAAATACCCTGCTTGAAAAGATGCCACCCCAGCCATCAGATGTCTAGCCCTAAACTTGGACAGAGACCTTCTAATCAACCATAGGCCACACCTGCCAGAAGTCTAGAAGGGAAACAGAAATCAAGAACAAAACACCCATCCAACAAAGACAAAATCAGAAATCCGCATCTAGTTTTATAATCACCCCAATTCCAGATGCCTAGTCATCAGTGAAAGAATACAATCAACAACAGTCAGGGCAATGTCACCACCAGAGATCAACCATACTATTATAGTAAGCACTGAGTATTCCAACACATCTGATGCACAAGTTAAAACTAACTTTATGAAGATGATAGAGGTCCTTAAAGAGGAAATGAATACATCCCTTAAAAAGAAAGCCAAGAAAAGCAAACCAACAGTTGAAGGAAACCAATAAAACTCTGAAGACATGAAAATAGAAATAGAAGGAAATAAAACAAAAACCAAAGGAATTCAGGAAATGGAAAATCTAGGGAAGTTAACAGCAACTAGAGATACAAGCATCACCAACAGAATACAAGAGATGGAAGAAAGAATCTCAGGTGTTGGAGACATGATAGAAGAAATAGATACATTGGCCAAATAAAATGTTAAATCTGAAATATTCCTGACACAAGACTTCCAGGAAATCTTGGATACTTTGAAAAGAACAAACCTAAGAATAATAGGAATAGAAGGAAAAGAATCACACCTCAAAGGTCCAGAAAACATTGTAAACAAAATTATAAAACATCCCTAATCTAAAGGACATGCTTATAAAGGGACAAGAAGCTTACAGAACAGCAAATAGATTGGACCAGAAAGGGAAGACCAATGGCCACATAATAATCAAAACACAAAACATTAAGAACAACAAAAAATATTAAAAGCAGTAAGGTAAAAAAAAAGCCAGATAACATACAAAGGCAGATATATTAGAATTATACTACACTTCACAATGGAGACTCTAAAAGACAGAAGGGCCTGAAAAGATGTCCTGCAAACTGTCAGAGAGAACAGATGCCAGCTAAGACTACTATACCCAGCAAAACTTTCAATCACCATAGATGAAGAAAACAAGATATTTCATAATAAAGTCAAATTTAAACAATATCTGCCCACACGTCCAGCCACAAAGAATGTACTAGAAGGAAAACTCCAATCAAACAAGGTTAACTATACCCATAAAATCAGAGAAAAAAATAATCTCACACCAGAAAAATCAAGAGAAGGAAACTAAACACACACACAGAGAGAGAGAGAGAGAGAGAGAGAGAGAGAGAGAGAGAGAGAGAGAGAGAGAGAGATCACCACCACCACCACCACAAACAAAAACAACAGCAATAAGATGACAGGAATTACTAATAATTCTTTCAGTGATACCTTTCAATACGAATGGAATCATTTTCCTAATAAAAAGACTCAGACTAACATTATGGATGTGAAAACAGGATCCATTCTGGTGTTGCAGACAAGAAACACATCTCAACATCAAAGACAGACATTGTCTCAGAGGTAAGAGTTAGAAAAAGATTTTCAAAGCAAATTGACCCAAGAAACAAACTTGTGTAGCCATTCTAATATCTAACAAAATAGACTCCTAAACTAAGTTAATCAAAAGAGAGAGGGAAGCACACTTCATACTCATTAAAGGAAAAACCAATCAAGATGATTTTCCAATTCTTAACATCTATGCCTCAAACACAAGGGCTCCCACATATGTAAAGGAAACACAAATAAAGCATAAAATCACACATTGACCCTCATACATTGAGAGTGGGAGATTTCAGTACCCCACTCTCACCAATGGACAGATCATCTAGACAAAAACTAAATAGAGAAATCAGGGAAATAATAGATGTTATGAATGGAATGGACCTAACAGGTATCTACAGAACATTTTACCCAAACACAGAAGAATAAATCTTTACTGCATCTCAGGAAACATTCTCCAAAATTTACCACACACTCAGTCACAAGGCCAGTCTCCACAGATACAAAAAAAAAAAAATGAAATAGCCCCCTACATCTTAACAGACCACCATGGATTAAAGCTAAATTTTAACAACAACAGAAACAACAGAAAGCTTACAAACTCATGGAAACTGAGCAACTCTCTACTGAATGATGACTGGGCTGAGTCAGAAATAAATAAAGAAATTAAAGACTTCCTAGCATTTATTGAAAAGGAACGTACAACATACCCACCAATCATATAGGACACAATGAAAGCAATGCTAATAGGAAAATTTATAGCATAAGTGCCCACATAAAGAAATTGGAGAGATTTTATACTAGCAACTTAACAGCACTCCTGAGAGCTCTAGAACAAAAAGAAGCAAGCTCACCCCAGAGTAGTAGATGACAAGAAATAATTATACTGAGGGGTGAAATCAATAAAACACAAACAAAGAGAACAATACAAAGAACAAAGGAAACAAACAGCTGTTTCTTTGAGAAAACCAACAATTGAAAATCCTTATCCAAACTCACTACATGACAGAGAGAAAATATCCAAATTAACAAATGTAGAAACAAAAAGGGGGATAAAGTAGTAGATATCAAGGAAATCCAAAGAATCATTAGGTCATACTTTAAAAACCACACTTAAAAAAAAACTGAAAAATCTAAAAGAAATTGATAGTTTTATTGATAGATACTACTTGTTGATGTTAAATCAAGATAAGATAAACAGTTTAAATAGACATATAACACAGAAGGAAATAGAAGCAGTCATTAAAAGTTTATCAACCAAAAAAAAAATCCCAGGACCAGATGGTTTTAGTACAGAATTCTAGCAGACTTTTAGAGAAGAGCTAATGTCAATATTCCGCAAATTATTATATAACATATAAGCAGAAGGAACATTGCCAAATTGATTTTATGAGGACACAGTTACCCTGAAACCCAAACTACACAAAGATTCAACAAAGAAAGAAAATCACAGACCAATTTTCCTCATGAACATGGATGCAAAATTACTCAATAAAATACTTGTAAACCAATTCCAAGAACATATAAAAAGATCATCCAAAATAATCAATTAGTCTTCATCCCAGAGATGCAGGGATGGTTCAACATATAAAAATCTGTCAATGTAATCCACCATATAAACAAAGTGAAAGTAAAAAATCACATAATCATCTTAGTAGGTGCTGGAAAAACCTTTGACAAAATCCAACAACCCTTCATGATAAAAGTTTTGGAGAGATAACTTATACAAGGAACATACATAAACATAATAAAGGTAATTTACAGCAAGCCAATAGTCACTATAAAATTAAATGGAGAGAAAATCAAAGCAATTCCAGTAAAATCTGGAACTAGACAAGGTTGTCCACTTTCTCTATATCTATTCAATATAGTAATTGAAGTTCTTTCTGGAGAAATAAGACAGCTGAAGGAGCTCAAGAGGATATAAATTGGAAAGGAAGAAGTCAGAATATCATTATTTGCAGGTGATATGATAGTATGCATAATCAACCCAAAAATTCTACCAGGGAACTCCTATAGCTGATAAACACCTTTACTGAAGTGGATGAATACAAGATTAACTAGAAAAAAATCAGTAATCCTCCTGTATACAAATGACAAGCTAACTAAGAAAGAAATAAGAGAAACAACACCTTTCAAAATAGGCACAAATAATATAAAATATCTTGGAGTAACTCCAACAAAGCAAGTGAAAGACTTGTATGATAAGAACTTCAAATCTTTGATGAAAGAATTTGAAGAAGATATCAGAAGGTGGAAATATCTCCCATTCTCATGGATTGGTAGGATTAACATAGTAAAAATGGCCATCCTACCAAAAGCAATCTACAGATTCAATTCAATCCTCAGAAACATTCCAACACAATTCTTACAGACTTTATATGGAAAAAAAACAGGATAGCTAAAACAATACTCTACAATAAAAGAACATCTAGAGGTATCATCATCCATGATTTCAAGCTATACTACAGAGTTATAGTAATGAAAACCATGTGGTATTGGCATAAAAACAGACATGTTGATCAATACAATTAAATTTAAGACCCATTCACAAGTCCAAAAAGCTATGGACACTTGTTTTTTTTGTTTTGTTTTGTTTTGTTTTGTTTTGTTTTGTTTTGTTTTGTTTTGTTTTGTTTTTATAAAGAAACCAGAGATACAAACTGGAAAAAAGAAAGCATCTTTTTGGTGCTGGTTTTAATGGCACTTAGCATGTAGAAGAATGCAAACAGATCCATATTTGGATTCTTATAGTCCAAACAGATCAAAGAACTCAACATAAAACCAGACCCACTGAACCTAATGGAAGTGGGGAATAGCCTTGATTGCATGAGCACAGGAGACAACTTCCTGAACAGAACACTGATAGCATAAATCCTAAGAACAATAACAAATAAATGGAACCTCGTGAAACTTAAAAGCTTCTCTAAGACAAAGGACACCATCAATAGGACAAAACAGCAGCCCATAGAATGGGTAAAGACTTTCACCAACTCCACATCTAATAGCATGCTAGTAATCAAAATACATAAATAATTCAAGAAACTTGACATCCACAAATATTTATCCAATTAAAAATGGGGTGCAGATCTAAACAGAGAACTCTCAATGTGGCTGAGAAACACTTGGAAATATTTAACGTCCTTAGCCATCAGGAAAATGCAAATCAAAATGACTTTGAGATTCCATCTTATAACTGTTAGAATGGCTAAGATCAAATACACAAGTGACAACTCATGCTAGAGGGAATATGGAGCATGGAGAACCCTCCTCCACAGCACTCCAAGGGAGTGCAAACTTGAACAGCAACTTTGGAAACCAATATGGAGGTTCTGAAGAGAACTGGAAATTGTTCAAACTGAAGACCCAGCTATACCATTCTTGGGCATATACCCAAAGGACACTCCATCCTACCACAAGGACATGTGCTCAACTATGTTCATAGTGGCTACATTCCTAATAACCAGAAACTGAAAACAATTAAGATGCCCCTCAACCAAAGAATGGATAAAGAAAATGTGGTACATTTTCAACTGTTAATAACAATGATCTATTCTGTCTGTCTCCTTCCTCTCTCTTTAGTTAGAATGCCCTGCCTAACCTTATTCTGCCTCACCATTGGCCAAACAGCTTTATTTATCAACCAATCAGAACAGAGGAGACACTGCCACCCACCACTATGACAAGCAAGATGTAAAGATACCAGTAAGCCATGAGCCATGTGGCAAAGTATAGATTTATAAAAATGGGTTAATTTAAGATGTAAAAGCTAGCTAGTGAGAAGCCTGAGCCATTGGGCCATATAGTTCATAATTAATATAAGCCTCTGTGTGTTCACTTGGTTCTGAACATCTGTGGGACCAGGAAAACTTCCAACTACATTTGGCGTACCAACATGGGGCTCTTGAATTTCCATAAGGCCTAAAACAGCTTAAAAAGGGCTTCTAAACATACAATAATGGAGGCAAAAATAGCTTTCTACTTCATGTCTCATGTGGGTCAAGACACAGAGACACCAAGGTACAGAGATGCCATGGCATGCGGACTTGAGCTACAGTATGGTGAGTTCATGGCATATTGGCTTGAACACAGCATGGAGGATTCCTGCCACTGTGCAAAATGGCATCTGCAAGCTGTGCAGCATGGTGCATGGTGTTGGATTTAGCTTTTGCTAGTACAATAAAAAAAAAAAAAACAAAGGTTTCTGGGCTACATGCTGCTGGATGGAGATATGGGCCCACAACTAGTTTGCTGATACAAATTTAAAGTTGATTTTGTTATACTTTATGTATATTATGTATATTTCTACTCTTGTTTAAGGTATTATGTTTGTGCAACTCATTTAAAATTGTAATGTATAATTAAGAAATACAGATTAATAACTAGTCATCAATGATTATCACACTTATAGTTGTGTTAGTTAAGTTTTCTAGATAGGCATAGCTATATTTCAATTAGGTAGGTAATCTTCAAACACTTCAAAGACCCACAGAATATGGCATTTAAAATGTTTTAAGAAATTTGTCTTTCTGGACATTGAGACATGTCTGCTCCTGGCAGCACCAACATACTTCAGAGAAGATAATGGGCATTGAAGAAACTCATTATGGAGTTTGCTTTCTTTTTGACAAAAGTTAGACAGTGGGCAAAAAATTGCTCCTGTGTGAACTTTGACTGTACGTTGGACCCATAGGAAGGTGACCACTGAAGTTTGAAAGGTGAGATAGTCCTTCAGGTTCTTGCTTCACAGAAGAAACTGCCAAGACATTCTACAAGAAACAGGAAGAAGCAACTAAAAGACTCTAAGCCTAAGGCTAAAGATAGATGCCCCAACATTACACAGTAACTTTGGATGATTATCCAGGCAGCCAGCTGTCTCTGTCATTTCTGGAGTTTTGAAAGTTACTTACAATGCATTTCCTGTTTACTTAGGTAATATTATATCCTTCTGAGAACTTGGATGTAGTTGAAGACTAGTTATAATTTTCCTTGGTTATGATAAAAGATAAATTAGATATAAAACTTTAGACTCACAAATATTCGATAGATAGGATTTTTTTCTTTATGGCAAATACAAATAGACTAGGTATTGTAACTGTAATTCTTGCTTGATAACTATTCTATTATATGTAATTTTACTAGGTTAAAGTTAAAATCTTCCTTTTTGATTAGACAGAAAAGGGTAAGAGCTGTGGAATGTCATTCTGCATGCTGTGAATGTGTGTTACTCTGATTGGTTGATAATAAAATGTTGATTGGCCAGTAGCCAGGCAGGAAATATAGGCAGGATAAGCAGACAAGGAGAATTCTGGGAAGAAGAAGGCTGAGTCAGGAGTTACCAGTCAGACACAGAGGAAGCAAGGCAGAACTGAGAAAAGGTACCAAGCCACATGGTTAAACATAGATAAGAATTATGGGTTAATTTAAGTGTAAGAGCTAGTCAATAATAAGCATGAGCTAATGGCCATACGGTTCATAATTAATCATAAGCCTTTGTATGTTTATTTGGGTTTGAGCAGCTGCAGGACTGGGTGGGAGAGATTCATCCCGACCACAGGGCCTGGGCAAGACTGGAGAAACTTCCAACTACACGTGCTACAATCCACAGACCCAGACAGGCAAAGTAACAAGGAGAGCTCAAGGTGGGATGTATGCATCTCCATGGGAAGGGGAAATGTGTTTGTGGGCAGACTTGCGGTGGGTAGGGATGGAAACAGGAGGGTCCAGGACAGAGGGGGTGTTGGATAGATGGAGAGACAACTGGAATTGGGGAGCATTTGGAGGATAATGTAGAAACTTGGTGCTGTGAAAATTCCCTGGAATCTATGAGTGTGACCCTCATGAAGTCTCCTAGTTATGGGGGATATCAAGAAGAAGCCCACACCTGAGACTGTGTGGTTGTCCAGGAACCAGAGGCTGGGCACCTCAGAGACCCAGGATAGAAGGAAGTACAATTGGAAAAAAAGTCAATGACATGATGCCTAATATAATTGTGCTATGCTCATAGAACAATGCCTAGCCCAAAGGCATTGTCCAGCAACTGACAGGAGAGACCCACAGGCAAACCCTAGGAGAAGCCTTGGGAAGGCACAGAAGAGGGAGAGGAAGGATTCTAGGAACCAGAGGGGTTGAGGACTCCATGAGAACATGACTCACAGAATCAACTAAGGGCTCACAGGGGCTCACAGAGACTGAAGTGACATCACAGACCCTGTATGGGTCTGAGCCGGGTCCTCTGTATAGACAATAGGGTTGTATACCTTGGTGTTCTTGTGGGGACCCTGGCGAGTGAGCATGGGGCCTGTCTCTGTTGCTTTTCCTTACACGTGTGAACATTTTCCTTCTACTGCTTTGCCCCATCCAATATTGATATGAGGGCTTTTGCCTAGCCTTATTAGCTTGTTATGCCATATTTGGTTGATATGCCTAGCAGGACTGCTTTTTTTTTTCCTTTTGAAGAGAAAATGAGGATGAGTGGATCTATGGAAAAGAGGATGTGGCAGGGGGCTGGGAGGAGGGTGGGAGAACTTCAGTCTGGATATAATGTACGTAAAGAATAAAAATAAATAAATATTTACAATTTAATTATTGTTTCTTTATCAGTTCAGGGGTTCTACAGTAATCTGTAGGTAACTATAATGACTCATGAAAGTATCTTAGACTCCTTCTTGAAATATTGTCTCCATTTGCATTCTGCTTGATCCACCATCCCACTGTCAGTTCTGTAAGTAAAAATGGCTCCTTAGCACTCCCAAGTCCTTGAACACTGACTGACCTTTGTCCCCTCTGCGTATGAAGTCCACACCCAGTTTTATGTGACCTCATCACTACCATTCTATTAGTGTTCTCCTCTATGTGATTGAGAGGGCTTTTCCTTATTGGGATCAAGTCACTTGTTATTAGAAAGTCTTCAGTGTTGCACACGACTTCACATATGACTAAAATTTCTATTATTTTGCCTTGCTCCTCCCACTCTTACACACCAAATATAGAAGCCAATGGTTAACATAATGTAAATCTCAAATAACAGTGCTTAGTATATTCACTCCTGAGAAGGTCACACATTAGTGTTTTTATTTTTTTCCATTTTTTTTTTCATCACATCAGTAATAAAGTCAGTCTAGAAAATGATCTCTTTGTCCATTGTTCACTGGTACTCCTTGAGCATGTTCCACATTAGCATGTAATAACTTCAAATAGATTCTACACTAGAAGATAATAATTGCAAATTAAAATCCTAAATATTGACTTAGAGTTCTTCAAGTGTATCTCATTTTCTAAGCAAGAGAAGCCCAAACAAGAAATGCTTGAAAATTTGTCCTATGAAGACCAAATCTGTAATTGATATTTAATTCAAGCCCATCACCCAATCTAAACTGCTCAGCCCATTTTGTTCACATGGCAACTATTATGCAATAAAGGCACTCTTCTGCTTTTCTGATAAATTCTATTGTCTTACCTCCACCCCACCGCAGGCATCTTGCTAGGTCATTGCCAGTCCCAAGAGGCAGAATAGCAACTGGAGGGTGCTTGACTACATTGGCTTTTTCTGTGGAATTGGAGATGGAAATAAAAATTTTAACTCAAGTTCATCAATAGTAACAAGCAAACAAACTTACACTGAATAAATCCACAAAGTACAAGTAAATAGCAACAAGCTGAATTTTATAAATACGATTACAAATGACAATGTTTTTATGCACTTGTGGTAACTGACGTATTAGATAAATATACATCATATATCGTTCTTCAGAAAGTAGAAAAGAGCGTGTGTGTGTGTGTGTGTGTGTGTGTGTGTGTGTGTGTGTGTGTGTGTGTGATTGCTTCTGTTTTATCTTTATTAAAACCCCATGAATTTAGGTACATGAAGCACAGGAATACATGTCCCTAGAGAACATAGGTAGGGTCCTATATAAGTTTCTTTTGCAACATTAAATCTAAGGACAATCTTTTATTTTAGAAGAGTAGAATTCCTAAAATAAATGTATTCTTAGTAATGCTGATCAAGTATTCCTATCCATAGTATTGCAATATTTCAAAGCAAATGAACAGAACATTATTGTTATTACCTGAGTACATCAGGTTTGTTTGCTTGTTATTTATTTAGCTTTACCTTTATATCTCATAGTATTTTAGGTTCTAAGCAGTATAGATAGTCATCACAATTCCATATGCTTTTATTTGAATAATCACAAACTTTGAGAGAACCCCACAAATATATATTTTCTTTCCTTTTTCCTTCTAAGTTCATAAAATCAGTGTGTGGCTATGTGTACAAATTAGTTGATGAGATGACTTATGGGTTTAACACTGTAATACTGCTGAATTGAGAGGATACAATGAACCAAAAATTCCCACTGTTTTCATTTTAAAATCCTTATCAGTCAGTATATAACCAGTTATGTATTTGCTGATAAATTTTTATAATTCTTGAATTTAATTTTTTGCATAGGAATAATTTATAAATAATTTCTTTTATTAGAATTTCAATACCAGAATTTTCACTGACTATTTTCATGAAATATTAGTTAAATTGTTAGATTAAATTTAAGTTGTTAGATTTATAAGAAAAGTGTTGATGACAACATGTACTTTCTTTGAGTGACTGCAAATAGGCACCTGGAGGATGGGAGGTTGGCCTCCAGGCTGGGACTAATGATTGCCACTCCCATCATGACATTTTCAATTTGAAATGTTTTTCAGTGAATAACAAGACAGAATGTTCTGATTTTCACTTCTTTAACAGCAAAAAAAATTATTTATATAGAGAGAACATACTTTGTTTGAATTAATACTTCTTTGGAAAGAACTTTTATCTAATAAAAAATACTCAACTCAGAGACTGAAACACTTTAAAGAAAATATTTGTTTAAAATCTATCAGCTTCTCAATATCAAGTCATTATATGTCTTAAACTATTAAAGCATTCCAACAAGAGACACATTTGAAAAGAAAGAAAAATGTGAGAATTTTCAGAATTCATCCATCTAGATACTTGATACTTGATAGACAGAAAGATTGACAGATGGCAGAAACCCAGCAGAAGGTATGATTACTAGTCTCACCCAAGCCACATTAAACAGAGGTCTTCATACCTATACAATCCAAAATCCAGCCCACTGTCCCATCTCCACCGCATGCTAACACTCTGAAGTCAGGGACATCCCGGAAAAAGTGCAACCTGAAAAATAAGTAGTTCATGACACATTTACATTTCAGGAGAACTTCCTCATGGTCTTTTATTCTTAGCTTTTCCTCTCACAAATTAGATTGTTGACTTATGAAAACTTTAAGTGTTTCATTGCTATCTGACACATTCAAATACATTTTTGTGAATATATATTCCAGAGTTTGCCTTTTTAAAATTGTTTAAATTTATATATTCCATGTTCTCTAGAGAATGTAATTTATTTTTGTAAACAGCCAAATTACAAAATTATATAATATTAAATTATGACATTCATTTGGACATCCTCCCAGATGTATTGGAAACACACAATCCAGACTAGCTTATGTGGTATAATTTCTTTAATAAGCTTTGTCAATCAGCCATTGTCCTTTGAAAAAGTGTTTAGATATGATTACCACGTGAGTTGACATAATGCATGCTACACTTTTTTCATTACTGGGAGAAACTGTTCAATCTGCAGTTAGGATTTTAGCCTTCAGAATTTCCTTATGACTTCTGATCTGCCAATACAGGAACCAAACTTCATTCACCTTGTCTCTGTCCTGGCCAACAGCTTTACTACCCGGGAGTGCTCAAGCTTAATTGCTGGGTCAGCTGTGCTAAATACCCACTGCTCCTGCGGCCGCTGCATGCAGGGCACTCATTAATACAACCTACCTTGAGCAAAGTCACAAAGGCAGGCGATGTGTCCAATTATAAAACCCTACATGCCATTTTATAGCAAATACAGCATGCAAGCACAGCAGAAGCTGGTGCGCCCTCCTCCTCCTTGTCCCGTGTATGAACATTGGAAACAATACGGTATGGAAACACCAAAGTCATTTTTCCCTACATGGAATACAAATATGCAAATAGCCATCTAGAAAGCTTCATTATACATCTTATATATCTTATTTACTTTAGTATTTTATTTATATGAAGGTGGGAGGGAGGGGGAGGAAGAAAGAGGGAGGGAGAGAGAGGAAAGCAGGGGCAGCGGCTACATGTGTGAATGGCAACAGCGTGGTGTGGATGCTGGGAGCCAAAGGCTGGTCCCTCGTGGAGCATCAGGTGCTCTTAAATCACTTCGCCACCTCTTCATCACTACTGTGCTATTTTTTTGTATGTTTGTTTGTTTGTTTTTCAAGACAGAGTTTCTCCACATCGTTTTTGTGCCTGTCCCGGATCTCACACTGTAGACCAGGTTGGCCTCGAACTCACAGATACCTGCCTGGCTCTGCCTCACAAGTGCTGGAATTAAAAGTGTGTGCCACTGCCACCTGGCTAGTGTGCTCGTTTTTAAACATCAATGAGACCATACTATTTACACATTAAAAAAATCTTTTAGCTTTAAATAACAAGGAGACATCTGTCTGTATTCCCCCCAACTGCAGATGTATAGGGTTCTTCACGGATTCCATTATTTAGGAAAGTCTTTATGATTCCATATGGAATTGCGCTGTATGCCAGTTGTCCCATGAGTGAACAGATTCCAACATTAAATACTTTGCTTTTATGACCTTTTAGATGGTGTCTGGGATTTCATTATTATGGGCTGGAGAAGTGGCTTGGTGGCAAAATTACTTCCTTGGCATGTGTGAGGTGCTGAGTTCAAACCCCAGGAACATAAATTTTCAAGATTTGTTCACTATTACAAAAATTACTACTCTACTAACTCTCCAAGTCCCATTTGTATGAAAATGTGCATGTGTGTGAAGGCCGTTTTAGAGCAGAATGTTCTGCTAGATTTGCTTTAACACTCTTAGTGATTCCCGGAGTAGAAAGAGAGTGTACAATACCTTGAAACCCTTGAATATTACAACATGGCTTCCAAGACTTTAAACACCAGGTTGACAGTATGTGTGTAATCTAATGTCTCTATTTGGAACATAGTTGAGCATTCCCATAGGTACATAACTTTTCCATGAACAGTACTATCCAAAGCTTAATAATCTCTTCAGTTTAGTGTTAATGTTATTTAACCAGCATTTACATATTATGAGTGATAGTTTACATTTAAATTAAATTTTATTAAAGGTACTTTTCAAAGCTATACAAACAGTTTACTGTTATATTAGAAAAAAAACATAAGACTTACCTGAACCTATCATCTGGTAATAAAAGCCATAGATATTTAACATGGACATTTCACTCATTCCTTTGGGTATTATGATGTGTATATTTGCACTCTTTTGTATATGTTGCAGACAGTTTCTTTCATTCGTTCACCACTAGTTATACCTGGACTATGCACAATGTGATAAATGCCTATGTACCACTCTCCTGCTTTAGCAGGACACCCTGACCACCTGCATAGCCTTCTGTCCTTTTCCCTATAACAGTTCCTCCTCACTCACACAGCTTAGCCCATCTTAATATTGGGTTGCCATGTGTATACTTTATTCAGCATTTTGCATCTTTCTCCCCAGCAATGGAACTAACTTTTATCAATGCTATTGCTCTATGTATAACTGTTTCTTTTTTATTTTTACTAATGTATGAAATTCCAATTATGTGAATGTGCTTTTCAAATCCATTTCAAGAGGCACTTGGGCTGGTAGACTCACGTTGTTATAACGATGATTTTTGTATGTGCTTACTACTATTACAAGCAGGGTTTACTTGGAGAGTATAATAATATGCAACACTACAAGACAGTGCAATTGATTTCTGAAAGACATCAAAAATGTTTTAACAAATACATTTCATTTAGTCCATTCTCTCCAATATTTTGGTTCTTTACTTTTCAGTTCCTTAAAAGGAAAATTTTTATTACTTTCTATTGCTTTGATTCTTGTTAAAATTTCTTAATTTGTCTTGATTTTAATCATTTAGTTTGTATTTTGTAGAAATCATTTATAAACTGAACATTCTTTTTACTCAGATATCCATTGATATGGATTTCAATGAAAATTAATTCAGTTGTAGTGTATTCAAATTTATAAATATGATAAATAACTGAGACTTGTGTAAGTGAACGTTCCCTGTTTGCAATAAGAAAGGGATTCATATATAGTTTCTCTTTCACCTTATTGTCTATCTACCTTTGTTTTAGTCTAGCAAGTTTTTCTATATGTTTTTATTTACTGTTACATTTACTAAATAATTGTTTCCACTCAGACAACTGCAATTTAAACCTAATTTTAAAGCATGAGAGCTCATTCTTTCCTGCCCTTTCATGGATTTGTCCATCTGTGCATCAGTACCACACTCTTTCAATCACTTTTGCTTTCTAAGAAGTATATATGTCAAAAGACAGGAAGATTATTGGCTTAAATTCTTTGTTTTCAAATATATGCTTTTAGCCGGTTGGCAGTGGTGCATGCCTTTAATCCCAGCACTCAGGAGGCAGAGCCAGGTAGATCTCTATGAGTTCAAGGCCAGCCTGTTCTACAGAGTGAGATGCAGGAAAGGCACCAAAACTACACAGAGAAACCCTGTCTCGAAAAACCAAAATAAAAAAAATAATAAATAAAAATAAATATATGCTTTTAAAGTAAGCTGATATTCTCCAAAATTAAGAAGAAACAAAAATCAATGTTGAACATATATAACTAATTAATCATAAGTATAATAAAATTCCTCTTATTTGAATATAAGGTATTGGATATACTTATTACTTAGTATTTTTGAATAAAATTTAAATTTTCTGAATAGAAATATCAAATATTACAAATGTTTTATATCTGTTCAGATAGTTTTATTTGCATTTTAATGAGATATAAAATTATGTCTGCTAATACTAATGTTACTTGTCACTGGGAAACAATGTACCTATTATATATTGTTTATAAAAGCAGTCATATTACTGTTTAAACCTATCTTTTATTTATTTATATTTTTGCATATAGTTGGACTACATACTAATTAAAATAGCATTAGTGATTTCAATTTTATAATACGTCTGCTTCTCTGTTTCATATTCCTCGCTAGAATTCTAGTATTTAGCCAAATGTGAGTACTCATACAGACTAATCATTTTTTGTTCTTTGTGTTAAATGGAATAATTCTAGTATACATTCAATTCAAATGATATTTGTTATACAAAATTTCTTTTCCCTTCTCTTTTTTGATCAGTAAACTCTAGGAGGTCAATAAAATGAGTTTCTACTTCTGTACTAATATTTTTCGTACAAGTAAGTACTCTGTGCAGACGCTGGTATGATTTCTCTAGTTTAAATTGTTAGTATGAAGATGTGCACTCACATATTGCCTGCTCTGTGGAAACATCTTGCAGCCTTTCCTTCATTCCACGGGCAACTGTGGACTTACATGACTTTAGGAAAGAAGATTCAGTTTGCCAACTTGATACCCAGGGTCATAAATGACCTACTCTTTCTTCTTATCAATTAAAATCTTTGCCAGATTTATATTGCTAAATAAAATAGAAGTCTTAGAATACACTATGTATGATTTCTTTCACTTTTGAAATGTGTATCATTTTGTAAGTTTCTTAAATCTGGTAACATTTGGATAGAAACAATTGCTGGAGATTCCTTTTAAATAGAGGGTTCTATATGCTTAACCCCCTTTAATAATTATTGACAGATTATTAAATATAAATAATATTACTGAAAATATGTGCTTTGTAATTCTTCCTAACTCAGCTTTTTCTAGTTACAATTCTGTAGGAGATCATAGCCCTCATCTATATTTCTGAACACATTGGCACTGGAGGCTGAAGAAGCTTTCAAAGCATGTCAGCAGAAGTTGTCACGTGGCTGACAGCAGTGATGTCTACCCATCCAAACTCACCACCGTTCTTCTATTCAAGGTGGCTGCGTCACCTGTAATTCAGTCTTGTTCTCTTTTAAAATTCTCATCATTGGTTCTTCTCTCAATCTATGCAATTTTCCTTAGGGATTCATTCATTCCTTATTCCACCCATTCACTGAATAGGAGGCTAGAAAAATCCTGTACATTCTTAGTGTGAGCCTTCTTCTGCTTATCATTAAAATGGAATTATCACCTCCTGCTTTCCTGTGCTCTTTACATGTAAATACATAAATAAAAAGATTACGTGTTATACTATCAATAATTATTCTCTCTCTCTCTCTCTCTCTCTCTCTCTCTCTCTCTCTCTCTCTCTCTCTCTCTCTCTCTCTCTCTCTCTTCCTGTCTCTCCTCTACCCAGTGTGTGTGTGTGTGTGTGTGTGTGTGTGTGTGTGTGTGTGTGTGTGTGTGTGTGATTGTAGGTCAAGAAATACTCGTATATTTTCCCAACTCTCTTGCCTACCACATTGAAGCAAAGGAGCCACAAAGACAATTTTCTAAACCTCAAAGGTCAGGCTCAATTGGGCAGAGAGAATAGTTCTGCTTACAGCTGGAAACAGTATCCAGTGGACAGTGGGGAAAGATGCTCACAGCAATCAGAACAGAAGATGCAGCTACAATATTGCATCAATCAAGAGATTTGTTAAGAGCCAAAATGAAGTCTCAAGTTACATTTTTTTACCCAGGACAGCAGTCAAGAACACCTGCTTCTTATTCTTCCTCCCAGTAATAAGGGATGAGGTACTGAGAAGATTCCAGAAGGATGCCGCTGTGGAAAGTTTAGTAACCTATGCTGCACTTTCTGTCTATCAGTTGTAATTATTTTATCGGGAAGATCAATGGGTATAATCAGTTTACAAGGAAATTATCTTGGTTTGTACCTGAGTCTGTCTCGGTTATTTAGTGCATAATTTTTAAATCTAAAACTTCAAATGGATTATTATGAATATTAATTATTATTAAATTTTCAATGTGGTCTACAACATCACTGGTTTCCCTAGAGAATTTATCTGCAATTGTTACATTTGAAAACAATCTTATGCTAATAATTGAGCTCAGTTGCTCCACTGCAAATGTTCAACAGCCGTCTCCAGAGCAAGTTGTAAAGGCCCAGTTATTCAAGTGGACCACATTGTAGAGTTCTGCTGTACAACAATCTCTCCTTAGTTAACAATGTGGTACTGTACATTTAAAACACTCTTGGGAAGACAGGTCTTGTAGGCCTTCCGGACTCAACAAAAAGCATCTGGGGCAATGTCCATGCTTACTCTCAAAAGCTCACATTCCTTTTACGTTTTGAGATGGAATAGCTGTAAATGTCAGAAAGCTCTCATTTCTGACAACAGTATTTTGATAACACAGATGAGAAATATTTTCAGAAAGAAAAAGACTTCTAGTCCACACACTATAATTTTAGAAGTGTATGATAATCAGATTTCTTCAGAAAATTCAGGTATTCATTTTGATTCTAAGGTTAAAATTTGTTATTCAGAGAGCACAGACATTGGTATTTACACAAGATATTCCTGTAATAGTCAGAACTAGACTGAACATACCGAACCAATAAGTGTATGGTATTAAGTAGTGTATATATTAGGCAGTATTTATACTAAGAGGGACTTAAATGTTTTGACAGCACTAATGCTTATTTTATTATTTATGTCTGTGTTCTTTGCATTGAATAACTATGAGGCTGAGGGCTCACAAACAGCATTATCATGTCACCAGCTGTCGATTTTACTCCTTCTCTTTAGCACATAGAGTCACTTCAGGAGCACGCTTCAAAAGTTATCAGTTCTGACTTCAGCGTACACACTCCTCTCTTATTACTGTGCTCAATTCATAGTCACAGTTGCATGTATTCCCTTTCATATTTTTCTTAAAATCACAATATCCCATGGCTTCATAGCTGGCTCCTAATTCATGGTGGATTTCTAGTTTGTGATACTATTTTTGTTTTGCCACTGGATTTATAATGCCCAAAAGTGAGTTTTATTTTTTCGGTAGGACTGAAACTCACTATGTAAACTAGGCTATACTTAAATTGGTGATGAGCTTCCTGTTTAAGCCTTCAGGTACTATAAGCACAGGTATCAGCTGGCACACTAAGCTAGAAAGCCGATTCTTCATAGCTTCTCTCTTGTTTTCTTAGACCCAGGTGGTGTCTATGAACACCATATACTCATTGATAATGTTACTGAAACTTCAGTGACTTCTCAAAATGGATTCAAGATGCATTTAAGTCTCCCAAAGTTTCATTCTACATCTTGTACAACAAAGTGATGTTACAGAAGAAGGGATTTTTCTTTTAACAATTTTCCCCTAAAACTTGTAAAGATCTGTGTCGAACACAGGGCTTGCCGACCTAAGATAACCCTCCCCAGTGGGTCCAGCCAAGAGGAAAGCTAACTATAAGAATGATTTCCTTGTCAAAGCATCCTCACTTTAATTTGATAACTTGGATGCCAGAAAATGCAACCATTTTTAATAGACTTGTGTAGGTTGCTAAGCTATTGTGTGGAAGACAAATTTTAGCCACATGGGGGTACATTCCATCAGGACAAGTAGATTAGTTGTACAGAATAATTAGAACTCTTATTTATGATCTTAAAGTACAAGTCAATGCCATTACCATCATAACCAGAACTCATTTCATAGATTTGAGAAATAGTTCAGTAAAACATAAAAAAAAATGAAACATCAAGTTCTTTATCCATTGATATCTCAGACACACTGCTTATGCAAATGCCAGTTTTAAGAGTGGAGAGAAGAGATAGAGAGAAGAATAAAAGATAAAGTGAGAAAATACATGTGAGCATTAATTTCTGCAAACCACTGATGCTATCTCATTAAGTATTAATCTTTGTGGTATTATAAAAAGTACAAGAAGTCAGTAAACAATAAGTTCTGTAAAACTGTCTTCTTGACAAGTGTGCATGAGGTTTGGAAAATATTATTAAAGGTGTATAAAATTTCTTTCAAGTC
Organism: Peromyscus maniculatus bairdii; assembly: GCF_049852395.1. NCBI lineage: Eukaryota > Metazoa > Chordata > Mammalia > Rodentia > Cricetidae > Peromyscus > Peromyscus maniculatus. The sequence goes on from NC_134865.1 coordinate 32,295,788, forward strand.
ATTTTCAATGATTAACAAAGAATAATGTTTAGTTAAAGCATTTTATCTTATAGAGAACTATTCATAAGTTCATTAATATATTAAAATACCTTCACGAACATTTTTTTGTAACACAAGTTCTTATACTAGCTGGGAAATGTTCACGTGTGTGTGTGTGTGTGTGTGTGTGTGTGTGTGTGTGTACCGTATGCATGCTTATTTGTTTGTGTGTGTGCAGAGACAGGAGTTTATATATGCAAGTGGAGGCCAGATGCTGGTTTTTCCATCTCTCTACCCTTTATGTCTTTTTAAAAGTTTTTATTATTAGTTTACATATATGACTGTTTTGTTTGTGCATTTGTATGTATGCCATATGCATACCTAGTGCCCATGAAGGCCAGAACTAGAGTTACAGACAGTTGTGCACCCCTGTGGGGTTGTTGGGAATAAACCTAGGTTATCTGAAAGAGAAGTCAATATTCAATGCCTGAGCATTCATTCCTGGCCTATAGATTTTATTTCTTGATATAGGGTCTCAACTCTAAAACTGTAATTTACTGATTAGCTAGACTGGGTTGTCAGTGAGCTCCAGTTATCCACGTGTCTCCCTTCCTTGGCCCTGGTCCCCTACTACAGGGAATCTGAACTCCGGCTCTATTGGTTCTGCAACAAGCACTTTACCTACTAATCCACCTCCCAGGCAGAAATAGTGACTTTTGAAAGATACCTTAAATAGTTATAAATACACATTTATATTAAGGACCAAGTAACTAATTTGAAATAAAAATTCTAGATTATTTTTATTTTTGACTATGCTCCACTATGATTTGTGATGAGCTGGGATTTGTTTTGTTGGTTTCATTTTCTGAAAATAAAACACTGAGATTCAGAGCAACAGAAATAGACAAGAGAAAGGTGCAGCTTAACTGACACAGGAAGATAGGGGCATCTGTGATACTTGAATCACATAATCTGTGCTCACTTGGAAGGACAGGTCCCCCTTTCACTCACCCTCTCTGAATGTTCTTACATAGGAGGCCAATCCGCTGTGTTCGTCTGAGGAACACTCACATGCACTCCCCTTTAGAGAAAGAGGAACCCTAACTACGTTTGAGGAGTTGAGGTTCTGACTACGAAGCACAGATTGACCTGGAACTGGGTTATAGGTCTGGCTATTGTCAAAAACCAAATCTCCCTCTGTAAGCTTCCAAACTCTGGGACCACACGATTGTGCCAACACACCTGACCTCCAAGTCTAGAATAGCAAGAGAATGTTGGGACATTACACCAAGATTAGTTGTGATTTTCTCTTTGAATCCTGAAGAACACAATACAATGCTTGTTTGTGGCCATTTTTCTCATCTATAACTGTGTGTTGTCTTGTGCTCAAAGTCAATTAACAGAACTCAGTATTTAATTTTGCACTTTATGCTACAAATATGCACGGAATTTTATGGCAAATCTACATGAGCCTCTTTTTTTTGAATGTTTATATGGTGTGTGTGTGTGTGGTAACATGTATACATCTATTTGGAAATCTAACTTAAAATATAAGCTCTATGACTGGAAAACTTACTGAAAAATTTTAAATTGGTATGGCTGAAGTGAAAACTTTAATAAAGGGAACAGATCTGGGGGAGAGGGAGGTTGGAAACAGGTGGGAGAAGTAGAGGGAGGGGAAATTGTGGTCTGAGACAAGAACCTATTTTCAATTTCAAAAAAAGGCACTTAGGAAATTGAAATCAAAATTCAAGAAGAGCTGTCACAAGACAGAGGTAGGAACCCCCACCCAACAGTTGGGCTTTTAAATTTAAGGGTGGAGTAGAATAATGTTTCCTATGAATCTCAAGGGGATTCCCTCCATATGTTGAAAACATAGCAAAATATCAAAGCAAAGAGGCAGGGTGAAAGCACTCTGATAGGAAAACTGGATTGTCAGTCACACCAGAACTAGCAATGGCCTTAAATGGTTGACACGGAGTCTGCCTGTGATGTCAGTGGTGGAGATGTTTGGATGCCTTGGTACCTTCACATGGGTTTACTCAGTTACCAGGGTTCTACATCTGCTTCCAGCCTGTAACTCTGCTGCCTGTCTCTGGGGGCAGGGGCTCTGGGATATTGCAGGGCTCCTAGAGAGCCAAGCTACCCAAGGGAGCATGTTTCAGGCAAGAACACACCTTGGTTTAATTGGGTTTAAGGCAAATGAAGATTTAGACAAGCAATTTTGCTTTGGTATTTAGCCCAAGAGCATGCTATTTTGTGATTGTAATATAAATAAATGAATACCAAAGTGAGTGAGAGTACTAAAAGACATACAAAACAATTCTTCCAGATTTTTCAATAAATGAACTTTGATCGTAATGTTTCCAAATAAAACCCACAGTTATAATTTATGCTTCAAAGTTCACAATTTCTAATTCTATACTAGAACAGCAGCATGGTTAATCTATTCAGGTCAGTTTAGTAAATCTATACAAACTTATAGTTTTATACTAAAATTTTTATGATGAATAGTTTAGTTTTTATTTTGTATATGATGATTTTTTGAATTAACTTAGAATGTGATATAAGAAAACATTTTGAAAGGATATACATTTAGACTTTCTTAGAAAAAATTAAACTTACTTTGTCAGGATCAATTAATAAAAACTGCCTATTATTTGCCCGAAAAGAAAGTTAATCAAACTTATTTTGTGGTTTCCACACCATGTTTACTGCTGTACATGTGCAATGAAGTTTATAATTGTACTATAAAAGCTCCTCTCCTTAAAAGTACTGAATAGTTAAACATTATTGATTTATAATCATATATGAAATCTATATATTGTTCTCAGGAAAGTGACTCCTAAATCATGTAATATCTACACCCATTCAATTATTTAACATAGGTTTATGGATTACGACTCTATAAAGTGAGCTGAGTTACACAAAATACAATTCTTGTCTTCAAATATTTTATGGATTTACTGAAGGCAGACAAAAGTTCCAAATAACTTTGAGATATTTTTTAGTGTAGTTAAAGTACATTATGTAGAAATGAAACATTTCTCAGTAGAAGTGAATATATAAGAATTGAATGTTGAAGTTTGGGTAAAAGCTAAATAGTTGGCAAGTCAAGGAACTATAAGGAAAATGATTAATAGGTTATTAGAAAGGGTATGTGGTTTAGAAAAATAAATATTAAAAAATAAGAAGAATATTGTGTTGATGTCCAAATCTCCTGATACCATTGAAGGTCATACTTAAGCCAAGGGTCTGGGCTGCCATGTAGGGCCATGCTCCTGGTGGTGCCACACTAATCAGAGTGGCCTGTGCTGAGACCTGGAGCTATGGTGCTGCTGCCAAAAACCATGTCTGGGTCTCTGGTCCTACCACAGCTGTAGTCTGTGTTGGTGTCTGTGGTCCATGTTGCTACCAAAGGTGACACAGATGCCCAGGGTCTAGACCACAAGCTGTGGCTGTGCCGGAGTCTGACAGCCATGCTATCAACAGGGTCATGCTGGAGTGATAACCATGGGATCTCCAAGACTCAGGCCACAGAAGGCTATCTGAACTAGTCCAGTGATGATGATGTACCCAAGGCCTTGAACCAGACCAATGACTCATTGCACTGAACATTTCAGGTGGGACTGATTGGACAAAAGGGTAAATGTGTGACACACCACAGCTCCCAATGCCACGATGGCAAATGAAGAGGTGTTGGAGAGTTGGGAAAGATGGAGCGGGGGAAGAGGACTTTTGTTTTTTTCTTGTTGTTCTTTTTCTTGTTCTTCTTCCTCCTCTTCTTCCTCTTCCTCCTCCTCTTCTTCCCTTTCCTTTCTTCCCTCCAAAGACTTCCACATATACCTCATCATTCTCTTTCAAATTCATGGTCATTTTTCTTTTACTAATTGTTATTACATGAAATATGGATATATATATATATATATATATATGGTCTGTATAATGTTACTTGTATGCATGTTTTCAGGTCTGACCATTTGGTATTGGATAACCAATTGGCGTGCACTTCCCTGAGGAAGACTTATTTCTTAGTTTTCAGCATCACTGAGTTTACTGTACCAAGAGTCAAGGCCTTATGTTCTTTTTCCCACCCACTTTGGCATGCCTGTTGTCTTAGTTCAGCTCATGTTTAAGTCAACATTTTGCTGAGATGCTATGGGTATGGATTCTGAGATGACCAGGAGACATAGTCTCGCAGCAGACTCTCTGAAACCCTGGCTCTGACATTGGTCTCCCCCTGTTTGATACTGTTAGATGGGTCTTTCTTTAATTTAAACTTTTCTTTGTCAGAAAATTAACAGTTAAGTTGTGCAGTAGATGTTGGTACTTTTTACAGAAGTTTGGATGAGAATTTTTCCTCATAGGCTCCTGTGTTTGGAGATTTGGTCCCAAATTGATGGTGCTATTTAGGAAAGTTGTAGAACTTTTTGAAGATGGAGCCTTGTCCAAGAAAGTATATAACTAGGGGTGGGATTTGAGAGTTTATAACCTCACTCCAATTCCAATTCCTTTTCTCTGTTTTGAAATTGAAGGTGTGCTCTCTCAGCCTCATTTTCCTTGGCTCCCTGCATGACAATAATAGACTCTCCCTCTGAAAATGTAAGCCTAAATGACTTTTTTGGCTTTGCCCTGGATCATGGTATTTTTTCATAGGAACAGAAAAGCAACTAACAGGTTTTTTTTAATGTGTGTTCCTGTGGTGTGTGTGTAACACATGCATGTGGATGATATTAATGTTTAAATATTTACTCATGTGAGTATCCTTGTTATAATATTTTCTTCATTGTTAGAGTGTTTTTGCAGTCTGGATAAATAGTTATTTATAAATAATGACGTATACCATTCTAAATACTATTCCAATTGTTTAACTGTCTGAACAATAAAAGTTTAGAATTTTCAATATCTTTGTGGTCCTGATTCAATTAATGAACAACATAGTGGATAAAGACTAGAAGACCTCAGGTGAGGGAACATATGTGTAAGACAAAAAAGTTGGTAATATTCATTACATCAGTCTGTTATGTTTTCTTACCTTCATTAATCTATAGATCTTTAAGTTGGATTTTAAAATTGAAAATGAAATGCCATCATTTCAGTGCCCAAGACAAACCCAGAAATATGCCTATATATTTAATTGTAGAAGAGTATCAGTCCTGCCTGCATTATATTTTATGGTCATTCCTGTGAAGAAGTGGGATGAGTACTTCATATTTACATTAGGGAATAACAGATTTTTGCATTTTGTAGACAGTTGTAATAGGGTTTGGTTGAATTTTGTTAAGCACTTTGTTAGTTTTGTGAGGCATTTTGTGATGTGACAGCATTATCTCTAACATGATGCTGTAACAAGAGACATATGTAAGAGGTCATAAGCTCTGACTGAAGAGAGATTTTATTTAAATAAAAATATGGTAGAAAGTTTGTTATATAAAATGATATTTTAAATTAAGAAAATGACAAAATATGGGGAATCTGTTACAAAAAATTCCAAGTTGTTAATAGGAATATACCTCTCAAGATTTCACTTTTAGAAATATGTCTGATAGTTGAGTGTGAATCTATAGACTGACTGTTAAGTTATATTTTAAAATTAATACTTGTTTATATTTAGTCTTAGTATATAAAACAAGATAATCTAAAAAGTATATTTCTCAAAATTAAGCATATTCTTATTAATGATGAGCAATGTGTAAAAGAATTTCCCTTTGTTAAGAATATTATATTTTGTCTCAATTCATGAAATACACTTATAATTAATTTTTTAATGGTGATCTGTGAATAAATTGTGCTTTTTTTAGTTTATAGTCAAATGACAATACACTAGCTACTGCTAGGGTCCTGGAGAAGTCCCGCAAAAGATCACCATCCATGGATGCAGTCAACAAGAGTGTTTATTACCAGAATGCTGAGGCCATCCATTCTACACAAAGGCAAAATGTCATGACCCTGAGAGAAGCTAGTAGACTCATTTTAAGCACAGCTAAGAGGAATTACTAGGGCAGTTAGGTCATCACAGATATGACTGGAAATCATATTAGTACATTCTAATTGGTCAGGGCTAGTCAGGGGCTAGTTAAGAGTACAGTTTTTGCATTTTGGGGGAGGCCTGGACAAATACCAGGCTCTGTCCTAATTTGGTTATTACCTGTACCAGGCCTTCTTATCCTTGCTTTCGGGGGTGATGGAGATTGATTGTCCTTTGTTCGTGGCTCTTGGAAACTGCTTGCTCAGTTCCAAGAAGCAGGGACTGAGGCCTAGTTTTTAATTGAGTTACTAGGGCAGGCTGTCATGATATTTGCCTGGCCCTGTCAGCTACTTTATAGGTAGCCAAAAAGCTTGAGATAGCTTTGGTGTAAGTAACAGTAGCAAGTGAAGAATATATTAAAAGAGACATGGTTGTTTATTTTAATAGTGTGGGAGAAAAATAACCTCATTCTATGAAGACCAGAGAGCAATATTCATCATATAACACTTTTAACCAACTAACATATTTCTTAGTAATATATTCAGCTAATTATATTCATTATCAGGAAAGAGTCCACTTGTATAAAACACTCAAACTTCAGATGCCACGAAAATGATAATCAGAACCATAGAGAAAGCCCTTGGAGGATATGCCACACACACACACAGGCACATACACATGCACCAATGCATGCACACACACACACATGCACAAGTGCACATGTATATGTATATATATGCATATGCAAATCTATTGTAGCACTGGGGAGAAAATAGACCAGAAAGGTGATTCAGTTGAAATGTAAAAATTACAAAGGCTATTAGGTTAACCCAGAGATTATACAGATTGGAACACTTCAAAAGCAATGTGTGGGAAGAGGAAACTTGCAAAGGGACTGACCTATAACCAAGGAGAACATAGCTAGAACCAGGAGCAGAAGGAGACACGGGCCACGGGGTAGTGAGATAAAGGGGCAGGGGGGAGACAAGACAGCCTGCAGAGCTTGCCTTGGCAGAGTGCAAAGGACGGCTTCACGGGGAAGTGCAGGCCCACATCTGAGACGTGGTTATCAGTGGTCTAACACAGAACATTCTGACGGAACGGAACTAATGAACAGCTTTTGGAGAATCTATTTGATTTAAATCTAGAAAACATATGTTTGGTCCCTGCCTCATTTATTTTCTAAAGAACCTCTATGGAAAGAATAATACAGCTTTGAAAAAGGATTAAATATCAAAATCAAAAGTATATAAAAGCATGGAAGACGAGGAGTGGAGTGAGAGTTGACAGAAGTATATTATATACAGTTATGAAATTGTCATAATGAAGCCCAGTATTCTGCATAACTAATACATTATTACATTTTTAGCAATGTATAGGTAATAAAGGAAGAATAGTTTAATGACCCAATTCTACAGATAAGAGTTTCCCACAAATTATAAAATATTGAGAATTCATTTAACATAGAACTAGTTACTAAAAAAACTAATCAATGTGTACATGGAAAAAAAGAGAGAAAAAACTATAAACTGAAATTACAAAGAACAAATTTGAATAATTCTAAGTGAGTACATTAATATTTATGGTACTGTAAATTTAAGTAAACATTAAAGTGATAAAAGGAAATTGAGAAAAGGAAAGAATCCATGTTTCATGTGAGAAGCACAGAAAAGGTTAGTGTGTGTGAGGGAAGGTCCATGTTTGAAACAGCTTTAGTTTGATCCTTATTTGACTTCAGTATCTCATAAGACTGCTAAGAGTCATTTGATCACAGGCTCGGCCCATGAGGTATTCACTTTTGTAGAACTTGAGTCTTTGGCAGAAAGACACCAAGCTCAACATGATGTGCTCAGTCATTGTAATATGGCAACCTGCTGAAGTAATAAAAAATACTGATTTTGTAACAGTTGAAAATAACTAGTACTTTATTTGGAAGGTGACAGCTGTTCTGTCATATCTGGGACATCCAGACAGCAAACTGTTCAGTAACTTGGTGCATCTCCACACACCTGAGTATAATCATCCCCCTTTCGTTTCTTTGTTTGGGGTGTGGTGATTTTCTGACAGTGACTTCCTGCTAGGTAGCCCTCACCAGCCTAAAACTCACTATATACACCAGGTTGACTTTAAACTTGCAACAATCCCCCTGCCTCTGCCTCTTGAGTATTGATTGCATGCTTGCTGATAGCTACCCATAAACATGAAATTGCTTCCCATTCTCGTAGTCTCCAGCACAAACAGTTTAGAAGTTTTGAAACAACAACAACAAAAGACAAGCCACTATGAGTTACAATGATGCTTTCCCTGGATTGGAAGATGAAATGACCAACTTGATATTTTCAGGCTATTTGTACATAGCACTCAGAAAACATGCACAAAAATAGATCTGATATTGGCTGCTGGCACTGCCACAATTTGCCCAGGTTGTATGCTTTGCTGCTCTACAGCTAGGATGGGAAACACCACCTCACCTAATCAGAGTGGCTATCTTCAAGGCATCAGACAACAGATGCTGAAGAGAGAATAAAGAATAAGAAACCATCATTCACTACTGGTCGGAGAGCAAAATAGTACAGCTATTATGGAAATCAGTTTGAGAGTTCTATATACACATATACATATACACATGTACATACACACATAATTATACATACACATATATAAAACTATGTTTAACTATCTCTCTCTCTCTCTCTCTCTCACACACACACACACACACACATATATATATATATATATATATATATATATATATATATATATATATATATATATATGTAACTATACTATGGTTCAGTATTCCACTCTTGAACATATAGCCCAGGAACTCCATATCCTACCACAAGGAAACTTGCACACCCATGTTTATTCACAGTAGACAAGAAATAACACAATGTAATATTATTTGGTTGTAAAGAAAAATGTAAAAATATAAAGTACAATATTACTCAATGTTCTGTGTACTGAAGTAGCAAGAAGAATTTTTACATTTTTTTTGTTGTTTTGTTTTTTCTAGACAGGGTTTCTCTGTGTAGCTTTGTGCCTTTCCTGGAACTCACTTGGTAGCCCAGGCTAGCCTCGAACTCACAGAGATCCTCCTGACTCTGCCTCCCGAGTGCTGGCATTAAAGGTGAACGCCACCACTGCCCGGCAAATTTTTACATTTTAAAAGAAAATAATTCCAATATATGTTCTTCCCGTGAATCAATAACTGTGAAAGCTGAGCTCCCTTGAATTTCCCTGACCATTAATGCAATGGAAAGTAACATGACCCATCACTTAATACATTTGTTATATTGACCAATTTTGGGGGAAAGGTGTTTTATTATTATTTTATATTTTGAAATTATAATTTAAATAAATCATCTTTCTCCTTCCTTTACTCCCTCCAAGTCATCCCACAAAATTTCCTGGGAGGAGGGGTTTATCACCTAAAGGTTTTCTCTTTTAATTTCTGCTTAAAATTACAATATGTTGTTCTACTATAGTTTGACTACATGTCCATTTGATGGGCTATATAAAAAGTATTTTCTAAAAATAAAGTATCATTTTAACAAATTTGTATTTGAAGGTATGCTTCAATTTTTCTGCTTGAATCTGTATATGCTGAGACTCAATAAAAAAAAAAAAAAAAAAAAAAAAAAAAAGAGGGAAAAAAAATGTCATTACATGGAGTATCCCAGAGAACACTCACAGGGCGTGTGGCTGTAATTGTCACTGTTGGAGACAGGCAGAGCCTTTCACTACTAGGATTTCCTTTCACTGTCTCTGAGGAAACAACCCATTTAGATAGTTTAATAGAACAGTAGCCAAGGTTGTCAACTGCACGCTGGACAAGACTACAGGGAGACAGATGTGCATGCTGCTCGGGGTCTGCCCTCTCCTTTCTTGCTTTTCAGAGAGCAGCAAAACCAATCAGATGTGATTTCTCAGGACTATTGGTTCTTCTAGGTTTTTGATTTCTTAAACTTTCCTCTCTCCTATCTGTTCTGAAACCTCTGCTTTCTCCATTTTTCCCCAATTCAGTAAACTTCACAATTTTTCCATGGTTTTCTATAACGAGGAGGCTGTGTACCTGTTGCTAGCAAAGAAGATACAGGAAAGAGAAAATTGTGTAATTGATCAGACATGCACACAGAAATGATAATTATGGACTCTCACCTATCAAATTACAGAGCTATAAAAACCACAAAAGGCAGTCAATGTGTGAAGTGTTAAGAGAAATACACATTATATGCTTGTTTTGGAGTTTAATTTTAATTTTAATTCAAACTTTTCATAGAAATTTAGGAGGAAATAACTTTAAGACTTAAAATATAAAACAAGACACTTAACCTGTTGTAATTTATTCTATGAATTTTTTTCAAAATACTTTCAAAAATATACATAAGTTTATAGTAACATTTTCTTAGAGTGGATTTGGTAATGTTTGATAATTTAAAAATAACACATCTAAATAGCCAATAATAAAAATGATAATTAACTTATGGATTTTAATTCATCCCTTAGAAAAACTGAAATGTAAATTTCTACACAAATGAAATAACGCCCTCCTACGTTCATTCAAGGGAGAATATGAGAATAACAATTCATATAGCAAACTAAGTTTATCTTCCAAGTTACATAAGCATGTACATGATTGCATGTGACAGGCAGTTGTGTAGGTAAATTATTTAATGGATATGTACAAGATAAACACATCAGTTACAAAGGAGGAGAGGTAGCGGGGTGGAACTTTTCTCTAAATGGAGTCTCTGTGGTGAAGGTGTACTACAATTACATAGATTTAGAAAACTTTCTCTTATTTACTATAAAAAGGAGTGGAGAATATCAGGATACATGAAATGTAAAGAGAAAATCAAGCATGTGATACTTCAAGTAGTTGAAAAGAACTGAAATGAGGAAACCCTTCTAAAACTCAATATTATTACAATGTATTTGCATTCAAGATAAGCATGTTATTACTAACCATCAATTAATATTCCTCCCAAGAATGCTGCAGATGAGTGTCCTTTACTAAAGCCATACTATGCAGAGATGTGTCTGGAAGACACTGGCCCACTTAACATCCCAGCTCTCCTGGCAAGTCATTAACTCATTCCTCTCCATACAGTGAGATACCGAAGGCACACAGAGGCTAGGCTACCCAGGATCCAGTTAGGTTGAGTGGATAAACATTCAAAAGGGTTTTCCTCAACCCCTCAGAATAAACTACTTCTGAGAAGTACAGAGACGACTCAAGAGCAAAGAAAAGCTTGATCTCAGGAAAGTGTCTGAGCCAGCCTCACGACTTGTCCTGGCCTTGACGTCATTTGTGAAGACTTGATGCCCATGAACAGTTGTGAACCTAGCTGGCAGTTATAAAACTGGACAAGGCAGCCTTGGGGAATTGGTCCTAGGAAAAACCCTGCCACTGATGGCAAAGAGGCTCCTGTAGACAGTACTCGGTGTTTGGAAATCTGTCCTGGATGGCAAGCAGTGAGGGGTAAAAGACAGATACAGCTGTGGGATACTATGATAATTGTGCTTTATTAACACTATTTTACATATACTATCATGATACAAATTTTATTCAGTTTTTAAAGAACAAACCATTGAGTACTCACTTCTAGTTCTTGGGAAACAGCCTACAGGACTTATTTTAAACCCTACTCATTTGTGTTTTCTTTTGTTTCTACAGGGAACACTACAGCTTATTCAGCTTCTCTTTTCTTTATGTGGTCAAATGGTTGCTGCCACGCTGATAGAGAGAAAAGAGGTCACCGCAAGAGGATGACATTAATAACTTAATGAGGGCAAATTAATGATAATTTAGTTCGGTCTATATTTATTTCATCAATAGTACATGTTTCAGGTTGAAAATATAATTTTATTCCACTATGCCTTACCTATTAATAATAAACTATGTTATCAGAGAGTGGTATTCATTAGATTCTGCAGATAATAAATGAGAAAATTATATTATGACTTCTAGTCTTTGTTAATTAGTTTCTTTTTTCAGTCTGTAACAAATCTATACTTAATATTAAACAAGTAAAAGCCATTCTTCAAACAAGGTTTAGTAGCTTTAATTCTTGCTCTGTGTGTGTGCGTGTGTGTGTGTGTGTGTGTGTGTGTGTGTGTGTGTGTGATATTATGAGTAGTGTTTACACTACTAAGAACAGACACCAACCTGAAGTGTTTTTGCTAGCTATTTTGCAGAACATCATGTGGGTTTTCTCTCCTTATGTACTTACCATAACTTTGTTCACATACTGATCCCTCCAGAAGTTAAATGACTTCTCTGTGCGTATCACACCGGTTATTTAATTAGTGACTAGCAAGTGAGTCAATGATAACCAAGTTATCCTCATGCTTACTTACCCTGGCATTGGTCCATTCCCAGAAAGACTGTAAACCTGACGAGGATTTAGTAGATACTGGAATTTTCTGTAAATTCTACAAATGTGAAAATGTGGAAGGTAGGGATTTTAGTAAAAACCAATAATAATTTTTTTTTCAGAAACATTACACAGCTCAGTTTTCACAAGCATACAGGTTTCTACTTAAAGATATTTTATGAATTCATCCTTTATAATATCACATGTATAATGCTCAAAGAACTAGTGGTCTTCAACAGAAAGGACACAGACATGAAGATAATAGAGCTTGGAAGTAAGAAATGATGCTCAGCTCACGCTGCCACACTGCAGCCACTGCTAGTCCTCCATTGAGCCTTTTCTTATTGATTAGAATTTAAATAAATATTTTAAAATATTTCAGCATAAAATTCTTAAATATACTCTCTTAATAGATGACTATGAGAAGAATATCTTCTTTCCACAGATCTTAATAGTATAATGGACCTAAGTAATAAAGATAAGAGTTATCCCATATGGAATAGGATTATATGCTTTATGATATACATTCCTGTAAGCAAATGACATAAGCTTCCTTGCTGCACATGAACATTTCAGCTCACAAAACTGCCAAATTGTTCCAACATGTAAATCTTAAATCCTTTCCTATCTGAAAGAAACCAATCTACTACCCATCTCTAAATCTCCAACAAACAAACAAACAAACCGTTTTACCTTAATTTATATTATATAGTGTCTCAAAGACATTAGAGTCATTCTCAGTTACTTTCCTTTCCATGTCCTTGAACAGAAAGTTTAGAACAGTCCTTTGCCTTCTAAGGGAGAGGGGTCGCTCACTCCTGGCTATTCCTACCCACTAGTCAGTCACATGGTAATACACAAACATCTTCACCGTGAGCCCACAGCCCATCTCTTAAGCTTCCCCTTCGACTCCATCCTTGATGAGATGCTCCTGGTTGACAACATGCCCTTTCACGAATCTACTTTCTACTCCATTCATCTGGCGAATATCTATTTATGTAACAGCCAATACAAGAGTACTTATTCTGAGATTTCTCAGTTTTCATGAGTATTTCCTCCTCTGAACTTCCATAGCAACCATACTTTAAAACTTTCTGTGTTAACATTCTTCATGTGCTTTTGCAAAATGTGTGTTGACATGCCCCCACTAGTACCTTTTACCACAGGGTAAAAGACATACAGTCTTTTACCCTGTGATAAAAGGTACTAGTGGAGTTTCGATGTGCCTAGTAGGAGCTGTCTGAATAAATGATATGTGAAAATTTTCACACCTGTTGGCTATTAAAAGAAACTTTTTATGGATATATAATTCTGTGACATTTTGCAACTTATCCAACATATCAAAGTTTAAAAAAAGAAAAAAATTAAAAGGAAATGTCTGTATGGAGTTCTATTGTGAAACCGCTCACAGGAAAATTGTTTACATTCTAAATAGTTATCTTTTAACTCATCTTTTCATTTTATTTGCCAAATCTTTTATTCTTTGAGAATTTTACACATGTGTAAAATGAAACATGGTCGTAATCACCCCTCACCTGTTTCCACTCACTGGTTTCATTAGTGAAGGCAATGTTGCTTTGAGAGTTCCTAAGTATATGCATGTGTCTTTGCCATTTATATGTTGAACTTGACCATTAAACATAAATAGAAGTGGCCTTGAGAGCTTGTTTAGAGTTTTGAACAAAGGCACTTAGCGACTGTTGTCTGAAGGCCATTTCTGCTTGAGGTTTTCCTCTTCAGTGTGAGCACAGCCTCAGAAGAAATGAATTCAATGGTAAGGAAAAAGAGAACTAGGTCTGCTGACTCAACACCTGGGATCAGTAAAGCGATTATCAGCCATGCACCTGCCTCCTCCTTCAGGTCCTCTCATTCTTTTGTAAAATTGCCCACTAACTCCATTTGGTACTCCCAATCTGAGCATGGCTATGCAACCATTTACTGGATCATGTGCAACGTATCAAACATCACAGCCTCAAGAGAATGATGCCCCACCCACACACACCTCCAGCAGCCATAGGCTAACAACAGCTACTCAGAAGTAGTTCTCACAAGTTCTTGCACCATCTATACCAGAATTTTAACTGGCTTGATCTTGTCAGGCCTTCAAAAGATAAATATAGCTAGTGTGAGTTCATGAATGAAAAGCTGTATTATGTTCAGGAGACAGAATTTCCCAGAATCCTCCCCATGCTTTAGCAGTCACCCCATTGATAACTAGGGCTAACTCCACTGATCTGGCTGTTAGGAGGGTGTCCCTTTCTTCTCCTACCATCCCATATTCATTTTTTCTTAGGCTGTGCCCACAGTGAAAGAGGAAACCCTTACCTGGTGGAGAACTGGTCTTCAGTCAAGAGTAGAGTAATAGCTAGGCCTCCCTGTTAGTATTACCCTACAAACCCTCAAGGTCCCTTACTTTGACATTTAATGGTGAAGGTCACCATACAAATAACAAAGACATGTGACTAGTGTAAGAGCACTCACAGCATCACTGTCCTCACTGACATCCTTATGACTTCAAAGTACTTCTACATAACTTGCTCTTAAGAAAAATACGTATTTAACAATTGGGAACATGATATTAAGCTAAGGATTACTCTATATTGTGTAGGGTATCAAACTAAATGTAGAAGAATATAGTTTCCTTTAAAAGCATGTTTTATATTTTTTCTACTAAGTCTTTATCCTTAGTGTCCAAAACAGAGTTATGTTTAATTCTTTGTGGACAGTATACATTTTGTCTTCAAAATATTCATGATACTTTTGCTTTCATTTTCTATGTTTTGAGGAGTCTTGTCCAAAATCCTTTACTAATGTTAACATGTTGAGACATTTTCCTTTATCAACTTCATATTTTGTGAAGTCTTCAATGTGATTTGGTTAATTGTTATAACTGGTAAGGGTGACAAAGCTGGTGTAGTCTTCTGCAGCTGGATGCTGAAGTTTCCCAGTTCTGCTTACTGGATAGGCTGGCCTTTCTCCACTGTACGTCCTTGCACCCCTGTCCAAAGCAGATGGCTCTCTAGGCAGAAACTGATTTCTAAACTCTTTATTCTCTTTTGTTGTGTGTCTGAGCCAGTTCAATGCCAGTTTGATAATTATAGATTTGTGGTAGATTTTGAATTCAAGTTGTATAATTTCTCTGGATTTTTTCCCTTTAGCCATTTTGTTGTACTTGATTCTCTCTCTCTTTCTTTCTCTTTTCTTTTTCTGCCTGTGAGATGATATAAACTTAAGATTTTTTTCTAATCTATAAAGAATATCCTTGGCTCAGGAGGTAGAAAGAGGCATATATATCTCTGTGAGTTCGAGGCCAGCCTGGTCTACAGAGTGAGTTCCAGGACAGGCTTCAAAGCTACACAGAGAAACCCTCTCTCAAAAAAAGAGAGAGAGAGAGAGAGAGAGAGAGAGAGAGAGAGAGAGAGAGAGAGAGAGAGAAAGAAAGAAAGAAAGAAAGAAAGAAAGAAAGAAAGAAAGAAAGAAAGAAAGAAAAGAAAAGAAAAGAAAAAAAGAATATCCTTGGCATTTTCATGAGATTATATTGAGCCTATAGAATCATTTGGGTAATATATATATTGTACCAAATTGATTATTCCAACTGATGAAAATGAGAAGACACCTATGTTTTATTTTGCCAACAGATATTTAATTAAGGTTTTACAAATTTCATTACAGAAATTTTGGTTTCTGAATTTAAAGTATTTTAGAAACTAATTTGATTTTAGTAGCTATGATTTTGATTGTTGCTGAGAAGGTATTTCACTGTTGAGTCAGGTTAGCTTACAAAAACTCTTACTATGCAACCTGGGCTAAGCTCATAAGTTTAAGTGCCAGGAATACAGGCCTGCACCACAATAGCTGTTTGGGTTTCCTTTCTTAATTTCTATTATAAATAATTCACCATGGACCTGTAGCAACAGTACTAATGCTTTGTGGTGATTTGTATCTTCCTTTTAGCAGAGATTGTGTATAAATGCTCATATTTTTGAAGTTGTGCTTGGTGTTTTCTATGCTAGAGTGATTTTTTTTTTACTAATTTGGATGTCCTAATTGATTCCTCTTATAAGATTGCTTTGCATAGATTTCCAGGACTGCATTCAGTAGTGATGAGGTGGACATGGTTGTCTGAAATGACCTCAGAACAGATGCTTTCAGCTTTCCTACATTTCTTGTGATGTTATTAGGGAGGTGTTCAGGAATGACATTGTACTATGCACAAGTTCATTTCTTCTATATCAATTTCTTCACTATTTTTCCAATAAGGGTGTTAAATCTTGTTGTGGAATAATCTTTTTGTACATATAAAGATATATCTTCGCCAAGGCACCTTCTGATTTGTTTAAAAAAGAGTCAAATGGTCAAGCTAGTTAGGAACAAGCCTAAACTAGGCCAAGCTTTTGTAATTAAAAATAGGTTTCCATGTTGTTATTTGAAAGCTGGTGGCCCAAGGAAAAATCTGACTACAAAATATTCTGCCTTTATTGACATGCTACTATAGATAAAAACATCTCTGCAACACACAGACATAACCCATAGAATAGGAGAAAGTATTCCCCAAATATGCAACTTATAAGGAGCTGATATCAGCATTCATATGAATTTAAAAATTGGAAAAATTCTGTTTAAAATCAGAAATATAGTGAAATAGACCTTCTCAAAAGAAGACTTATGAATGGCCAATAGGACATACCAAAAAGAAAAACAAAACAACAAACCCTTAGGGAAAAACAAGTGAAAACCATAATGAAAGATCACTTGACCTCAGTAAGAGTGGCTAGTATTAAAATGACTAAAGACTGATGAGGATTTGGATAAAAAGCATCCCCCACCTGTAGGTATTAGTGGTATTATTTCTTTTTGGAAAGAGTAGAAAGACTGAACTACTGTTTGATCCACTAATAGATGGTGTATCCCAAGTCATTAAAATAATGTGTTCAAGAAGCACCTGCACTGCCCTATGGCTCACAATAGACAAGAACTAGAAACAACCAACATGGCTACCATCTTATGAGCAGATAAAGTGTGTGTGGCACAGATTCACTGTGAATTAACAGCATGGAAGCCTGTTGCCTTGTCACCCCATGGATAGACCTAGATTCTAAGTGCAATGGGCTATGCAAAGATAGATAAGTACAGCATGATCACACTAGTGGAATATAAATATGATAATCTTGGAGGTGAGAGTACATTGTAAGTTATCAAAGGCTGTAATAATTATGGAGAAAAAGCAGCTGTGAAAAGGTTGATAAATGGTCACTAAGGTACAGTTACATAGGAGCAAAATGTTCCGGTGTGCTATTGCCAGTTAAGTAGCAAAGGATAATGTGCATTTCATTAGGCTAGAAAAAAGAATTTTCCGTTTTCACCACAAAGAAATGATAAGCATTTGAGGAGATATGTTTAACCTGATTATAAACAATGTGTTACAAATACCACAAGACAAACTATTAATATTTACCATTTTTAATGTTTTAATTAGTTCTGAAATAAATTGAATTACAAAGGTACATGTAATATATTAAACTTGTCAGAAAAAGTAATTTTATATTATTATTTAATTTCTATTTTCATGACTGAAGTAACTGATCTCTGCAATGAAATATCATAGAACTTAAAAGTTTTGAGTGATTATTATGTTATCTATTTGCCAGAGTAGAACATAGCTACATGCTTTGAAAAAGGAAAAGTTTATAATATTTTATTAGAAGACAAAAGAACAAGCTTCATTTAATCAAAGTAACTAAAAAGTTCAATAACAGCAGAAAAAATAATTTTCAAAATCCTATTATTGAGAAGGAAATATTTCTAATTTGTTGTAAACAACAATGGACTTTGATCTATAGTCCTAATGTCTGCTTTTACCTGTGGTTTGCTTTTCATATTTGGTTACATACTATGGCTTAATTATTAATCCATTACAAAAGAAAAATTTAGTATTTTCGATTAGAATAAATACTGAGATGTCTGACATTGTAGCTTGTTTTGATTTGTATTAGATATACTGTGCTTCGCCTGGAAACACAGTATCATGAACTCTAAAATGTATGCAGAAAATTACCGTAATATATTTTGCCGGGTAGTTGCATATAATTTCTGTTCCTTGGTAAGGGCTGTGATTCACCTAGGGTCCACCTGTTGACCACTTAGAAAACCAATTTCCACTCAACACTGTTTATGAATCCTTGTCATACCAAGCTCTTTGCTAAGAGGCAAGGGTCATACATGGGATAGAGAAAAATGAAGATTCATGAACTCTGATAGTTAAAATACTTACAAAAGGCCATTGTATGAAATTTTCAAATATAAAAAAAAGTAATTGATATCAATCTGTTATGTATAGGTGTTAGCTAGCATCAATTGAATTACTCCCCATTGAGAAGTAGTGTTGTTTACATCATGAATGTAGTTTATCTTTTGACTTCTATGATATAGAAAAAGGGGCACAACTTTTAAAACATACCTTTCTCCTTGCTTTCCACCACTTTTGGGATTGACAAAAACTAGAAGTGGATGTGTACCAGGAACAGGAGTGATCTAGAAGGAAAAGGGGGAAATTATTAGTATGTGCTATAGGAAGAGGACACCTGTGATCTCTTAGCCTTTTTTTAAAGTGTGTCTGCAGCCTCCAGAATAACAGGCAAGAAATGAAAAAAGAAAAGCTACAGTTTGTGGAACATTCCGTAAACTAGCAACAATAAGTCAGTTTAAGGGGATCAAAGAAACCTGTTACGTATAGAAAAGCTTGTTTTTGCACAAGTTAAGTTAAGTGCCCCTAACTTAAAGCTGATATTCGACATGGAATCCATCTTCCTTTGGGGGCCTCTTTCAGACCTAGTACTTCAGTTCACACCATCTCACCTCAACACTTTTTTTCCTCGTTTTGAAAAGAGAGTCCCAGGGAGCGCTGACTGTTGTCTAAGCAGCAGTCTCCTAACTGCTGCTCTCCTCCTGTAAATGGTGTGGGCAGGGATCTCTCACTGTGCTGCTTTCATCACTATTTATGCTGCTATGGATCAAGAAGGCTTCCTGGTGGAATTTTAATTTAACAAGAAGTGAACCTCACTCCACAAGCAAGCACATGGACAAATTTGGAGAAGTGGGCCAGGAAAGAATACAATACTGGTATTGTGCCAGTGCGGTGATAACATGGGATCATTGTAGGTAGAGTGGAAAAGAAACCTTGTATCTGGTTTCACTGTTATTAGGTAGACACCAATAAATGTATACTGGGTAGGAACACCATTATTCAAAAACTATTGATAACATGTTTAAATGGAGCTTTGAACAAAATTAAAACTATTTTAGCAAAAAAAATTATGAAACCAATAGGACATGTTAAATATTAAGTTAGGAAGTAGATTAGGTTATCCTTGATGTGGTGTTTTTTCTCCTCTAGAGATGATCCTTAAATATTTAATGTGAAAATTGAAAGCAATCATTTCATTACATCATGCCCTTTCTTGCTGTCTGCTCTAATGATATCAGTTTAAATATTCCTTCCTCCAAATCTTAAGTGAAATGGCATCTTTGTAATGAGTGTGGGCAAGGAAGAAATGTTATAATCTTCACATAGGCTAAATGTGAATGATGGATGGGATAGTCTTCATTTTTCTACTGTAAACCAACTAATTCTGAAGTTAGTCATTGTATCTATCTGCGTTTTACTTTCCCTAATAAAGAGAATGAAGGTCCTTCTGTCCTATTTTACCTCTAACCAGGTCATCAAGGGCAGGAGAGCTGTAGGGTCTGTAGTTACTTCCTGTTCCTCCCTGTAACAAATGTGCTCAGTTAATGTGAATGAAGTGTCCACAGTCATAAAACCTTGGTCCTGATGGCATGAAATAGATGTCAGTTTTACCCATCAAAAACCACAATGAGGAAACATCAAAACATAAAACCTCTATCTGAAGACTTGCATACAAATTCCTTTACATTCCTTCATATTGCAAAACTGGAACCCTTAAATTTATCCTATGCAAAAAAAGGAATGATAACATATGTTCATTTTATTTTATTTTTAAGCTTAATTTGCATTGTTATTCATTGGTTTTAAACATGAACACTTCAAAATAAGACTGAGTGTATGTGTGAATATGCATGTATATATGTGTGTGTGCATATGTGGGTGTATATGCATATGTGAGTGTGTATATTTGTTTATGTGTGTGTAAGTTAAATGTCTTCTTCAAGCACTTCTCTATCTTATTTTTTGAAACTATATCTCTCAGTGTCTGTAGTTCATTGACCATTAAGATCTGGGGCCTTCCTGTCTCTGAACCCACAGTGTTCATATTACAACAGTAAAGTGCTGCTCTTGGGTGTTCTAGAAGGGTACTGGGGAACTGAACTCAGGTCCTCATTCTTGTATGGCAACTACTTTCCTGACTGAGCCATCTCCATAGCTCATAAACTAGGGCTTGAGCAAAGTAATAAAAATTCAAATATCTATCATGATGATTTTTTTCTTTCTTAACCTCTTACATGGTTAATTATTATATCATTTTATATTTAAAATTCACTCGTGGTCAGAATTCTCTTGAAATATTTTGAAACGCTTTTCTAAAATAACTATTGAAATGTTTGTAAGTGTCATTATAAATTATAACAAAGATTATTAAAAATTTAGTTCCAAATTTCCATGCTTTTATGAACTAAGAAATACATCACAGAACACATCATAAAATCAATGGTGTTCTGTAGAATAACACAAAATTATATATATAATTTTGAGTCTAGTTAAATGGATTATCAATAAAATGACTTAGAGAAATGTCAGAGAACTTGAAGAATTTAGAATGACGATGTTTCACATTCAAGAAAGTCAAATGTCCAAGATGGAACTAGGGAAGGAGTAAGGCTGGCTGAAGCACGTCTCTCTGCACCACTGTGCTTATAAAATATGACAATGTCAAAGACATCTGGGTACCCCGCCAGCCAGGGTGGAGCTGGGCTCCTTCGGTAGAGGCTGACCAACCCACCCAATCCCTCGTGTCTCTCCAGTCTGATCCGAGGGTGAGGAAGCACTGGTGGTGAGGCTCAGGTGTGGAGGGAACAGAGAATGTCTGTCAGACCAGAAATGTTATTCCAGGCAAGTCTGGCATCTTTTTCTATGCTCAGAGAAAAAGCTTTAAAATTGCGATAACCTTTGCTTCTATAAAAAGAAGGCCTATCTGCTTGAGTAAATGCGGGTGCTAAGAAGACAGAAGTCTTAGGTTTGAGAGCCAAAGACCTGCAGTGCTGTCTACTCTCTGTCAGGTTTGACAAGTTAAGACGTTTCCTGCTCTGAGAAAAGGAGTGGGAAGAATAGCATTGAGTGATCTTCCTACACTGTTTTCATCTTGGTGGCTTCTGATGCTTGCAGAACCCGAGTGTGTCCATATGCATGTGTGTACAAATATAGATGAACGTTTAAGATATTGAGCTTCCAATGACTTGTCAGGTAAGAGAATAAATAACAAGTCGAAAAACATGCTCATTTGTCATCTGGTGAAATATACTGACAGTCGCTAGGATGGCATTCCCCTGTCTCCATTTCTCCCGGCACACACATGTGCACACACAATGAGCTACTTGCTGCCTATAAACCCAAAGAAGACACCTCATAGTCAATAAGTTTGCCTGTTCCATGTTCTTGGACACCTCAAACCTTGATCCGTGTGAGAAGAAAAGTCTCAACATAAGCCATTTTGTCATTGTAGACCCAGGATCCAAATATAAGATGGCTGGAGCATGTGCTCTCTAAAGGAAGAAGAGAATCGACCCCTCTCCTTCCTACCCAGAGTGGGACTTGTAAATTGAGAGAACCTAAAGGTGACTTCGAAGATGCCACAGACTGAGCACTACTGCTGATGACAATGTGGAACTGTCCCTACACCCTACCCATGCACTCCAAGTAAGTGAGGACAAAAATAGTGACGGTGATCTTGGCTCTGCCACTGCCTTGTGGTTCATTCTTTTTTAATTTTTTATATGCTGCATAACCTAAAGGAAAGCAAGACCCATGAGGGCTCAGCATAAGATACATATGGAATCAGGCACAGTGAAACACTTCATTGTTTATCAAACATACTAATATACCTACTAGCTCAGAAAAAGAAATTTAAAACTTGATAGCAAAACCATGGAAAAACCTCTTTTTTATCTTACATTATGCCACCCTCAGTTAAGATAATGGGAATACTCATTTTCATAACTTAAATTATCTCTGATAAAGGAAAACATGAAACATTAGATGTGGTACTTCACCTATTAATTCATTCAAAATCTGCCTCCTGATTTTCAGAGAGATCTGTCCAGTGAAATTATGTTCTTCCCATGACAGAACTCAGTCTAAAGCAACTGATTTGTATTATAATGTAAATCATATGTACTGATGAAGTGAACATAAACACTTGGCTTGGCTTCTACAACTTGGCATGACTGATTCATATATATATATGAATAAAGTTTTATGGAAACATCACACAATTGTTTTAAATTTTTTTAACTATTTAAAATTCTTATAATAATTTCATATTCACAAACATGTTTCAAGAACTATAAAAAGAGCTTTTACACCAAACCATCTAAAAATGTATTACTAAAATTGTACTTTATTTCTTTATTTTATCATTGCCTACCCAAAGAAATGTTCTCTTGCACTGATTCAATCCAATTATTAAACTCAGAAGTTAATGTACTTCTGGGTTAGTATGTACTTTTTCCTTTCCTCTCCTGATTTCTTCCCTCTCTCCTTAGCTCTATCCCCCTCACTCCTTGTCACGTTTACTTCTCTTATTTTCTTTACTTTGAGATAAGTTCTGGTCTCAAAATCACTATTTAGCAGAGGATGAGTGAACTTGGTTCTCCTGTATCAGGGATTACAGGCACACACCACCATTACACTTTATCAGTGCTGGGTATCCAAGCCAGAGCTTCCTGGACATCAGCTGAGCACTCTACTAACTGAATCTCATCCTCAGCCCTGGAGTAGTTTCCTTTACCTAAAGTATATTGTTAAGATAATTTGTAAAATAAGAAAGACCTAAGGGCTCCATAACAGGCATGCATCAATGTTATTTATACTCGTTTACTTTCTTACATCTAATTTATCCTTTACCAAGGAACTTTTTTGAAGTTATAATATAATTACATTATTTCACCCTTCCCTTTCCTTCCTTCAAACTCTCCCAGATACCCCTCTTTTCTCCCTTTCAAATTCATGGCCTCTTTATTTTGACTGTGACCATAAGCATTCATGTACATGTATATACATATATATCCTAAATAGAACCTGCTCAGTCTTTTTACTGTTACTTGTGTGTATATTTTCAGAGCTCACCATTTTGTATTGGAATACCCACTGGTGTGCTCTTCCCTAGGGAAGAAGATTTCTCACAGTGCAAGCCTCCCTTAGTTTCCCAAAGATTTTGTGTAGGGTCGAGGCCCCTTGGGCCTGTGCCATCCATTTTGGCATGTCTACTTTTATTCTTCTTGTTCAGTTCATGTTTTAGGCTGTCATTTTGGTGAGTCTTTATAGGTGTAGCTTCTGTCATTAGGAGGAGACACAATCTTACAGCAAACTCCTTAATCCTCTTGCTTTTAAACTCTTTTGACGCCTTTTCAGCAATGTTCCCTGAACCTTAGGTGTGGGAATGTTTTGTAGATATATCAGTGAGGAGTGGGATCCACAACTCTGCCTTTTGATTGGTTGTGTTTTTCTGTATTGTGCATTGCAAAGATGAGTTTCCTTGGTGATGGAGGAGGGCTATGTGTATTTGTGACTACAAGCACGAATGCTTAGGTGGTTGTTATGAATTATGCTGGTTAAGAAAGGTGGGGGTTGTAGGTTCTCCTTCAAGATCCATGACATCACCAGCAAAGAGTAGTGGGCTAGTTTTCCAATGTCAGGAATGGTTTCCCCCAAGTTGAGTGGGTCGTAAGTCCCGTTAGTGTTAATAATTATTGTTATGAAAACATTTTGAAATAAAGTAAAAACAAGTATGTTTTTACAATGAAAACTCGTTCACTGATGCTAAAATATAAGTACACTTTGTTGAGATGACAACACAAAAGAAATAACCATCAAAAATTTGGTTTTTTTCCCCTAAACTATGAACACTTGAAGGCACATATTCCCATGGCTTACAAGATCATTGTAGAGTAGAATAACATGTGAAAATGATGAAAGCCACATTTGGGTATTCTCTCAGTTGTCCGTCACTCAACCTCTGTGCTTGAAATGTCTGAAACATGCTGAGTCTTCTCAAAGTAGTGAAAAACCATGAATGAAGAGATGGTTAATATTGGATTCTCCTCTATGCTGCACAGATTTCATCAATTTAAGTTTTCCTTATTCTTATATAGGGGCAGTCTAGCAGAGTAAATTTAAAGAGTGGGATTCTGGAGTTAAGCTAGTTATGGATCCAATGCAGCACCTCCCAACATAGGCTCCTGCCTTCAGTAATCTCATCTTATTTGATCATTTTGAGTACCATGAGGACATGTTTTACTTCCAAATCCATACTCACTCTTGCCCCTGAATTGCAGATTTACCTGTCTGTCTGACTACTTGGTGGTAAGTTCTTTGGCATTAGGAATTTCTCCTCAAACCACAATCATCCAAGCACTTTAGCTTCTCAGTTGATGTCAACTCTGCCATTTTAATCACTGCCAGTGACTAAAATGCCAGCATTCTAGTTAGTCCTTATTTTATTAGTTTGCTTCTGTTCTCAAAACATTTCTCTACCTACAAAACTCTACGGTGAGCCTTTTATCCTGTCACCTTTAATTGCCCGTGTAGTTATGTACTGGCCAACCAATTTTCTAATAAACCAGTCTTAACAAGAGTGAGACCTTTAAAATATACTGCGAACCACATTCTTTTTCTGCTCACAACACAAGTTAAAGTGCTCATAAAAGCTTTCCAGAACTTAGAACATGTAGTACTTGCTACTTCTCTAAAGTAGTAACTTTCCGTGTGGACTGTCTTTCTCTAGCCTTAAAGTCCTTGCTGTTCCTAAAGCTTGGGAGGCATACTCTTGACAGTGCTTAGAGTTACACATTGCCCATAAATCCAAATGGCTAATGATCTTGTCAGTTTGAATCAGTTACCCATGTATTACCTTCTAGGCTGTCTCTTTAACTATATACACCCCCAACTTTTTGCCTGGTATTTGTCTTACTCAGCTCTGTATCGTGTGTATTATTTATAACATAACATATGTATGGTGAGGTGAACTCAGCTGAAAATTGTGGTTCTTTTTTTCCCCCAAGATAGAGTTTCTGTGTGTATTCCTGGCTATCCTGGAACTCACTCTATAAACCAGGCTGACCTCGAACTCAGAGATCTGCCTGCCTCTGCCTCCTGAATGCTGGAATTTTAAAGGCATGTGCCACCACTGCCTTGTGCCCTGCTGAAAAGTTGTAGTTCTTAAAAACTATAGACCAATAACTTTGCACAGAAACATGGAGTTAGAATGACTATAAAGAACTAATTAGAAATGAGTCAATAAGATTAAGGCATTATACACACTGATCAAGGAAATGAACTGACTTGTATACATACTAAATAGTTGTCATAGTGCATATGTTTATGTTCAGTTCATTGGTGATTATAAAACACAAAGTTTTACTGGATAACAGGGTAAATGAATTGTGTGGAAGAACACATCAGTTTGGATTTAGATATTAAGTATTAACGTCACTTTGTCATAGATTTGAACTCTTACAAGCTGGATTCTTTCATTCCCCAATGTTTTGATTCAGAAATTTTACATAATATTTATAATCAAGATAAACATCTCATAATAAAGTTTAACCAATTATTGTTTTTTTCTTTATTTGTTCACATACGATTACCCTCATTATTATTGAAGTTCTCGTATGTTAAAAACTGACATTTCCATTACATTTGATATTGTGTTTGAAGTGTAAACCTATGGTGTCGCTATGACAAAGACAGAGTGCCAGGCCACTGCTATCTGAAGTCCCCTAGGACTTGGGTTAATTAATGAGACTCATCCTAGGGTTATGCATGATCTATTACTTCCTCTAATTAGAAATAATAATCCTGATCATTATACTGGTTAACTGAAAAGGAGGAAGATGAATGTGCCTAACTATGATTAATCTTCTTTAAGCAGTGTAGACCTATCCTGTCAATGAGTTATATGCAAACTGGGCTGCAGCTCAATGCTTTTCCATGACATAGACCTTTTAACCTAACAGAAAATTAATTTATTTTGGTATATATTTTTACCTTACCTCAAAAAACAAAAATTGTATTGTTTCAAAAATGGTAAGCAGGCATAATATATTTTCTGTTTTGCATAAAATAATTAAGGGATTTTTTCCCATTTTTCCATTATCTTCAATACTATGTGAGTTCCCACATCCAAGATGAACTCAATTATGTAAAGGATAATATACCAATTTAAACTCAAAAAATTTTGAAACTCACAGTTTTATTTGCTACTGTTTTGTCTGAATTGATGTCTGCAATTTGCCAACTGACAACTTCAGGTAATAATTTCACATGTCAACATTGTTTTGAAAATTTATTATTGTCATAGAACCACAAGTGTAAAAATGCTGATCATCTGTATTTTAACATGACTATCCCTGTCTATAGAAGGTTAAATATTTCAGCTTTGTCTCTAATAAATATTAAAATGTAACTTATATTACTGCCTCATATAAAACCTTTATGATACTCTGCACATACCTTTCAATTCTTGCTTTAAACTGAGACTGTTCAAATTTGACTACTTAATCTTAGGAAACAGAGACACAGACATTACTGTTCTAGTTAACAATCATTGTCTTAGACCTTGACACAACACAAAATTGCACGAAGAAGACAGTGCTCACAAGCTCGGCACTGACACACGTCTGGATTTGTTGAGTAAGATAAAAGATATTGGAGGAGTCAAACACACAGGATGTAAGCCAACGTATTCCTCAGTCAGACTTTGGCTCTATCACTGACTATTGGCAGGGACATGGGGAAATTGTTAAGTTCAGAGAATCAAAACAATGGTTTCTAAAATGGTAATAAGATATATAATGACACCAAGCTCATGTTAGTTGAGAAGATTATCAAACAGATTTAAACTATGCAAAATTTATGTAGAATAGTGCCATAGTTCTTGTGTTCTTGTAAACATTAGTAAATGATCTATGCTTGCTTTTCATGAAGAGAAATATGTACCTAAGCATGTGTTTAATACTCTTAAATTTACAAATTGAGCTTTTAGGCAGTAATCCAGAGTGATTAGCAATTTAAACTTATCTGTCTTTATAATTTTTGTTTTAAATGTAAGTGTTGATGGTGCTTGGCAAAAATCTATGGGATCACGCAGTAAAATTTTTGCTATTAAAATTGTGGACAGATTTCAAATTTGAGATGAGTCACATGAGATATTGTTAAACACATGGATATGATTTCCAAAAATGATGCTCAGACATAGTATTTCATAATTGAATTATACATACATGAAAATAATAATTTTTGTTCAAAATTTCTTTTTACATTTATGTTTAGTTATTCAGGAAAGAGTTTCTATTTGTCATGTATCTTTTTAGATTACAAAAATTATCAATAGGTAAGCAATTATTATTTAAGTTGCATGAACTTTTCAACATTTTTATCAAGCAATTATTAGACATATTCTGTTTACTCTTAACTGTGCTACTTATGGCATATGAAGTATGCGATACCTAGTATCACAAATAAAATCACAACTAAAAAAGATAAAATCATTAATTAAATCTGATTAAAATTATATGTATCAGAACCACATGTGTTGTATGTAAATGTGTGCCACAGTCATCTATGTGGTCGACAGTTGCTAAGAAGTTTGAAACTTCAAATACACTAAGAAGAAAAGAATATATAATTCATAGAAACTATAGGTGAAAAAATGAAATAGTCATACAATTCTAAAGACTAAAACGATGTTTTTTACTTTAACAAATACTTATTTTTATTAACATTGGCAAATTAGTTAAATGGATTTATTGCACAAAATATTTTATAATGTGGGTGGATAGGGTGGGTCTTTTATGTTGGGGGACATAGTTAAAATTAACAGATTTATAAAAAAAAAATTTCGACCACTTCTCTTTGTCTAAACTAGAAATATGTATGATGTTTGAGTTTAATTTAAAATGTAGAAATATGGATATATTCACTTAATACCTCATTTTTATTATTTTATTTAAAAGAAAATTGTTTGCACAGAATGCATGTTTTTCTTTCCTAAAGGCATAATTTCACAATCAATAAACTCTTCAAAATTAGACACATACAAAACATGTGCATGTGTGTGTACATATGCATGTATGTATGTGTGTGTATTATAAGTGGATTGAGACAGATAATAGGTGTAAATAACACATGTGCACATAATAAAGTTATATATTAGTTCTAACTTTCAGATTCACAGAAGATTTTTTGCCAATTTTATTTTAAATGGAGATAACATTATGAATGATTAATCTACCCAGAATGTCATTCTGTCAATCAAGTATAAGACTGACATTTTGATAAATTAATAATGATCGTTCTGAAGAAGTCTACTGAGATAATATAAATGATGAGAGAATGTGTTGATAACCAAACATATGCCCTTCTCAGAATATGAAAGTAACAAATATGAATGCTACTGTAATTTGGACTCTGAAAAGCCTTACCTGCAAACCTTGTCCATCCATAGTAACAGAATTAGCTCTTTGCATTTTGTTCTTATCTGTCACTTTATTGGGCTGCTGGGAGCTGCCTTTTTCCTTTTTAGCTGTTGACTGTTTCTCCTGTGAAAAAGAAAAAACATATATAAAATATATTTGACAAATTATGTTAAAAATTAAGAGTCAGAAATGGTTTGTTAAAGGGAGGCTTGAAAGACCTCCATGATCGTGAACTTGGGCCCAAATAGCTAATCTGGAATGTGTTCTGAAAAATACAAAAGCTTTTTTTTTCAACCAAATCAATATACTTTATACCAACATGATCAAAATATTCTACCAGTTAAAAAAACAACATGGGGAAGAAACCAAAATTGTAATGCCGGAAGCACCCATTATTAAAGGTATGTAAGAACTATTAAAATTTATTACTTTCATTATCAATCAGATAGATTAAATTTACATGTTTTGAGATTAAGTACTAAAATTAGTACTTATAAATACATTCAACACTGAAAATGACTTCTAACTGAATGATGAATTTTGAAGCTACTGTGTACATTAGAGATTTATGTATTGGGAAATTCAGTTTCTATTCCTTCTAATTCCATAATGAAATAAAGAGAAGAACAAGTAAATATGCCTATAATGTGTGCGAATATGTGTAAGAGTAAGAATTGTTTGCTTCTTTCCTCTCTTCTTACTCTTTTTAAATTAATCATCAATTATTACCACTACTCAGCTTGTATTCAATTTATCAATAAGCTTCTCACTGATCCATTGAATGGTGTTTTTCTCTGCCTAAAGCACAGCTTGTGACAGAGGAATGTCCTCCTACTTGTTGAACTCTTGCCTCACTCTGCTCTGAGGATACCGCTCCTGCTCATGTCTCTTGAGATACTTCACTATGTGCTGTCTCAGTCTCTTTTGCTTACTCTTTGGTCCACTTCAGGATCTGTAGTAAGCCACTGCCTTCACCCAATCATCCTGACAGTACATACTTGCTTCCAAGGTAACTTAACTTCACTTTTATGAAGATGTCTAAACGCATAACTTCAATTCATGTATCATCCTAAAACTTAGCTCTTATATATAAATGCCCTCTCAGTCTCTCCCTGTATGTACCCAAAATACTTAGCATTCCTTAAACAGCTACACACTACTCATCAATGGCTTAAGCAAATATAATATTATCATTTTTCCCTACATTTTTGTGAGAGTCACCTTGTGAACCAACATCCTTTTATCTTTCCTTCCCATAGTCAATACTCTACAATCTGACACACTCCCTTTTGCTCTATACAACTGCCTTGGCATCCTCATTGCCCCTTGAGGACAGCAACCACCCTTCTAATTCAGGACTTCTGCAACTGTTCTTCACTCTGTGGAAAACTGGCTCTGGATATTTTGAAAACTTGGTCTTGATATCCAGTTCTCTGGCCTGATGATAGAAGGTTTCTCTATTCCTTTAAGCTGTGTTTCAATACCAATTTCATAGTGCTGAGGATTTCACTCAAAGTCTCATATGGAAGAGGATGTTGTCCTACTGATATACACAGACCTTTATCACTGTCTGATAAGTCAAGATAAATAGATAAAGAATTGAGTGGCAACTAAGGTTAAACACTAAAATTTCTAAAGTTCATTAAACATTGCATTTAGAATTCTTGGGTAATATCTGGTTTCAATAAGAAACAATCTGCTAATTGATAAGTAATGTCTGGCCATGGACATTTTACTGGTTTAGTGCCCACGCATTTCCAATCACTTCCTTGCACACATGTGGTATTAGCTCTATATACTTGTTAATGTGGGGTTTTCCTTTCTGTAATTTGGAAGGACATTCTTACATAGAAATATTCTTTTTAAATACATAAATAAATGCTGTAGAGCACAAAATTATGAAACATTAAAAAATTAAAATTCAAAATTCAGTTTTCAGCTGATGGAATTTTATTTTTGAGATCTATTTACAAGAAAAGTGATCTATGAAGCAATTTCCAAAATCTTCAGTAGATTGGGAGGTGATGACTTGTGTTGGAGCACTCGCCTAGCTTCTCAAATCCCACACTACAAAAAAAGCTACATGCTGTTTTTTTGTGTATTTCCATGTATTATTTACCAAATAGTAAAATGGTAAACATTCATTTAAAAACACATATATTAAGAAAAACAAGGGTATTTCTTGGTTTGGGGAGAAATGTTAGTTAGATGAATTTGGAAAAGTAATCAAGACTGTAAGTAAAAAGTCAGGAGAATCGAATCACTTAATTTCCCCCAGTGTTTGCTTATTATAATACTCCTCTGTTTAACATCTGTTTCCAACCTGTCTAGGAGTTCTCTGACATGTTTGTGGTATTTGATGTATGCAACGTAAGTTAACCAAGATGGTGGTTAGACACGGGGTCTAATGTCCACTTAGAAAACCCTTACTCGTTTTCTGGTCCTATGAAGGTCAAGGAGGGGAAACACATCCTTGAAAAATTCTACCCAGCCTGTTTCACCTGCCAGTCTAACAGTGCATTAACCTCACCTGGCAAACTCCATTTCGATATTAAGAAAGTGAATTTACAATGTTAAAACTACTCAGTTTCAGGAAGAGCTTCCCACATTTTCCCCTAACATCACACAGGAAAATGCTGTGAGAACAAGAGCGGGCTGGCCTTGGCTTTTAATCTACAGTTTCATTTGTTCAACTTTTTGAGTTGTAAACCACAAGTTAGGACAAGTTTCCTTCTGCCAGATAAATTATCCTAGATGAAAAAGAGTGGGGAAATTATTGCTTCAGTCAATAGAAATTATTCAAACACTGAAAAGAACTACTCTAAAAGACCAAGAAAGAATATAGAACATTTAACCACAACGTAGAAAATATAGTTATTGATATATGAGCATTTTAAAATATCAACTACTTGTGTTTGTATGCACATTTTAAACACAGAATTCAATGTTTTGTGATTCTCTGACTCCGCCAGTCACGAAACAGATTTTAACGGGGAAATGCATTGTATTCGAATTCCAGGAGAATAATCATCATAATAAACAGAGCAGAAAAGCCAGGCACCATTCACAGAAAACAGAATGATGGAATAAACGAAATAAAAAGACCTCGTTTTAAATACATGCTTTACAAACAAGATTTCTGTCCCATGCTGATTCTAAGAGTGTAGGGTTTGTTCATTGGTGAAAACTGCTCCCTCAGAAGAGATGTTCATGACAATACTTAAGTCTGCTGCTATCGATCTCTCGATAACTATGAGCAGCAAGCGATGATTGCCTCCAGCGCGGGAGTTTCTCCTTTCTCTATGCGATCTCAGCATGAAAAACAGGCAGCCGCAGAGCACTGGGCTTCATACAAAGCCACAAAGAAAGGCGCTCTGTGGTTAGCAGCAGCCATCACTTGGATCCCAGAACTTGCCAAGCAAGTGGTCTGCATGGGATTACAGCCCTTTCTGAGACTGGAGCAGGCCACAGGAACCGCCCTGAAATGCTGTGATCTTAACCCATCATTTCATTTGCGTGTTTATGGTATTTAAGGACTTTTTTTCCATACATCAGGGCTCACAAATTTAACAGCTTTGAGACACAAATCAACTCTAAAAAACCGCTCCACAGCTATACCTGCCTTGGGAGGAACCTGCTCTACAGTTTAAATATTTTACTGGCGAGATTTAACTCAAGAAAGCCAAAGCCTCGAAATCTATTGGGAATCCTACGTAGCTATAGTAAAATTTAGTTGTTGGCCAGAAATATTAATTAAATTAATTATAAAAGTTAAGCACAAATAAAAGGAATGGCATAAAATCTAATGATACCTGTTTCTTATTTCTTATTAAATTCTTAATTTTAGGTTTATTTCTTTATCTTTAATTTTATTTTATATATGATTTGCCTGCATATATATCTGTGTTCCACGTGTGTGCCTCGGAGGTCAGAGGAGGGTGTCAGAAAAGGGTGTGAGATCCCGTGGAACTAGTGGAACAGAGGGTTGTGAGCTGCCATGTGGATGGTGGCAATGGAACCTGGGCCCTCTGCAAAAGGAGCAAATGCTTTTAACCAAACACCTAACTGTTTTCCCAGCCCCCACTTCTCAATCTAAATAAGCATCTACTTAAAAAAAAGTAACTCTGGACAAAGGCATTTGCATTGCGTTTAGACCCAATTCCATGCCTTGCTGCTTATCATTGTGCAAGCTTAGGCACGTTATTTCCCACTGCAAAGTCACCTTAAAAGTGGGAGGATTTCTGCCAGGATAAACAGAGAAAATGGAGGAACTGGTACTAGTACTAAATAACAATTCAGTAAGTGGTGGTAATTTGAAAGAGTGAGGAAAGCCTTACTACAAGTTGTCTGTGAGTTCATCACGTGCTGCTGAGGCTGTGCTCGGTTATGAACGGTGCTGTGAGAAGCACTCCTGGTGCCTCCACTGCTTACCAAGGCCTCCTAACTTGGAAATTGCTGTTATAATATTGTGTATCCCTGGGGAGAGAGGATACCACAAATCTGAAGAAACTGCAGCCTAGTTTAAAGTAGCTCTAGGTGGTACTCATGCCCAAATGTGAAGGCATGCTTTATGATGTGAACTCCATGTGATGGGTTTACATATCTCACACAGGGTTCATATACCCCCAGATAACTTCAAAGATGGATATATAGTACAGTATTTCCATTAAAAAAAAATCCTAAGTGGAAAGAAGAAACTTAAAGAATGGGAGTACCTATGTCTAAGTAATTGAATTTTTACTTTATTCTAACATATGACCACGCAATCACAAAATAACACCATGGTATGCATAACTGAAAATCAGCTTGATGAACTACAGCCTACCATCTAAAGTATCTTAAAGACTGGAGACAGAGCTCATGGACCGCTTACCCTTGTTGTCTCTGCTAACTAAGTTCAAAGTTCAACATAGCGACTCCCGTGGCATTCTCAAAAAGTTCAGCTGGTTTTAAGTAAACTTTTTTATTTTCTTAAGAGGAGTTAAAATTTAATTATTATTCACTCTTTCAATTTTAGGATATAAATTGATAGCTTTGTTGATATAAAAACTAGCTTGGAGGCTCTGGATAGAAACCATTTTGAAAACTGTATGTAAGGGAATGGGAGTGTTCCAGTTATATGTAGACACAACTGTGTTGGGGAATGAATAATAAAAATAATGAAACTATCACACAGATGCCTTGATTTTTGTAATACTCTAAAACCAGCATTTAAAAAATGCCATGGGACAAGACTGTGCTATATTCAAGAAATGCCGTGTGTTGCTCATTAGAAGATGGCTTCATAGGAAAGTTCTGGGTCTTTTGTAAGAGGTGTTACCAGTTATTAATAGTTTAAAAGTTAAATGCTTAATATATATGTAATTTCTTTGTGTTTCTTAATATTTTAAATGTATTTTCAGTAACTTGTTAGAAGTCATGCCATAGAATAGATCTTAAGGATGCATTTGGAGTGAGCATGTGTGCATTCCCTCATGCATATATCCATATCTGGGTCTGAGAATATTATAGAACAAAATGGATGAAAATAAAATATATACAATAATTTTGAGGGTTAGGGAAAAACTAAATTTTATAGAGAACATTGTATCTCACTATGAAAATAAAACATACTATAGGAAGACTTTTAAAAATACAATAACTTAAAATTTCTGTTTTCTAAAACTCAAATAGCATATCATAATAACAGATACTTGGAATCTTTTCAATCAATTGCCCTGAATCACAACTTTTGGCAAATATGGGTACCTTTCTAGATGAACCAAACTAGATGATGAAGACTAATTTGTTGCCACTTGCTAGACCTACAGGAGGGGCAGGAATAAAATCAGGGACATGAAGATGTGAAACCAATTCGCTCACCCTTCCGAAAGCAATAAATCAACTATTTAAATTGTCTGTCACTTTAGCATATAATCTAGCATCTCTGTTCTATATTAAATTGATAGTAATGAAGTCAATTTACTTATAGACACTGTTTCATATTTCTTTCAGATTATAAACATCATATTTCAAAAAAATCTTCAAGTACATTTTCTAGTGAGTTTCTCATTGAAACTGACTTACGATAATTCTTAGGAGCCTATCCTATTAAAAAAAAACAAAAAAACAAAAAAAAACAAAACTACTTGTTGTTGGGAGGCGAGAACAGGTATGGTTTTTACAATTAAACCATTCTCTGATTCAATGTGTTTTGTTGTAGTAGTCATGTATTATAAACAATTCATTCCCAAGCAGGTAAATTTGATTTTCATGCTAAAAACAAACAAACAAACAAACAAAAACCCAATTAGCAGTTCCTATAGAGATGATAATAACTATTGAATGGGATATTATCATAGAACAAAGTTTTGTTTCATTAATTAAATGACAAAACATAAAATTTCATTAAACAGTTAACCAAAAGCTTTGGCAATATGTACAGTTATTTCCAAACAAAAGGCATTTACTTTTGACTTCATAGTACTCTAATGAAGTTGCAAACAAAGCCATATGCTCCATAATACTTGCTTAGCCACTCTTTGGAAGTGAAGCTGCTCCTATTGAGCAAAAGTTTCCCAGCACATTATTATCAAGTGCTGCATACTAATAGTCTCAAAGATTGGAGGTGATTAGAATTTTTTGTCATGTCCTTCCATTGATATTGAGAATTTCATATGTGAACATGGTGTATAGTGCTCATATTCTTTGAAAAGTGACTTTGAATTTCTCTAGATATTTTATGACACATAATTTCTGATAATTCTAATTTTTGTCACAAATATAATTTGAAAATTCTCTAAGACTATCCCATAATTGAAAATACAAAGAATTTTGTGTCCAATATAAAAATTAACATTATTGCATTAATTTTAAAGTGTTAATATCATGTATTATTTGGAATCTTTGAAAATATCCCTTGCACCAATCTAAGATGATCATGATTTTTAGTTGTAACAGTTATAACATTTTTCTTACATACCTCAGGAACTGAAACTCCTCCAGTGGGCATAGTCTGCTGAGAAAGAGAAGTTTATATAAAAGCCGAAAAACCAAGGTTGACAATAAAATCCACCCAACCACACATCTGTGAGGTACATGAATTGGAACCACAGTCTCTTCATGTATTTTTTTTTTTGTTCCCCTGGATTAAATAAATGGGCATCTTTCCGTTAAATAAGGAATGCTCAAAGCAGAATATGTCAGATTGTGGAATAACTTACCCACAGGATGACTTCATTTTCAGGCTACACTGATGAGCATTCCTGCCAACTACACAGGCTTCCACTGCCTTTGTGAACACCCTTTTATTACGGTGATAACTTTATTAATATCAATTTAATCATTAGCTTAATCATTAGGAATCCTTTCCTTTTTCACTAAAACAGATTTTTTTTTTCATATATTATATCCAGATTACAATTTGCCCTCCTCTGCTCCTCGCAAAGTCTCCCCACCTCCCCTCCCGTTCAAGTCTACCTACTCTCTGCTCTCATAAGGAAACAAACAGGCTTCTAGGGAATAACTATAAAACAAAACAAAACAAAAACAAACACATCAGAACAGGACCAAACAATCAAACAGAAGGAAAAGAGCCCACGAAAAAGCATAAGAAACATATATAGACACAGAGACCCAATCATACACACACTCAGGAATCCCAGAAAAACACAAAACCAGAAGCCAGAATACTGACACAAAGGACCTGAAGGGTGAAAAAGTATGTAAACATATTAACAATTAAAAATATTTTAAAAATTTGGAAGTCCTGCACAACATTATGAGACAAGAAACCTCCAGAGACGGCTTTGTTTGTGAAAGAACTCATTCTCAGCTGGCGTAGACCTTCATACAGTAATCCCCACAACTTTATATGGTCCTCCTCATCAATCCCAACATTCCATTTTCCAGCATGCTCTCATGTCTTCCGCTAGACTGTCCCTTTTGGATGCAGGCAGAACTAATGGTATTTGCTACTTACCATAATATGGAAACATTATTATTAGTAAATTCCATTACTATTCATAAATCTAGAGAATTTATATATAATTAAATAAGTACCACCTTTTTTTTTTTTTTTTTTTTTTTTTTTTTTTTGGTTTTTCGAGACAGGGTTTCTCTGTGTAGCTTTGCGCCTTTCCTGGAACTCACTTAGTAGCCCAGGCTGGCCTCGAACTCACAGAGATCCGCCCGGCTCTGCCTCCCGAGTGCTGGGATTAAAGGTGTGCGCCACCACCGCCCGGCTAAGTACCACCTTTTTATTTGAAAGTAGTTTAAAAAGATTAGGCTAAATCTAAAGCTTTTCACCTTCATGATAGTATATCTTCCATTATCTACCACTGCCATGACTTTCTGTGTCACGTGAGAAATACGTGTGCATATGTGTCTGTGTGTGGGTTCACATGTATGTAAGAAACAAAGAGAAGATTAACTAATTCCAAAAGCCTACAGCCCTGGCTTCTGTGGAACTTAGTATAGAAAACACCACTTTGCAAGGCTAGTTGGCCTTACTGAACAAAATTTCCTACTGTTTTCTAACTTGAACAAAATTTCCTAATGTTTTCAAACTTGAATTTCTCATGTAAATGCATACAATTATATTTCCCGAGATCTAGGTCATGTGAAGGAAGATGCATATAATGAGATAATGTTAGCTTGCCATGGTGGACTTTAAAAACAACAGACACACAGAATTCTGTTTTACTCTTTTAACCAGTAAAACTCCAGGAAGAGCAGGAAATTAAAAATAAATAATAAATGTATACCCATGTCTAAGATGGGTAAAACCCCAGGCATCCTCAGAGCTGTGCAGTGCAACAGAAGGAGGAATCTGGTGCAGCTGAAATGTGTCTAAGAGAGTTCTAGAAGAAATTACAGCTAGAAGAGACTACAGCTCTGTTTAGAAGACCCTTCTATGGCATGAGTAGCAAACACTACTGCCATAGGTTGCTGATCAAAAAACCAGTAAGTTATAAACAGGAACTTTGGTCAAATATCTCATTGACAGGAAAAAATAAAGAAGTTATTTATGTTATTTTAATGGTAGATTGAGTTTTCACTGAGACATTCTTGATTTCAATAATAATCCTGACTCCCAATCCTCTCAATATATGGAACAGGTAAGCCAGTGAGTGATGAGTAAAATGTGTTCCTTTCTACCAAAGCCAGTTCAAAGCTATGTGTCAGCCACATTACCGAACTATCTCCTACCTACTGATCTTTAACCAATGTTATGCTATGAGCTGGGGAATTGTGAGACTCTTGAGCAACCAAAGTGAGACCTTTCTCAAAGACCCTGAACAGAATTGCAAGAGGTTTCCAACTTAGCAAAGCACATTCTCCTTTGTCTTGTATGAGGAAGCAAGCTTCTAGCTAACTGAGGTGGCTGTAGTTCTATCAATTGTTCAGGATAACAACCAAATACAATGCACGTGTCCAAAATGACACCCCATTCCTCTAAGAGCTTAATAAACAAATGAAAGCAATGAAACCTATATTTCGGATACTCACACACACTTAAATATGAGCAGGATAACAAGTGATTATATAGAATTGCTACTAATTTTCGTAGGTGTAAGTATAGTAATTTCATTATGCAGAAAATCATGATTAATAGTAGAAGGTGCTTGCTGAAATAGTTAGGGATTTTGTATCACAATAGATGTGATTTACTGTAAAAATGTAAATTAATAAGTAATATAGATTATGCATATATAGGTGTACATAGTACATGTTATGTAATATTTATCTATATAAATACATTGCATTCATCTGAAATGCATTAAAATGAATCTCTATAGCCTCACATATGAAGAAATACTTATAAATACATAACAAAAATAATAGCAGTGATTGAATATAAGTTCAAGATTTCCTAGGATTCACTGTAATGTGTTTGGTAAGCATTGTATAGTTGTGAGAAAATAAATTATGTGCTACATTTCTATTCTTGGTTTTAAAAATACATTAGATTATTTTCTCAGTGGTATTAGAATAAAAAAATGTATATTATCTGGTAAAAGCAATGAAGTTTCTAGGTTTAGAAAAAGGAATGGCTGTACATGGAGAGGAGAGAGATAACAAGCAATGTTTTCATGCTGACTTAAAGCTCTATTCCCCCAAATAAAGAAATACAGGTAAGTAGGCTGCTGGAAAAGAATAGCAGAGAGAGTTGGGTGTGGGAGTGATAAAAACGAACTAGTTCCCATGAACATTCAGACAAGGTGGAGTCGACACAGACAGGTATTGCATTTTTCCCATTGTGCTGATACCATGCCAGTGCCTGATGGTTAAGAAACACGCGTGTGTAGTTAACCTCACAGGGGGTCTGAGTGCTATGATCTAAAGTAAAAAAGCCAAAGCTATATATCACATTGGTAAAAACAAACAAACAAACAAAACCCAAGAGTTCAGACATAAAAGCAAACAAAGGAATTATTGTAAAAGGAACTCAAACCCCCTCTATCACTTTGCCATCACCTGTCTTGAGTTAGTAGTTTATGGATACTAATGTGGAGGCGCTCTCTTCCTTAGCTCCGGAGGGATGTTAGCTGGCCACTGCTGTGGACTCAGAGTGTGTGGGCCTGGCAGGGAGGTGTGGAGATGGAGACAGTCAAGAAACAGGCTGAACTTCTCTGAACATTGGAATAGAGTACCTAAGGATGAGAGAGAGAAGCCAGCAAAGCTGCAGGCCTACCTCAGGTCAGGTGAAGACATCAATACCTAAACCAGGAAGCCACCGGCCCCTTGCTGGTGCATTGGAGGTAGTACTCTGCCTCCTGAGAGACGCTTGAAGAATGAAAATGATGAAATTGCCCCACCACTGAGCATCCTTAGAATCAGAATGAGTAGGTAAAGGGTAGGTAAATTAACATGTCACTGGTTGCTCCTTCTTGAATTACATTAAGGCCTCAGGCAGAAAAAAAAATCAGTTGTTACTTCTCAGAACACAAACTCAGATATCATATTACTGCTTTTCCTCTCTTCTATACATATTTTTAAATATTGAAGATGAAAAGAATAAATGTTTTAGTTTTGAAAATTATCTTCAGTATATAATTCTCAATGTAATATATTTTTAATTAGAATTAATACAGGAACTGTATATTTTTATTTAATCAATGAGAGATGTGACTACAGAGGAATGTGATTGATTTTATTTAATCAGTATCTTTTTAATATTAAATAGAATACACAGAACAGATAATTAGTTTAAAAGATGCATTTGCCTTCAGGGCACTTATTAAGTTCAATTTAATATCAAAGAAATTTTAGAATCCTATTATTCTTAAGTATGTATTAGGATATTTCTTGCCTTTGTATTTTCTAATATGTAATCATTTTAAATTGACAATTTAATCCAAATTGTCACAGGACAAAGAAAAATCTTTGGTGGAAATTATTGGAGGTTTCAGTTAATATTATAGGGACACCGTACTCACATTAAAAGAGTCATCAGTTATTTCAAGACTAAAGTAAAATTATCAAAATTAGGCCTACACTTACATATGAAAGTTCATAATTTTAGAAAGTTGCTTTTACATCGGAAATCCCATTTAGCTCTCTTATTGAACCAAACTAAGCTATTTTCAGATTGGGAGCACCAATGTTTTAAAATTTTAATGATTGGCATCCAAATTTGAGTTAGAAACAGAAACTCATTTTGCTGGCCAGTGCTCTCAGTATTGAAATAACAGAAAAATAATTTTAAGTTATTGGAGCTGAATATGTAGCTTAACGGTCATGAGGTTGCCTAGCATACTAAGGTCCAGGTTTGATTCTCGGTACAACACACACACACACACACACACACACACACACACACTCACTCACTCACACATTCACTCACTCACACACACACTCACACACACATTCACACACACATACACACACACATACACACACACTTACACACACATACACACACAGTCACACACACAGTCACACACACACACAGTCACACACACACACAGAAACAGAGACACAGAGACAGAGACAGAGATGGAGACTGACAGATAGAGGAAGACAGAGAAACAGAAAGAGTTAGAGAGAGACAGACACAGAAACACATACTTCTGTTACTTCTGTAAATAAGTTTCTACTTTCTGGGTGATTAAAAAATAAAATATCTTTAAATGTTAATG
Organism: Peromyscus maniculatus bairdii; assembly: GCF_049852395.1. Lineage (NCBI taxonomy): Eukaryota > Metazoa > Chordata > Mammalia > Rodentia > Cricetidae > Peromyscus > Peromyscus maniculatus. The sequence continues at coordinate 32,336,902 of NC_134865.1, forward strand.
AAGAATTCAAAATATTCAGAAAAAATAAATGATGCAAAGCACTCTTTTTTGGGGGGTGGGGGAGGAAAGGCTTTATTTGGCTTACACTCCTACATTATAGTCCATAACTGAAAGTCGTTAAGACAGAAATTCAAACGGTAAGAATCTTGAGGTAAAAGCTGATGCAGAGGCTATGATGGGAGGATGCTTGCGGGCTTACTCAGCCTGCTTTCTTAGAGAACCCAGGACCACCAGCCCAGGATGGTCACACCCAGAATGGGCTGTGCCCTCCCATGCCAATAGCTAATTAAAAAGATGTCCTATAGCCGGTGGTGGTGGCGAAGCACTCTTAAAGGACAATATGGATTAATTCAACACACTTTTCCTGCAGTGGTGTTCTGAAAGTACACAAATATAACTATTTTAAATTGCGTGCTTTCTTTTACATGCAAGCGTATGTCACTGACATTAAAAAAAATCAGTGATAAGAGTATTTTCAGTAAAAGGAAAAAAATAAAAATATAAAAGAAAGAGGAAATCAGAATAAAGAAAACAATTTGCTCATAATGGGCCACATAGTCTAAGCTTGAGGGATAAAGTTATGTTTTACTCACACATCAGAATAAAACATATTGGGGGTATAACCAGGGTAAACATACATTTTAGTTTCTCATGAACTTTTTTTTCATATTCTGGTTTCACAATCTAAGCTTCATAATTTTGTGGGCTCCCACATGTGTAGACTCAGACACACACTCACAACACAATTTTTACGTGGTTCTATCGATACTGGTGTCTTTTAGTAAAGTCCAGTTGAATGCATTGTGTGAGTCCAAAGGACTGTAAATTATTTTTTATTTCTTATAAATACTTCTTATATCCAATTAAAATGTAAATATGAAAAATAAAACCTTTAGAATCCATATACAGAAGAGTCTGTTTTCTTCCGTTGAAAGTGTTTTTTTTTTAATTTTACAATACTATTCAGTTCTACATAATAGCCACAGATTCCCTTGTTCTCTCCTTTCCTGTACCCCTCCCCTTTCTCCCAGCCCACCCCCCATTCCCACCTCCTCCAGATCAAGGTCTCCCCCGAGGACTGGGATCGACCTGATAGACTCAGTCCAGGCAGGTCCAGTCCCCTCCTCCCAGACTGAGCCAAGTGTCCCTGCATAAGTTCCAGGTTTCAAACAGCTAACTCATGCAATGAGCCCAGGACCTGGTACCACTGCCTAGATGCCTCCCAAACAGATCAAGCCAATCAACTGTCTCACCCATTCAGAGGGCCTGATCCAGTTGGGGGCCCCTCAGCCTTTGGTTCATAGTTCATGTGTTTCCATTCGTTTGGTTATTTGTCCCTGTGCTTTATCCAACCTTGGTTTCAACAATTCTCACTCATATAAACCCCCCTCTTTCTCACTAATTAGACTCCCAGCGCTCCACAGGGGGCCTAGCTGTGGATGTCTGCATCCAGATTCCTCAGTCCTTGGATGGGGTTTCTGGGATCTAGAAAAAATCATCCTGAGTGAGGTAACCCAGACTCAGAAAGACAAATATGTTTTTTTTTTCCATACACTATTCTGGTTATGGTTCCCCTCTTCCATTCCTCTCAGTTCCTCCCCAGGCCACTCCCACCCCTGCTCACACTCCTTCTTTCTCTCTCTTGTTAGAAAACAAACAGGCATCTAAAACACAATAACAAAAATAAACAGAAAACAAACCAGAACAGGACAAAACAAAGAAACAAAAGAAAAAGAGCCAAAGAAAATGCACAAGAAACACATACAGCTGCAGAACCTCACGTGTTTGCACACACGGAAATCCCATAGAAACATAGGCCCGGGAAACAGAATACACGCACAAAATGATTGCAAGGTTAAGACAATGCTCTGACCAAGCATGGTAAGACAAAGAACCTCCAAAAATGCCTCTGAGTTTGTTGCTTGCTGGCTTTGACAGCTGGGCATGGGGCAGAATGGTTGGTATAACGTGTGAGATGCCATTGGAGAAGGCAGTCTCTTGCCTAATCACTTTCTACCAAAGTCAGTTTGTATATAAGCTTGTATTTCAGAAATTTAATGGCGTAATTATTTTACTTGTGCTGTGGACATCAGTTGGAAAAATACTTGATATGCAAATTTATGAACCTAAACTCGAACCCCAGAATCCACAGAAAAGAGCTGGCATGGTGACGTGTGATTTTAAACCTCAGCCCCAGGAGGGTGGAGACAGGCAGATGCCTAGGACTAAGTGGCCAAGCAGCCTAGCATACTTGGCAATCACTAGGAAAGTAAAGACCTTGCCGTAAAAATATTTCTCCCTAAAAACAAATAAACAAGTAACATTATATGAACTGAGCAGGTTGTATTTAGGGACATATTTCCATATACATGTACATGTATGCATGCACTAACAAGATAGACCGTTCATTGGAAGCAGAGCAGGAGGAGTACTTAAAAGGGTGTGAAAGGAGGAAAGGCAAAGCATAAATGATATATTATGACCTCAATTTTTAAAAAATGGAAAAGAATTTCTACACATTTTACTCTTAATTGAGTTTCACTTTATTTTGATCTCACTGTCGTTCATTGTTCTATGCTCTCAACATGTACTTTTAAATATTCTGATAAAATTTTCATTTAAAATGTTTCACAAGAATACATATGCACCTGCACACACTACATTCACACACAGAGAGATGGTTTTTATTATGATTACTTCACTATTTCTGCTACTAATAAGCATCCAAGAGCAACACATTAATGTCTGATGGAAACATCTGCATATGGATCAGTTGAGTCTAATGGAAGAGAAAGTGAATGACACCCAAGCAGTAGGAGAGAGGAGAGAATCCACCTTCCAAAAGCTGACATAACATATTAATACCTATCATCTGCTACCCATAAGACATCTAATACACTGTCTGTTGTACCTGCTCTTCTTCATAAAATACCGCTAGTTCTAGAATTCTCTTACTGCTTTTCAGGATCAGTATAGATAATGAAAGAATACTGATAATAATATTTACAATCAGAGCTTAGTGTTCCTTTTCATCATCCTTTGAAAAAAACCTTTAAGGCAGAGTATGACAGAATTCATTCTGATCTTTTGTCCATCTGAATACCCACTGATCTCATGCCAGAGCATTTTCTAACCAGATTAAAGTCCAGCTCTGTGTTCACTTTAGGTACAATTGAATTGAGTCAAAAATTTACACTGACTGCCAGTCAACCTTATCATGAACTTTCATTATGTGCTTGTAATTAATTGGGCCCAGCGAACAATATCAGTACTGAGTTATAGCCTCTTTTCCCCTGACCATATAATTAGAATATAATTACCCACAGGATATCAGGATGATGCGGAACCTTTCCTCTAAATGCGCCCTCATTAGGAAATAAGTCTCAATGTACATTTATTCAATCAGTGTGAATTAATTAAAATGTTACTGAAATAAAAGAGGGTAGCAATAAAGAGTGGCTGGCATCTATTAAGAGACTACCACTTGAGATCTGCATGCACAGTTTATGTTCAAACCCATTTAGCATGAGTAGGAACTTTGGCATGTAGTAGGAGCTACAAGCACTGTACTATGAAATCTGACTAAACAAATGTTTTTGAAAAGCATTTATTAGACAGTGCCTAAAATATCTTTAATGCTTGGGTAAGCCTCTAAATACACCACTGTCTTCTGAAAACTCCATAAAGATGTCGTCATGAACTTAAATGTATTCGTGCACAAAATCATTTTAATTTAAAAATATCTAGACAACTATTTATATCCCCTATACTCATTTACAAATATGGATATTAAAATAAATATTTGTACTTATAAAGCTTGTGAAATAATGATTGAAAATTCCTGGACTTAGAAAAGTACAAACTATTTTCGTCTTTTAATAAAACACCCCAAACCACTTAACCTAGCTTAAGCTATTTCAATACCATATTTTCTTTAAGCTGAACATATGTATCCACCTAAGAATATATTCCTTTTTAAACGATGCATATTATATCATACCACACATTCAGATTATATAAAACACGGTAAAAATAGTAAATGCATAAGGAATCTGAAGGACATGTGATGCTTCCCACAACAGAGTGTGAATTCATATGGAAATAATCTACCTACAATCTATTTATTTATGTTTCACCAATACAAGGGTTATGGACCATTTCAATAAAATTGTATCAAATAAATAAATTATCCTTAAATGAATATTTAGGATTTAAAAAAGAACAATGTCATGAATCAGAACAATATTTTAAAGATCTATGTGCAACAAATTAATATATATTCATTGTTGAAGCTTTTATATTTTAAAAATTGGATTTACAAATAGATTTTATAAAACTTAGTTCTGTTATTAGAATTTGACATTCATTATAAAAAGACAGACATATACTAATTTTGAATAGAAATTTGGGGTCAGCAGTAGGGTAAATTGCTGTTTTCCATATGCTTTTTAGGAGTAAACTCCAATGAGTTTGTAAATAATCCTTTTAGTTTTTAAGCATATTTATTCTATGGCATTATATTTGTGTGTACATGTGTGTGAGTGTGTGTATGCATATGTATATGGTAGGAATCTATGTTTTGCTTATATCCTAGCATAAACTACACCCAGACATTAAATGCATCTTGTTGGAAACTAAATAATGAAATGAACAGTTGGACAACTCTATAACAAACAGGTAGAGGCATGTTCTTTTCTAACATAAAAATGTTCTTAGTATTTTAATAATGAAATGCATATGCAACCATATTTTTTCATAAGCACGCTTGGAGAAGAAAAATTAAAATTAAAGGAATATGGTAGACGAGCCATATGGAAGGAACATGGAAGAAGAGTGTTTCTGACATGTCAAGCAGCACAGAGGAGTTAGAAAGGATTTCTAGTCAAGTCCCTTGGGAGCCCAGCGCTCATCTGTGGCTCCCTCCAGGAAGCACCTACACCGAGCACAGACGCTACTGAGAGCTCCCAGCCCTGTTTTCTGGAGAATCATTCTTTGTTCACGGGAACAGATTCTCCCAGGAATGTCCCTGGTTTCAGAGATCAATGAAATGGGTCACTGACATCCATGACCTATCGCAGTAGTTAGAAAGGCCTAACCCTGAACTTCAGGTAGTTCAGAGTAATTCTGTGGTATGACTTTTTGTCCCTAATTCCCCAGTGAAATTCTGACCAAGGCTAACTGTCCCTCTGAGCACGTTCTCGATAACTGGTCTATGTTTCTACTTCTCTGCTTTTCTCTAAAGACTTTCTTGTTTCCCTCCAAAGAGCTCACATGCCTTCATAATCACATACAGCCAAATCCCTCTTTCATGGTCAACTGCTGTGCCACCCTACCTGAAACATTCAAATTACTTTAATAAGAGTCAGAAAGAATTCATACTCAGAAGGAAGAATAAGGTGGACTGAGAAGGAAGAAAGACAAACCTTTGAGAATGGATCTACACATCTGAGTATGCTTGAAGCAACTGTCAAGAGACAGATTTATGTGCAAACACAGGAAATGCCTCTGCCCACAAGACACGATGGCTGTTCTATGAGGTTGGACTCTCAAGCACACAATGGTACCAATAAGAAAGGTGCATGGCCAGAGGTTTTGTTTTTTTCTATTTAAATTACAGTGTAAACATAGGAAAGATTATGATAGGTGTAATAAATTCAGAAAAATAATTAGTTACAGCAAGAGAGAGGGTAGAGAATACTAGAATGAAAAGGGGAGGCACATGGACACAGTAAAATTCATGGGTATGGAAGAAAAATAATCGAAGGAAATAATTTGAAAAACACTTGTGGATGGTATAGAGCAAGCTTACTATAGAAGACCAGAGAAGGTTTCTCAGCAGCATTCATTTAGGGTTGGTGTAGCTCAGGTAAAGGAAGCTAGAAATGCTACAACTCTTGAGAAGGTGTTTTAAGGTTTCTCTTGCTATGATAAAACACCATGACCAAAAGCAACTAGGGCATGAAAAGGTTCATTTCAGCTTACAACTCTCGTGGCACATTCCACAGCTGAAGGAAGGCAGAGCAGTAACTCCAGGCCTAAACCTGGGTGTATGGACTGAAGCAAAGGCCTCAGAAGAGCTCTGCATGTTGCCTGGCTCCTCATGACTTGCTCAGCCTGCTTTCTTATACAACCAAGGACCAGCCTAATTTGGAAAACACTCCACAGGCTTTCCCACTGGCCAAAGTGGTGGAGACAGCTCATTTGAGGCTCCCTCTTTCCAAATAAACCTAGTTCTTGTCCATTGGACAAAACAAACTAAACAAACAAAAACCAACTAACCAGGAAAAGGGTGAGGAAAAGAAGGGAGACCTTCAAGTGACAGGTTTTATCATCTGGATTTGATGCAAGGAGGGGGTCTAGAGGCCCCCAACAGAATGACCACACTTCCTGGGTAAACAGCAACACAGGTTGACCTAGGCAATGAAAATAGGAGTGACCTGGAGATCCCTGGACTATGTGAAAAAGAGTGTATGAAACAACTTACATATACATGTATCTGTCCTTAGGTTTCAAGCAAAAAAGAAAAAAAGAAACATATAATCAACACTGAATGTGAAAGAAGGCATGGACATGAATCCTTTGTGATCTCTTCTCTCTCAGAAAGAAACATTAAATGCAGAGATTATGTTCTCTAGGTGGAATCTATCCTTATATGCCTAATGGCTTTCAGACAGTCTTGTTTAGGCTGCATTCACCATCTTGAGCTTAAGAGGTGACAGTAATACAAAGTATTAATTTCTGATGTTATTAGATCAGGATGTCTGTCCTGCCCACCATAATCGCCCCAGGAAGAGAACAAGCAGAAAAATAATAGAGAAGTGAAATTATCAGGGCATCTTCATGCCATAGTTTGTGGCACAGTCGCCTTGTCAATGTCTTACTAGAACAGTCACTTTGGCACACATTTGATGACAGTGGGCGATTTTAGCAATTACATGAATTTTATGAAGGATTCCTTTTAGATGTAGTGTACCACAGCAAGTTTTTACCCTGACTTGAAAATTTTAATATTTGCCATTTAAAACTATTTAATTTTATGATTTAGCCTACATTTTAACACTCTTTTTTTCTTTTTCTTTTAGAAAAAAAAGGGGGCTTTGATGGTGGTTTGATTAAGAAATTAAATATTTAATTCATTTGGATTATTTGAGGTTAGACATGACATGGAATTTAATTTTCTTTTGAGTGTTCCATGTAGTTACACAATAATCTCAACATGGCTGATGCTCTAGTAAATGTGACATGAGGTTACATAATATATTTCATTATCACACATGATTCTATGTGTCTTGATACTTTCCACTGGTTCTTAATATCTAGGCCCATGTCCACATTATTTAATCAAGGCACCTTTAACAAGATAAAAATATTGCTAGGACTCTTAGAATAGGTCTTGCTCTTTATTCTTTTCAATTTTATGTGCTTTAGTACATTTTCCTTTCCAGGTAACTTTGGAATAATTTCATGAAGCAAAAAAGAATTGTATAGGAATTGCCCAAAGGAGATCAGTCAAATTGAAGACACGGATTCCTTTTTTTAGTTTGATTTTTTTTCTCAGTGTACTTAAAAATAAGCAAACCTTTTAGTTTTATTTCTTATTTTTAGGAATAGCATGATGTCTTCCCCTTGAATGATATTCTCCTGGAATCCAATGCAATCTCAGTACTCCTATGCATTGGGGAGGATCAGTTGCCCTCCACGTTAACTGTGTATTACTCTGATGCTGGTACACTTTGGCTTATTTTTTCTCTCCTCTTTTCCATCTTTATCCTTCAGCCTCTAGTCCTATGTTTCAACTGTGTTAATTTGGAGTAGAATCCTGCGTTAATATCCTTTATCAATAAAGATTGCAATTGCTATTTCTTTCATTGTATGCAGTGAATCGTCAGGCATGCACTCTCTATAAAATCTATTCAATATGCTACTTCCTCATTCTGTAGCTGCAGAATTATTACTAGTCTTGGCAATACTAAAATGACCTTTAGCCATAAGCCGTGATTCAACATCTAGATTAATGATTGTTATAAAAATGCACAACAAAAACGCAGGAACAAGACTTCCACGTTGCACTGGCAGTTGTGGTATTGATGAGATGCAAGGCAAAGCCTAGCCCTGCCATATTGTGATCTCAGGATGGCATAAAAGCAAAACTTGAAAGTGTTTCTCTAGATAAATACTACCAAACTTGGATCTTTCGTTCTTTTCTAAAGCTACTAAAACCAAAGGTTAGGAAAATACAAACAACCACTGTCAAATTGTTAACATTTTGTGACAGAAATCTCTAGTTCTCAGTCAGTTTTGGTATGAATTTGCTCATGCTTCTGCTGCATATTGTATTCTTCTGTGACCTACCTTAAACATTGTTGGCAATTACTTGTAGAACAGCCTAAATCATCCTTATTTTTGAACCACAAACACACGTGAGTTTTTTGTTTCATTTGAATTTATTTTAAGTTTTTCATCTTGTTAGGGTTGTAAATCCCTTTGATATGTTTATGTATGGGTACAGATTTTTGATTTCCATTAGATTTTATCTTCATCAAACTTCCAAATTATGTTTTACTGGCACTGTGTTTTGGCTTTTCTATGAGCTGCGATAAACTTTCCATGGCACAGTTTGTTTCCTTAAAAAGAGTTATAACTTGCAGTATCTACTACTATATTTTAAGTAGAAACTATCATAGAAACTTATAGAAATATTGTCATAGTCCTATTAAAAATAAACACAAAAATAGAACTCTATGATTTTAGGTAGAAACAAATATAACTCAACATAGATAATGACCTTTTTCTTAAAAAATGACATCCGTGTGTGTGTGTGTGTGTGTGTGTGTGTGTGTGTGTGTGTGTGTGTGTGTGTATTATCTCACATCAGCATACAGATGGTTTCCTCAGAACATAGCAAGGTTACTCTAACCAGGACAATGTAATGAATTATGGTCGATCTCACAGCATAGATGATGTAATAGTTACACAATGGCATTTTGTGTTGCCCCCTTTCCTATGATACATACTTTAGTATTGTGTATGAGGAATATACCAAGCTAGAAACAAATGTAGACCTATTTTATATACACCATAATACTCTAGTGCTTTGTACTGCTCACTGGGATTTGAATGCTATAATTTAACATCACCCATCTAAAAATTAAATAAATACAAAGCAACTTTCCTTTATGAATAATAATATGAAACCGAATCTTTTAGAGTTTCAAAATATAGAAAAAAATGAGATTCCTTTTGCCTATCATTACCATGATGACAATTATGAATTGACCTATAATGAATATTAATTAAATGAATATTAAGTAATGACACTGATGAAACATTTATTGAGTACTGACATTGTACTTTATCCCCATTCTTTTGACAAAAAAAAAAAAGGTGAAGAAGAAAACTACATGGGTACAAATTGTAGGTAGGTTATGCACAATATTTCAAAGCGATACATGAGCTCAGTGGCTATCGCTTAAGGTAAAAGAGGTGAGTGGAAAGGAAGAGTGAAGCAGTCTAAACAGTAGAAAGCTAAACCGTGACACCCAGAGCAGCCCCAAGCTCATTCAAGTCTTCACACCTCCCCGCCACACACCACAGCTAGGGGAGTTCAAGAGCTCGCAGAGGGAAGAAAGCTACCGACCGCTCACAACTTTCAGAACTGAAGGGAATTCAGATGTATATCTCCTATCACCGGCTGATGCTCAGCGTTGGGCTTGTCATTATTAATTCTCACTTGTGTGAGGTAAGTGATAGGTAGACGCAAAAAGATCCCATAATAACCGAGCTGTGAAGAAGACTCGAATATCGTATTCACTCCCTAACAGACCTTCTGACATTCTGTGGAGTAGTGACTTCGTTTAACACATGCTCTAAGGAAGACTTCACATACCCTCTGCTATTTAAGATGTAATCACCATATTTACAATGTATAATTTAGAATTCTTAAAACTGTGGAAGAGTGAGAGAGATCGGAAGAGGAGAAGTTAATATGGCATATGGTTCTCTGAGGGTGTTATACGTAGGACTACGTAGAGAGCTGCTGCAGTAACACCATAATTGGCCACATTACAGAGTTAACACTGAAGAAGAAAGAGAGGTGGAATCGAGACCATTTGACTCAGAGATGAAGAATATTCATAGATCCCAAATTCCCCAAATAATTGTGTTTCCCTTTCTGTGATCTAAGAAGTTTCACTGTTTATCTTGTTGGCATTAGTATAGACTTCACGACTAAAACTTAATAAGATACTATAATGTGAGAATTTACACCAGAAAGAATGTCTCAATTGTCTAAAATTAGACAAAATGCTTGAAATAGCAATTCTTTTTTTTCTTTTCTTTTTTTTTTTGTTTGTTTGTTTTTGTTTTTTGAGACAGGGTTTTTCCGTGTAGTTTTGGTGCCTGTCCCGGATCTTGCTCTGTAGACCAGGCTGGCCTCAAACCCACAGAGATCCACCTGGCTCTGCCTCCCGAGTGCTGGGATTAAAGGCGTGCGCCACCACCGCCCAGATATATATATATTCTTTAATATGCCATCTCTTCCTGTTGATGGATATTGCTTTGATTATGCCTTCCAGTGAAATGTAGAAGTTTAAATGGAGATGACATGATCGTTGAAACTAATTTAGAATTTCAAGTGTATTATTTCTGTCAATACAAGGTGTCTATTTCAAATATTCCAGCTATTATGCCTTGTGTTGCAGATGTGTTTGTAGTACAGAAGGAACTAAATCTCTGTAAATTATAATCACTTATAGGACAAAACAGGATGTGACAGCGATACTTTGTACTGGTGGTCAGAAGTCAGGAGAGTGTGTTCTTTCTGAAGACATCCACTAAAGGGTTACTTATAACTAAATAAGGAATAGGAAAGTAGGTAGCCACAAACAGTGCATACTTTAGATGTGCTTTGTTAGAAACATTATGTAGCCAATCCTCATAATAATTCACAATACATGGAAATACATTTAATTATATCTATTTAAATATTAAAGTAGCATGTCACTTGACATATCTAATTTAGTTACAGAAACATAAGGAAAAGATCTAAGTACCAAAGAGGTTATTTATTATATGGTTCTTTTATTTTACTGAATTAAAGATCTAAAATTTATGACTTTTTAGATTTTATGAATATTTTGTTATTTTACAATACAAGTTTAAAATTTAATTTTTAAATTCTAGTGTAATCCTTATCATAACAGATGATATAAAGTAATCATTTTCTAAATGCTAGGTATATTTTAAGTCAGTTTTCATGAACTATCACATCTTTCTATTTTCCAAAGGGAAATTGGGAAAAAATGTTATTAACTAATGCGGCATAATAAAGTCGTGCCTGTCAGGGCTCAGACGCAGGTCACTCACTGTGTGTGGTCTGGAGTGGTAGGTCCACTCTTCCACCTGCAGCGGAGGAGCAGTCACATGCTTAGATGAAATTTAGGTTTATAACTTATCTTACATTTCAGGTGGCTATGTGTTATAATTCTGTAGTTTGTATCATGTATTTTCCTGATGAGTGATGAGAGAAGGTCCACTTACAAATGTTTATAGACAAAGCATATACATATTTATTTCAAGTGCTTGTTTGGGTCTCTTAGCCTTTTGAATTGGATTGTTTGCTTATTAATGATTTTTGTATTATTGACACAATATTTCACGTGCATGTGTGCATAATCAGTATGTATCTCTATATAATCAGTCATTCTGGGACATTTTGAAGGAAAAGTCATACTCTTATATTCAGGGTTCGCACTTAAATGCCACCTTCTCATTAAAGATCCTGACACCACTGTCCAAATGCTCTTTTTTACCCTAAGTCTTCCATGTCTCTCCTTTTACAAAAGTTTCCCTGGGTGATCTGTGAACTATGAACCGGTTGCATCTTCTTCTTTAGTCACTCTGCTTGTAATACTCAAAAAAAAAAAAAAAAAAAAAAAAGGTTGTTCACATTCTCAGCCACTACTAGTTCTATAGTTCCAATAGAGAAGCTATTGGCTTCCAACTAAAAGTACTCTTCTAGCACTAACATGGAGTCCCACAAAACCTAATAGTTCTACCATCTCCCTCATCCGTCACTGACTTAGAGTGATCGTTGTTACAAGGCCTCGGAGTTATGTTAGGAGCAGCATCCAATAAACTATTCTCAGAGTTCCTTAACTTTCAAATACATAGTAGACACTCTCTATACCAGATCCATGGCTGCAGATTTCCTAACCATCATATGAACTAATTCAACATAAGGTTAATTCCAAAATTCTGCTGTCTGCTAGAATCTTCTTCAACTTCCCTTACTTCGTCAGCTGTAGATGTCTTTTGGCTGAGCATATCACAGGCCCACATCAGTAAAATAATATCTTAATAAAATTATGCTTAAATTTATATAACATCGCATAGATAGCAAACTTCTCATTTTACAAAACAAAGCTAATCATGAAACAACTATTTATATTAAATAAATATAACTTCTTGACAAGGAAAACACATCCTTCTTTCTCTTGTAACGTGTCTTTTCTGCAGTAGGGAGCTGAAACAAGGGGGAGTAATTATGATAGGAAACTGTTCAGATACCAGAACAGCTGCAGTGGAAAACACTGACCTTTGAACTGTTGTAAGGCTGTAGAATGGCATTTCTGATGATACATACTAACACTAACCAGAATCTCTAATGTAACTCAACTCTTGCATTTATAGGTGCATACCAAAAAGAAATGAAGACATGCCCAAAACAGATATGTACATTGTCGTGAGATGAGGTAATGGCAGCTGCATTGAGTCCACTGAGCATTACTGAATGCGCTCCTTAAGAGGGCAAATGTTATGGCCTATTTATCTTATTTCAATATAGCTGTTTTCATCAAAATAGCTAAGGAATAATAGCATACAACTAGGTATCTTAAGTTCTTCTTTTATGCTTTGTATGGTGTGATAAAGATGACATGAATGGTCATTTCATAATAACTAAGCTCAACACCCCTGGTATTCATGGTGAATACTATCTCAAAAAACTGAGTTATACACGTTACAAGGGATGAAACTTCCACTAAAGGAATGCAACAATAACAAAAATACCTAGTTAATTTTTATTTTGTGTGAGGTCTACTACTTTTCTTTAAAGAAATATTAAAATTTTATAGCAGGTAACAGTGTACATTCATTCCTGGTATAGTCATGAGGGGCCACAGGTTAGAAAAGGTTTAGTGGCCACTTGTTTGAACAGTTTAACAAATTCTCTAAGCAGAACATTATTTTGTTTAAAAGATGAGCCTTTAAATAGTTAATGGGTGAAATATTCAATGTATTTACTCCATTATACAAAAATGACCTTTAATTCTTGCATAGCAAGGCAGGAGGAATCCTAAGATGAAGTAATTTCACCTCATTTATTAACATATACAAGACTGCAGAAGCTTGAAAGAACAGGTGTACTTTGAGAATTACAAGTAGTTCAATTATCCTTGATTTCCAGTGTCTAATGCGGTTCGCAAGAGACTGGGTGGGTTGATCCAGGTAAGAACTTTGTTTACTATAGAAGAGAGCTTGGAATTCAAATAAGAAAATTTTTGCAATTAATTTATGCATGAAAGAGATATTTCATGTTTGCATTTTAGACTGTAGACCCAGAAAGCAGCTTAGAGATGTATGGAAAGGAATACGTTCGGTAAGGATGCCACGGGGTTAGTCAGCCCCAAGGCAAAAATTGCCATGGATGCATGGGACATAAAAAGACAAGATTATGAATGTTACAATAGCAGACTCAGTGATTAACTTGCAATTCATGGTGAGGAATACAAGATAAGATTTGTGAATGTTGTCTCAGATAAGACGCACAGGAGGCTTGGCCTGGAATCTGGAAGAAGGTAGAGAAATTGATTCCATGCAGTTCTGGAGTGGTAATACTTGGCTTTTGCTCCTATGGCATCCTTTTATCTCCTTCTGTAGTGGTGTTTGCTCTGCCCATGGCCTTGGGCTATAGGGCCCAAAGGAGGCTGTGCTCTCTGCCATTGTAAGTGACCTCTTAAAAGGAGAGGGGGAAGGGTCACATGCCCCTTCTCAATACTCCTGCCTGTGAGGTGGATTTGCTCCTAGTCAGATCAGGGGATGACTTCAGTTGTCTACTCTGTTCTGTATTTGTGAGTGTATTTCCTCAATTTATCTTAATAATTTTCCCGAATACTTCTTAAACAGACTCCTGTGGATTTATTGTTTTATCCTTCATTGCCCTATTTACTTGCATATGAACTTGGAACAATTACTGTCTTGAGTTTATGAGCTCACTGTGATTTTCAAATAAGTTTGTACTTCTTATTACCAATAACTCTACTCTTTGGTAATTGCTCTTTCTCTCTCCTTCGTTATTGTTACCTAATGCCATTAACCCTAACTCTACGACTCACCCGATCCACAGTAGCCTCCAATGGACCATTCTCTCATTTCCCTGATGAACCAAGGTTATTTTTTTTTTTATGAAATTGTTGTTGTGCAGACATTTTAAGCTCCCTAATTCTCTCTATTCACCTCATATGGAATAAGTTGATAGAATCATTTATGCAGGGATTGACTTTTCTGCTCTTGGAATTGGAATATACCTAGAAATAAATATGAGGTAAGGTTTAACTAGAGAACCACGTTCACTCAAGCTCCCTAGCCATGTGCTAAATGTAGGACGTTAACTAGAGATGGTTGCCTCTCACTCCTTGGTAGCTATACTGGGTTTGTTTGATCCCTTTAGTTTTTATCTTACTGGGTGACTTCAGAATTAACTTCTAGCCAATCTTCAGACTTCTTACAGATCTTGCAACATCCCCACTTACAAGCAAGGATCCAGTTCCCTCTCTCCAAATATGTAAATTCTGTATCTTTGTCCCATCATAGCAGACAAAATTTTTACTCGAAATTATAAATCATATCACTCCTTATCTAGGCAAAATCTTCTGACAAATTCTAATATAATTCAGAATAAAATGTAACTAAGTTATAATAGTCTGACCACCCTACACAGTATGAAATGTCCTTCATTTGTACAATTCTTCCTCTAAAGACTCTGGTCCAGCTATTAATATCCTTCATTGTCCTTTCAATATGTCCAGTATCTCCTGCCTCAGAGATTATGTTCTTGCTAGACTTTTATTAAGCCCTGTCCCCAGAAAGTCTTATGGTGTCTCCTTCAAATTCCTTTCTTCAGTAAACTCCTTCTTGTATGTAGATTCAGAATTTCTTCTATGTAATTTTTATTTTGTTCTTTACACTAATACTATCATACATCTTTTTGTTTGGGTATATATAAAATATTAAAAATAACATTCCAATATTATTTAATAAAATATATTGGAAAATATTACATTGTCCTGAACTCTTGCATTAATCCCAAAAGTCCAGACCAAAGTTACTCAGAGTTAATTCTTACAAACAAACCAAAAGCCCAAGGAAGCAAATAGATTCCAAAACAGACTCTTTTCTCTAAAAAAAAATAAAGAGTTTGCCTCTGTCAATACATTGAAAGAGGTCCCTCTATTTTAATGCTTATTATTAAACACGATAGTAACATTTTATTCTTCTGTCATTGTATTACTTGTTCATACAAAATATTCCACTGTATACTTCAGTTAGGACCTTCATCCTACTCCCATGATTAATGAATCACAAATAAAGGCAAATAATGACTTTGTTGTGATTTTATTCTTGAATTATATCAATACTAGAGATCATCAAATGACCTATTCTTATGGGCATTTTTTATGGGAAAGGCAACCGAAATGTAGTCTCTTTACACTTTTTCAATGTCCTGTATAGCATTATTATTTATAGATATCACCCTTGAAATTGCACTTCTAAATTGACAATTCCTATGCAATTGGAATTGTTCCTCCTTTTGGACAACAGCTCTTTATCCCAGTTACGGTACTGCTATGATGAAACCATGACCAACAGCATGGCTGGAAGAAAGGGGTTTGTTTGGTTTCTCCTCACATGTCATCATGCATCACTAAAGGAAGCCAGGGCAGGAACTGAAACAGGGCTAAAGCTCGGAGTCAGGACTGATGCAGAAGCCACGGGGAGATGCTGTTTCTTGGCTTGTTCCACATAGCTTGCCCAGACTGCAATCTTATAGAACCCAGCCAGGGCAGGCACCACCCACCTTGGCCTGGGCCCTCCCACATCCATCACTAATTAAGAAAATGCCCTACAGGCCTGAATACAGCTTGATCTTACAGAGAAATATTTTCAGTTGAGGCTCACTCTTTTACAATGACTCTAGCTTGTGTCAAGCTGACATATAACTAGCCAGCACAACCCTCTTCTCCTTCCCCAACTCTTGGTAACCACCCTTCTGTTCCCATGTGTTTTAGTAGAGCCAGGGGCCAAATCGTTTACTTATTTGTATTACCCTTGGCCATTTTATCACCCAACTGGAATGTGAGATCTATGAAGGCAGTGGTGTGGTTTTTCCTTTTCACTATTTGATACTACACAAAATATTCTTTGACACTCAATAATGCTTGCTGAATGAACTAATACTTTTAACACAGCATCTACTATAGTATGTGAACTCAGTAAACAAGCACTAGTGTTACTACATTAATTAATAATAATATGCTGAATGTGCTGCAATGAACACAGGACGGAACTTCTAGGTTATAGCTCTGCATGTCCATGGTTAGCACAGGAAATAAAATCAACCAGAGACATAAGATCCCTTTAGGAAGAATAGTAAATGCGTAAACCATTGCCACAAAAAGCCAGACCCAAGTGATACACCAATAACAGGCAAGGTGTCATCATAACCCCTGAAAAGATGACAGGGGAAGAGCCCCAAGAATAAGAATGGACTGAGTGCGGCATAATGGAAGTCATTTAAATGTAGATAAAGTTTTGCCTCAGAGAGGAACACATCTCAGAATAGACCATAGTTGAATGATTCAATGATTCAAATGTTGAGATACAAAGCATGGTAGACACCATATAAATATTTGATGATAGAAAATAAGTTTTCAGAATCAAAAGTATTCAAATGTAGCAATGAAAATTTTTTGTAGATTGTTGGAAGGCAGGAATATCCATGAGACACATGTTACTAAGTTTTCAATTTCCCAAAGAAGGGAGTAATAGAAAAATAAGACTAAGCCTCATGGTTGACATTCTGTAACATATCCTGGCAAAAAAAAGTCCTTACTGAGCAGGGTATCCCAACTGAATCTTGATGGCAGAAAAATGAATTTGCCTTTTTTGTGGAAATTAAAACTTCATGTCAAAGATGCATCTAAGTTAGGAACATTGTAATATTTTTAAAGAAAAATAATGTAAAAATTCTATAATCCTTTCATCTCTCTAAAAGCATAAAGATAACAACAAATTAATTTAAAGTCTAAAGTATTTTATGATTCAGTATTTATAATTAACTTTGTTTATTACATACACTCAACAAATATTACATTGAGAAAAAATTAAAATTAGTTAACACTATCTTCAGCAATATGAAGATATTTTCTTTTCTTTTAGTAATTTGACAAAATAAAGGGTTTATAATAACTTTGTAAGTAAAGGTATTTAAAACACCATCAGCTTTTTTGCAGATAATCACAAAATGAATTATAAGTGGGTGAAAATTGAGTAATTTGATTAATTTCTCAGTTGACCTTTATAAAAGTATTCATCTAATATTTCTTAGTTGTTGAGATTTTGTTATATAAAACCAAAGTTCCAGCCATTTAATTCCCACCTTGTTCTTGAGAATGAGATGTGTGTTACATAAAGTAGTTTGTTTTGTGAAATAGCCTTCCATTTAGAAATAATTTTGGATTCTGAAAATGAATATTGTCTTGGAACGCCTATGTCTATCCTTATCAAGAGCCTTCTCAGAACTACTTCTCTCCTTCATTTTTCATTTCTGTATTTATTTAATTAGGAAATTAGTCTGCATGTAGTAAACATTATTGTTAAATTAAAAAAAAAAACAGCTAGTAAGAGTGCACAACATGTTACAAGATCTGTGTTATCACTTCAGATAGCCTCGGACCCTAAGGGAGAAACTTCAAAAGTATAGACACAGAATGTGTATTCCTATCAAAAATACCCACAAGAATAACTTCATTATTCTGGGAAGGTAGATCTATAAAATATATAAAATGTAGAAGTGTTCTGTCCATATCATTTCTGGTAAGGTCAGCATGACTAAGACAACACTCGCATCAGCTGCATTTCTATCATACTGTACCCCACTGTGATTGTACATGAGGACAAAGAGAACGCCATGAGCAGAGGTTTCTGCTCAGGAGTGATGAGGTGGGTTTTGTCTTGACACATGAAAAATTATTTGCTTATTTCTATAGTGTTCCAGTTATTCCCAGTGTCCACAAGTGACGTCCAGATGATAAGGGCAAACTCACCAGTACCACGGGGCAGATTGTGGTGGGTGGTAAAATATGGTCCTTCAAGGGTCCACAGTCACATTCAGGCCTCAGATGAGAAGCACATTTGTTGTGCAGCTAGGAAAGGAGAAAGAAATAGTATCAACTCCACACGACATGGCATCTAGGGAAGAGTGAACTGCAGCCTAGATGCAATACGACGTTATAACTGTACTAGAATTGTAAGAACAAAGTGGCTCCAAAATCTGCTGCCAATTTTATATCTAACAATCCCGCTTTCTGTGACAAACACAAATCATTTCCCGTTACAGTTTCCCTGCTTATCTTTCAGCATGATCTTGAAACCACTGTGCGCTGTGGATGTTTTTTTTTTTTTTTCTTTTTGACCCTCCTGTTTTCTCAAAGTCATTCCGAAGTGCAGAGCTCAGTATGGGGCATAATTGATCCCATCATTAGTTTTAACTTTGTAATTCAATATGTAAATGTAACCTGAGATTCATCTCAGTAGGAGCAGGATATAAATAAAAGAAGATGATTATGATTATAAAAGTGTATCTTTATATTGTATTTACCAGCCCGACACTCAGTTAGAATGTAATCATATAATGTGATATTTATTTTACAATATGTATGAACCTTAGCTGATATTTTTATCAACTCTGATCACAGGTTTAATTTCAAGTTTATGTAAAATAAAATATATTAAGTAGTGATGTTTTTAAATCAATGTGATGGTCTTGATCAGATTTGATAAAAATAATTCTTGTTCAAAAAATTTAGAAATTTCTCCCTTCATCACTTTATATAAATTTAGTATAAAATACTCATACTTCAGGAAAATTATATATTTTTAACAGTACAATGTGTCTTGTTAAAAAAATAGAACCATAGCAATTTTCAGCTTGGCAACTCATTTCAGAAGTCCACTCCATTTATCCTTAGCTGTATCAACTCCCCTCTCTAGGCAGAAGTCCACTCCATTTATCCTTAGCTGTATCAACTCCCCCTCGCCTCTCTGAGCAGAAGTCCACTCCATTTATCCTTAGCTGTATCAACTCCCCTCTCTGGGCAGAAGTCCACTCCATTATCTTTAGCTGTACTAACTCCCCCACCCCCATAAGCAGTTAATTAGGTACTGAGTGTAGGCTCATTGGTGATTTACTGTTAGTGATGGAACTGCACTGAAAGAGGATTTCTGCAGGCTCATTGTTGATTTACTGTTAGTGATGGAACTGCATTGAAAAAGGATTTCTGCTGTCCTATATTCTAAAACATTTGCCACACAGAGGCCCTGCCTCAGAGTTCAAATGTTTCTAGTATAATTAGTGCCCATTAGGCTGCATTATAGGAAATAAAAGTATCTTCATGCATCCATCTGCAATTAGCATCTCTTTCTCACATAAACTTCTCTACAGAGAGGTGGGGTAGGCATCTTCTTAGTCACTGATGACTTTTGACAAAAAATAAAAGGCATTCAAGAAGCAGCAGCAGCTGAATCCTTTTGTACAAAGGAGCCAAGTAAACCTATACCCTGCTTGAGCAAAAAAAAAAAAAAAAACCACAGCTTCCTTAACTTAACTCTAAAATATATTATTAGTTTATTGAAGCTATTCTCATAAAATAAATATGGTTCTTCAGATTTGGATGCAGTGGTAACAAGCTGTCAAGTGTGAGGTAAATGGGGTCTATTCTGGATAATGTGTAAAAGTCAAAATATTAACTCTTGATAACAGCGAATGTGAAACTTTTTTGCAAATAGAGTCTGTGCTAATATATACTAGCTAAGGTGCACTCATGATGGATTTATCTGGGCCAGATCCATTGACTGGAAGCCTTCTAGGGAGAAGGAAATCTGGACCACGAGCATGGTGCATGTGACAGGCCAGGCTGAGATGTGCATGCTGGCTTTACAAAGCATGCAACACCAAGGACTTCCAGAGAGCATCAGAAGCCAGGAAAAGGCAAAGGATTCTTCCCCAAATCCTTCAGCAGGCTGCCTGACATTGATATGTTAGACTTCTTATCTCCCAGGTGATAAGAAAACAAATCTATGTTGTCATAGACCACCTAGCTTAGGACATTTTGTTATAGGAGTTCTAGAAAATGAACACACTGCCACCGTGAAAACCCCAAGGCAGATCCTGTGTTTCAGGCAACTTCTCAGTTGGTCTTGTTTCCTCAGACTGGAAGCCTCTGTGTCCTTGTATCCAAATGGCTCTCAGCTGAACTGTGCTGCTAGAAGCCTGAATGCTTAACCAGCCAAATGCTTAACCAGGCCAAATGCTTAACCAGCCAAATGCATCTAGTTTCTGGTCCTCACGCCTTATATACCCTTCTGCTTTCTACCACCACTCCCTGGGATTAAAGGCTTGCTTTCTGGGATTAAAGGCATGATGAGTCACCATGCCTGGCTGTATCCTTGAACACATGGATTTCTGCCTCTGGAATGCTAGGATTAAAGACGTGTGCTATCACTGCCTATCTTAAGTATCTAGTGACTTTTCTGTTCTCTGACCCTGGATAAGTTTATTAAGGTACACAATATTTTGGGGAACACAGTACCACCACATTTTACACTTTGAGATTGTACAAACACCTTGAAATTGGGGGTCAGAGGCTCAGAACTTTCTGATGAGCAGTCTTCCTGTGTTCATGGTGAGGCTGCCCTGGATTCTTCCTCTTAGAGAAATTTAGAAGGACGCATATGCAGGTCAAGAAGGAGCACTACTCACAGGTACCATTTGAGTCTCAACTCTCTTGGCCCTGCATCTCATCTATCCAATATAAACAATAAATACAGTTAGTGCTCACAATTCATTTTAAGGCCTAAATGGAAAGAAGTAGGATGTAGAAATATTCAATTGACCAGGAAACTAGAGTAAGGGTGTAGCTCCCAATAGATCCCGTGGAATTCTGCCTCCATAGACATAACTAACCCTGTAAGATATTTTCAAGTGTACTGCCGTAATTCCACAACTCTGAGGTTTTCTGGGCAACATGAGGCAGTCCTAAAGCATCAGCATGTAGCAGGGTCCATAATGTCAGTAAGTATCCTGCCTGTCAGTAAAACAAAAATACATACTAAAAGGAACTTTTCTTAAGAAAAAGCTTTGTGTTAAGTAACAATTTACTGGAATACTTTGTTGTTGTTTTTGTTGTTGTTGTTGTTGTTGTTTTTTAATGAAAACTACAATCAAACATCTGGAAAATATATTCTAATGGCTGTCCATTGCATGACATTGTTTATAAAGGGAAAGGTCAAAGGTGTGGGCAACATGTAAAAGCCTGACCATTTTTACAAGCTGTGAGTCAAATTGTGTAACAGATGTCATTGATGCCTCCCTTGCCCAGAATGTCCCTGACCACAAAATAGAAACTAGTAATACAAATGAAGAAAGCTGGAAACCAAGACTGTCAAACACAAATTGTGCTATGTTTCTTGTAAAGGTAAGATGCTCTAAACATAAAAAGTCTACCACAAAAGCAAGTATCAATAACACAGAAACAACATCATTGAATTCAAACAAAATCAGTTTTCTTTAGTTTACTGGTAACATTGTGTTTTCTGCATGGGTGAGCATGTGTCTTTTCAAAACAAGTCACAAAGGGACAGACGGCTGTTAATACCCATCAGCAACAATAGCAAGTTTCTCACATTGGCACTGTACCTTAAATACAATTTTTACATTCCATATACTGGGAGCAACCTCTACATTCATATGTGGACAGTATTTCCAAACAGAGCCTTAGAAAGCTCATTTGAGCTAGATGGAGGTGTGAGAGGATTAGCAACCTTACAATGAAACAGAAGAAAGCAGAAGAGCAAATATTTATTTTGTCTTGACATATAATGTCATCTGTCAAGTTACCATTCAGAAAGAAGCTTTAATATGACATACCCCCTAGGCCTGGAAGTCCTTAAACTCCAGATTATGAGAAACAAATCCCTTTTCGTGGAAGATTACCTACTTCGTGGTATTGTATGATAGCAGTACAATTGGGTTAGGACATCGTGCTGCCATGTTATTCCATGGGTCAGAATGTATGAAAAAGATAGTGTGAGCAAGATGCCAAGGATTGTTGACTGTCTTCAAGAATGCATGTGGGTGCAAAGTAAGCAAGAACAGAGATACTCAGGTCTTCCCTGCAGTTATATGAACTAGAGCGCAGATGCATCCTGTCTCCTGAGCAAAGTTTCCAAAGGGAATAGTTGCCACCTCCCAAAAGTCTTTTTGAAAATGTCCACAGCTATCCTTGTGTATTTTTTTAAAGATGAAACAGGAAAAAATTTCATTTTAATATGCCCAGAAACTCTTTTTGAGGATAACAGATACAGGATTATATCTAAGAAAGTCATATAATATGAACCAGCTTTTCTTGGACTTGAATTAAACACTTGGAAATAATTTCAGAATTTGACAGCTCACAGTAGCACCTAATTTAGAGCCAGCTCTATGTTTATTAGAAAAATCTGTCTCAAGTTTGGATGAAAAAGAACGTGTGTGTGTGTGTGTGTGTGTGTGTGTGTGTGTGTGTGTGTGTGTTATAGAGTGGAGCTGAGCTAATGAGAGAACTTAATCGTGGAGAAAGGGAAGGAAAGTGGGAAAACTGGCTATTGGGATCTAGAGATTCAAAAAAGAAGGAAGTTAATCCTTATGAACAAAAGCTTAGTGGCCTGACCTAAAGAATTTGTTAGGTAACACTTTTCCATGACATCAATATTTTACAAATACAGGGTACTTCCTCAATGTTGCTATTTGCTAAAGAAAAAAAAACTGCCTATGGCTTGAAAAATTTTAAATTCATTGTCAGGAGCTTAATCTTTTCATTAAAATTGATTCCTTATAGAATATCAAGTTAGTCATTTGGATGTATAAGATAGGCCTTCTCCTATTAGTCTCAGTAACTGTAAGAACCTCACATCCTAGTGATTCCTGCCTGTCAAGGGTTGTTTTTTTTCGACCAGGAGCAGCTCAGCACACAGGGTAAACACCATGGCAAGGACACCCTCAGCAGCCGTGGGCTTGGCAGTGGGGTCTGCATGGTGGCAGGACATTTTCCTGGGTCAGAGGTCTGGAGCTGAAAGCACAGAAAGTAGCTGCTTATGTGGGAGATGCAGCTTTTCACTGTTCTCTTCCTAGGCTTTTACTGACTTTCCTTGCTAAGGAGGAAGCTTCAGAAGATGTGGAGCTTCATTCTTAGAACTTAGTTGAACACCTACAAGACGGTAGGCTACAATAAAGCCTCAGCTGCGATGAGGTTCCACTGACTCAGAAGTGCAGAAATGGATCTTTGAAAATTCACTGCACCATCTGATGTAGTTTGAGAATTACACGATATTGGGAAATACAATTTCAAGAGAAAGCGTATTTGCAATTCAATACTTAACACTAAGATTAGCACACTAGTCAGTCTAGTGAACCTGAGGACCTCCTCAAAACCTGACACTGACCAGAACTTCAGATGATTAGAAAACAACGTATGCCATCAACATGTGGCACTGGAGGAAATCGAGGCATAGGAGTGATGTTATGAAGAAATGAAACCAATGGAGAACAATCTACTCCATCCTTTAGAATAAAGTAGAAAAAAAAATCTGAAGAAGAAAATATTAGCACTAAAGAAAACATCAAGAGAAATACAGAACTGAAGTTGGTTCCTAGAAAGTATTTAAGACAAGTGCAGTCCAAGGGGTGGGAAGGTTAAATAAAAGGCAGGAATTAACCATAGCCTTCTCAGGGGTTCCTCAGCAGAAGCCCTGCTCCAATACAAGAGTCAGTGGGAAGGAAAATGCAAAAACGTGTGCTTCAAACTTAAGTCTGAGATTTGTGGGACTCAAAATCAAAATGAGGTAAGTGGTAGGGAGGCTGCATGGGATTATTATAGATTGCTGAAGAGGGCATATTATAACAAATGAGTATTTTCCAAAGATTTTTCTGGTGGTGGTACAGAAGCCTACATTAGAGAAGTACCTTCTGTCATGGAAATGAGCCAAGAGATTCTTACTCTGATCTAGTTGGGATGTGCTGAGAGTTTGTGCTGAGGTTGGGAACATTAAGTCAAAATCTCGATCTGGAAGAGATATTTTAAGGAAGAAATGTGAGGGCTTAGCACTAGGCTCTGTGAAGGAGATAACAACGTGAAAGACGAAGAAAAACTGACTCCAGACTACCACAGTGACTAGAAATCCATGCTGGTACCAGCAGGGTAAGGGGCATGCATGGTAAGAGTTGAGTACTGGCTCTTGACGATGCAGGTCTATGACCTTGACATGAAAGTTAGTGATGCTTAGAGAGATGTAAGTATTATTCTGACTAGGACTGGGCAGTTTCCCATTATAAATCTTCCCTAGATGAGACATAAATATCATGAATCCCATTCAGGGAGTTCTCTGTGAACACCAGGATTGGCATAGGCAGCCATGCCAAATTTTACCTATTTCTCCTTTTTCCCACTGAGCTGATGTTTAGTCACTAAGCAATTGCTAAGTATATGCTCCATCTCTAAACACACGTACACTGACATTTTACCCACTCAATCCTTATGGCAATCCTATAAGGTAGGTATGTCCACGTCACAATGTAGAATATTGTCCTAAACCGGTTCAACACATGGGTATAATGGTACAGCTTGCAAGGGACAGAGGCCATGTTAATAATCTGGTTTTCTCAAGTTATGATTTCGAGTCATACAAACTATATAATGGCTTTTTGGAGAATCTTGACTCGGCCAGGCTTCCAGTTTGGTCTTCCTTATGGAATACACACAGGTGGCCCCTTCACTGTTTATTATGGACAGCACCACATCCCTCTGCTCCCCTGATTCCCAGACAGTGAAGATGGCCTTTAGTTCTTTAGAGAGCTTTCTCAACAGGCCCCATTAATTGAGAGAGAAGTCTTAGGCTAAAATTTTCATAAAATAGCTCAAAGAAAGTTATGAAAAAAAACTAAATATTCTGTCAGCTAGCTACAAAATCAATAAATTAATAAAAGTGTCCTTACTCTTGCTGAAAATTAAAATTCTGAAATTACTCAAAGACAGCTGAAAATGAGCAGAGACAGTGTGTTCAGTTTTTTAAATACTCAATTCCATTTTGAAGCATAAGTCAACTTGTTTTTCTCATTATTCTGTGTGTTGTGTGTGTACTTATGAAGCCTGTTTAACATGTAGCTTTGGGCAGAACCTGTAGCTCTACCAAAAGACCAATGTGCATAACTAATACAGTGCCCTCTGCTGTTTCTTCTGACAAATGGAAGATTGTTAAGAACGGAAGAACCAACATGCTACTCTGTGAAAAACAAAAAGCAAGGATAACAAAACACTCCTCCAGGCTAATAAACATTCAAGAAGAAGAAATGTTTGTTTGCGTTACATTTCAGAAATTAAACAGATACGGTGGGACCATCTGATAACTGTTATTATTCCAAAGTTAGCTGAAGCGCTTTGACAGTCAACATGGTAATGCCCCAGAGCTTCTCATGAAGGACCTTAATGAGTACTACTTCAAAACCTCTTGTGTTCCAGTACACACTGTACCTGGAAGAAAGCAACGCGCTTGGGAGAATGGTTGGATGTCCCAAGAAGCAACAGTGCCCCAATAGAAATGAGCCCCTTCTTGTTGGCCAACTTCTCATCTGTGGTTTTGGATTGCTTTCCTGGGACCTTCTAGAGCTCTGTGGGACCTTATGTGAAGAGCTATATAAACGTGTCAGCTCTAAGATCAGTCCGACAATCCTGGCTTCTATGAGGACAAATCTGATCTCAGGTAGGTGATGTAAGAAGCCCCTAAGGTTTGAGTTGATTTATTCTAAGCAGGAAGCCCTTCAAGGGCAGTGCTCTCTTGTGTTACTCACTGTGGTCTGACACCAAACGCAGTGCAGCCCCGTCAGGCCCTGGTAACATTTCACTGTCTTGTGGCACTTATCACACTTGGTTGGGCAGTTGCCTTCAACCCAATAATGGTGCATGACCTGGAACAGAGAAGAACAGGGTGGTAAGAGGAGGTGCCCAGGATGACATGGGTAGAAAGCCCGTGCTGCCAAACTTACCTCCGTGTTCTTCTTGGACTTCACGTAGGTCTTGATGCAGGAGGGAGGGGCTCTGGCCACACAGCGCTCATGGACTGTGTACTTGCAGACTGAAAGGAAACAGGTACACAGATTCAGAGCTGACCCTGGGCCTGATTGAAATTTTATGAGGGGAGAATGACATTAACAGAACCTCATTTCACATCCACAGTTCCCTAATCAATCCAATCAGCCACATCAAGGAAAAAAGTCCAAGTCGGCTGTTTTTATCATGGAATACAAAAGGCCAATTAGTACAGGAAATAGTATGCATATGAGAAACCAAGGCTCCTCTATCATGGCATAGCAGGAAATGCTTAATTAAATCAGTCCTTGCTCAAATTTTTCACAATAATTCCCAGATGACAAAAATATTAAAGACAAATTGATGGCTGCCAAATGGCTTGGTGTCATTTGCTAGAAGGAAGAGGTCTATATTTCACAAAGTGTAGGCATGAGAGCAGCTGGCAGGCATGGGAGCAAATGCCTATGGCTTCAGACTGCTTTGTGTACTGACTTATCTAAACGCTAAAGGGCAGATTTGTCTATTTCTAGAAAACAGATTTCATCATCCATGCCAGGCCTTCAGGGAAGTTCATCTTTCATTTTTCATCATGATATTATTTCTCCAAAGCAACTACTTTCACTAGGTAACCTATGGTGCTAGGAAGAAAAACTTAGTATTTATATGAAAACACATATACATACATAAATGCCATCAAATGTGTATATATGTAAAATCTGTATCATAAAACAATATCATACACATTGGGGGTGCATCCCCACATCTCACGGTTTCCATCTAAATATTTGTAGGGGCACTTGCAGACGTTCTCCAAGCTGAAGGCTGACCCCAAATTAACATCTCAGAGTTCATAAATATGTAGATGTTTATATAAATAAACAGATTAGCACCTTAAAATCTACTCTTGAATTATGAATGAAATGCATACAATGCATATAGCATTTTCTAATAAAACTCAAAAATATCCTGTCTGTGAGTTCCTTAGGCAAGAGCCAGGAGGAGCACATACTTCTTCATGATGACTTCTTCATAAATGGTAAAAATCTGTTTTTTTTTTATTACACCATACCCCTTCTTTGAAAACTGTCTTGTTTCAATCAATTAAATCTACCCTAAATTTGTTCACTCTCTTAAAAAGCTATAAAGTTCTGAAACAGGTTTTTTTGTTTGGTTGATTGCTTGGTTTTGTACATGGAGAATGTTCTAGTATATCTGAATCTTCCAAAGTGGCCATCAGAAATATTGCTCTTATGTGATAAGTGACAAGTATGTTATGAAACCGTAAAAGATCCTAATGTTTTAGAAATTAAATACATTTATGACATTAAGTGTAGTTTTAATGTCAAATAATACATCCAGAGAAATAAAATTTCAAAGCATACTGTAATGCAGAAAACAATATGGCCGAACTATTGGATCAACGGAGAACGTCATTCTGCCTCAGGGAATATCAACTTTATTTTTAGGTAACAATGCTATAAATTAAATAGATACTAGATAATTTTATAAATTAATTAACACACATGTACACACCTACCCTCTTAATGAATCTCTAACTGGTAGAGTGGATTTATTGGAATAAAATACATCTTGTAAGACAAGGAGACTGAAGTTATTAAAATGAACACCACTTATAATGCCTTATATTCCTATTGCTATAGAAGCCATATGAAATTTACCTTTATGTAAAAATAATGTGTCAGAGGGATTGGGGAAATTAGACAGATTAGCAGGTAAAGGACTTGTCACACAAAGACTAGAGTTGAGCCCCTAAGAACTTGTTAAAAAAAATGACCATCTGTGATGCTAGCATAGGTAATCGAGACAGAGTCTCCCAGGAGAAAGATGGCTTGCTGGACTAGTTGAGATGTGGGTCAGTAGGAGAAGCTAAGTCAATATGTAAGGTGTGAGAAACAAAGGAAGTCAACCTTGGACCTCCACATGAACACACAATGACACATGGGAACACACACACACACACACACACACACACGCACACACGCACACACACACTCATTCAGTGGAAGGAACTTTAACTTTTTTGATCATTTGAATGAACAAAATTTATTTTTATTCAATTGATCTAAGTCTTTTTTTATTATTTTAAGATTTGAAGGAATCGTCTCACCTTGAAAAGCTAATTACAAAAAAGTAGTTAACTTACGGGGTGAATATAAAATATAAATAAGAGCTAAGTATGAGAAACCAGTGGAAGATGTCTAAATATTCCAAGGAAAAATGAGAAACATGAATACATGAAAATTAAAATACAGTAAAAAGAAATGTCTAAGGAGTTGCCTGGTATCATTGATTCCTCTTGATAGGAAGTTTGCCGGAGACCTGAGCGTTGAGCAGCTACAGGGAAATCTACGCTATAAGCACCATGCCCTGAGGTATGTCACACAAAAAGGATGATTGCATGAGCTCAGTTTCCCTCAGCAAAGTGATGACATCAAGCAGAGCCAGTGTACTCACAGGAGCAGCAGAGGCCCTGCTTCCCCACGCCAATCAGCATGTTCAGGCAGAGATTGCAGTAGGCCGGCTTGTTAAAGTGCTTGAGTCGCCACACATGCTGTCCGTCATCCTTCACATTCTGCACAGGACGTGAGAGAAACAGATTGCACTCAGTGAAATAAACAGTAGAATCTGTAAGTGCCAATAAAGCTCAGGCTGGACCCAAGTGTCTCAAGACAATCTGTTCCCTCATCTCTGACTCCCTACATTTCAAGATCGCCACAGAGACACGTGTGCTCTAGCCCGATGAGATACTGCCAAAGATTCCGAGATGCTGTAGCAACCCAGGGAATCTTGTCTCATGTCAACAGCTCAACAGCATTCCCTGCCGCCACCACAATGACCTGCCCAACAGAGCGCTCCCCGACGCAGGGCACGCAAGCTTCACCTTTGAGCAGCTCATGGTTAGAACACAATTCCACAAATAAGCGACCTAAGAGAGAGAAAAGACCTAGGTGCAGGTGTGAGAAGTGGAAACTTGTAAAAATTGTTAATTCTGGCTTTATGTTGGGAAACAGAGAACTCAGAATGAAGTTAGATTTTGTAAGGCAGCAAAACGGGATATAACGGCAGAAGCAATGCTTCCAAGTCCGATGTGGTCATCCCAGGACGTCACCCGCAGATCCCTAATGGAGGCTTCAAGAATATGTGCTGCATTAGAGACTAATTTTGATGAAGAGGACAAAGGCATACTTATATGATTATGTCTGTGGCTGTCTTGTAAGAACAGTTATTTTATCCTTAATGAAAGATGGTAAGAGCATAAAAACTTACCATGTTTATAACAATCACTGTAGCTACATGTCACAATAAGACCCTGGGTTTACATTAACTTGCAATTTTAGTAAAGAAAAGTGCTATATTGTTTACTATGCTAAGTAAATCTATATAATATTTTAATAACTAATGGCATTAATTACATCTGTATTGCTCAGGATTAAAATAACACAAATTTATAGGATGCTACTCTGTTTAAATCCCCATAAATGGGCCAAAAGCATTACATGATGTTATCATGTTGCCATCATTTGTTATCATCATTTTATATATTATTACATATCCTTCGTATCTCATTCACCAATTTGTGTGAAACTAAATTTTGAAATTATTGATAGATATTCTATCAACACTGACATAATTCACAATTTTTCAAGTTAGCAAAAATAAATACTTCTTTCAGTGTGTTTATCAACTAATGTCTGAGTATGTATTGTGTATTTGGGGACTATAGAAGGAAAACACAAGCACAGGTTATCTTTTTATTAATAATAAAATATTAACAATAATGTTTCTAACCTTTCTCTTACCACAGTGAGAGCTAGGACACTGATTTATAATATCCATAAATCCATAGTAACTAATTCTCACATTAGAATTAGAAATGTCAAATTTGCATCATAAGATGAAACATTAATGAAAATGCTTCCTGGGAGGTACTTGTCAATGGGCCCCTTGAATTTCTGCAAGTTTTGAAGGCAGAAGTACTGCCATGTTTTTGTCCCAAGAAGACATTTGAAACACAAGTGATTACTAAATACCTTGTACAACAGAGGAGCAACTCTCTCCAGAGGAGAGAAATGTCCTTGCTAATGAAGACGGGCCAGACTTCTGTCCCACATGGAGGCTTGGTGACCACGCTCTGAGTTGAGTGCTGCATTTACTTGGTTTACATTCCTCAGTCTCCTCACACTAAGGGAGAAAGGCAAGCCAGCTCAGATGGGAAACGCCTATTGCTTGCTTTGCTGTGAGTAATAAAGTCTCTGGCCCAGGGAGTCTCATGTTCTCTGGTACTTGGGAACTGGACTAATTGATCCCTTTTCAATGTATTAGCAATATTCAAATTTGCAGCTGTGAGAAGATGCAGATGATTATCATAGAGACCACATCAGGAGACAGAATTTTAAATATTTTCCTCCATAATTTAAAACAATAAGCTTCAAAGTAATTTCTGAGTCCAATACTGGTTTGGATATATCATCATAATTTTAGTAGCTCTATAATCTAAGTAGGATAATAAATTTTTAGCTTTGCAATATTTTGTAATCTATATTTTTAGTTTCTATCATAATAAAAGAATTAAACCTCTTGATATAAAAATATTATCATGAGACTGTTGATTTTTGATAATCTTTAAAATAGTAGTGCATTGCTTTAAGAAATTTTCAAGTAAAAGGAGAACGGGAAACGTTCTAATTTTCCTATGTTTGCTGTTTCTGTACTCCCTGTCATTTCACTTTAAGTGATTGTCCATTCCATGTGAATAAGCCTCATCCTGTTGGAGAGCACATATGGACGAAGTTAGCTGGCATTTTCCTTATCAAAAAACAAACAAGTCTGAACGTGGGTGTTCTGTCAATCAGAATACTTAGCCATGTTACAGGCTGCAAGTGATGTGCAAATCTATTACCCAGGCATAAAATGCTTTACCAAAAAAAAAAAAGAGAGAGAAAGAAAGAAAAAAAAATTAAATAGCTTTGTAGCTCTTAGCCTGATGCACTGCCCAAATATGCCAGAGATGAAATATGCATGTGCCTTCTTTCAGAGGAGAAATGGAACCAAGAGCCAACTCCTCTCACTAGTGCAAATTGTACCCTGACTCCCTGGATTTTCATGTCTTATCTTGTCTTATTTAGATTGTAAACTTGATAGAGGAGAGAGACTCAGTTTCATTCTATCATCAGAATGCATTTTTATTAATGTTTTATAGGAAATAAATATTTATTATCAAGAAGGAATTCACATTTTTTTTAAGGAAGAGCACAGAATCCAAAAGGCCTGAATCCTGGCCTACTAGGAAACACTGTCATGTCTCACTGTTCTACTGCTCTAATAAAATGAAAGCACACTCTTTCCTTTCTCAGGCCATAGTGTGAGTTTTCATTATATAATACCCGTGAAGTTAATTTAGCTCCTTGAGGACGAGTGTTATATAAACAGCAAATATAATCACCATCATAGGGTTGAACTGTAGAACATCCAAGACTCAAGAAGAATCTTTCTAGGTGCACCGTACTTTATTTCATAAAATATTGCTTTTCCTCCCTCATCTCTGTACCAGATGTGACACTGCTCTGTGCCTATGACAGGGAAGACTGACTGTTCAGTGATTCCTGGCCAAGTTCAGAGTAAGGAAGAGCTCTCGGTAGACTTCCCCAACCTTCAATTATCTAAAAGTCAAACGAATGTGGAAAGAAATTTAAAAAGGAATGCCCTTTGGTTTTGATGTTATTTGCCTGTTTATTCTATAGTTTTTGAAAGTTTTAGTATTTTTTCTCAGCACTTCCCCGGATATAGGCACTGTTCAGATGAATTAGGGCTGCTCTAAATGATATTTATTTGCAAAAGACTTTAAAGAGATATTTTACTGACATCCCATGCCAAATCCCCCCAATCCCACATCTCACCAAGTGCCTTGAATACAAAGAAGAGTGATTGTTGCAAGTTAATTCCATTGTTAGAGAGCAACCATTATGATGTAGTGCATATTTTGTCTAGTAACTCTAAAAATTATACCACTATAATAAAAGCTGTTCTCTTTGGCAAAAATTGGGCCATATTAAGTCTGGGCAAAAAGAACTCAGAGAGGTGTATTAACATCTGGGCAGAGTCACAGCTGGTTGCTAATTTCCAGACTGTGCTTTTTGCAGTCAGAACAGGGCCTTGTCATCCTTGAGGCTCCAATCAAAGTGTTTGCCATATCATACTGTATAATAAGATAATAGTTTTCATTCAATAACCTGTAATGGGCTCCTGGATCTTGTCTGTTTTTTCAACTCCTGAATAGATTGATCCATGTATAATATAGAGAGTGGGGAAAAAATTCCTCACCAAATTAAAATTTTTAATTGAAATGTGGAATATCAGTTTTTTTCCAAATATGATTTAGTTTAATCAAAGCACATCACTGCTTGTCACTCAAAAATCTCACCAGGGAACACATCCTTTCTTTGTTATTAATCCAAGCAAAAGTATGAAGAAAAATGTGCCCTTAAACTTTATTAATCAAAGGCGTCATAGATATTACATATAAAACTAAATACAGTATTTCTTTGAAGCCATGTAGTGAAATGAAAACATTCCCTCCAAATACAGCTCAGGCTAAATGTGGCTATATCTTGTACAGTCACATAGTTGAGGGTCTTCCTTCTAGTGTTATTGTGCTAACTGGTCATGCTGTGAGACTGCCTTCTAAGTATCTATGTTTGTACCTGTCCACCAGGCCTGCTGTAAATCATCGTCGGAGACACTTCATTCCGAGGCAGGCAGCCGTGGATACAGAGACCAATCACTGGTCAGTGTTGGAATAGGTGTCTGTGAGTGCTCAGTTCCAAATGGGGCATCTTTATCCCCGACATGGAAGGCTCATGGGAGGTCCGTGAAGAAGCGGAAGTGATGGGGAGGCGTACTGGGAACACAGTCGTCTGGACCTCACATAGCTCTTGTACTCATGAACTCACGGCACACGTGCTTATCGGCCCAAGACCCACACACCTCAAGCCAGCCAAAATCTATGCACGAATGAGGGAGGCCATGAGATCTCATCCTAAACTCGAATGCTATTGGCAGCTGAGAGATGCTAAGGTAGTGGTTCTTAACTTCCCTAATGCTGTGACCCTTTAATACAGTTCCTCCAGTTGTGGTGACCCCCCCAACCATAAAATTATTTGTATTACTATTTCATAACTGTAATTTTGCTACGGTTATGAGTCATAATGTGTCTTCCAATGGTCTTAGGTGACCCCTGTGAAAGGGTTCAACCCCCCCAAAGGGGTCCTAACCCACAGGTTGAGAACGACTGTACTAAGGAGAGAGACTCATTCTTCGGGACTGCGGCAGCGGCATGTTACCCTTGCTCCCGTGAGTGGCCCTGTTCCCATACATCTGAGGGTTGCTCTGAGTGGAAATGGAGGTGGAGATTAGGGAGGGTGGAGCAGGATCTGATCACCTTTTGTTGTATACAGGTATGAAATTCCCAAAGAATAAATTTAAAATAACATAAATTATTTTTGTTTGTTTTGCTTTTGTTTTTATTTATTTATTTATTTATTTATTTATTTATGTATTTATTTATTTATTTATTTATTTATTTATTTATTTATTTATTTATTTATTTATTTATTTGGCATAGGCTGTCACTATATAGCCCTGGCTAGCCTGGGACTCTGTGTTGAGCAGGCTGCCCTCAAGCTCACTACAAGTCTCACTCTACCTCCTGTGTGCTGGAGTTAAAGGCCTGTGGAAGCCTGTGCCGCCATGCTTGCTAAAACCAAGTAATTTCTTAAGAGGAGTTAAAGTTTCTTATTTCAGGGAGACAACTGTTTAGGTAGGTGGTGATATTTTATGAGAATATAGTGAAAAATGTTAATGTTAATAATTATAGATTATATGTTACTAAATTGTGAAGACCATAGATTTCAGAATTGAAGCATTATTATCTCTGGCATCTGAAGGAAGGAATGTTCAAACTTTGAAGTGTCAGCAAAGGACAGGCATGTTCAGGACCATTTCTTCTCATTTTTCTAGAGGGATTAACTACCTATCACAAAATAACCGCCTTAGTCAAGGAAAGCTCGGCTGTCTGTCTTTCTGAAGGTGTCTCTGCTCCAGTCCCTTTTTCCTTTCTCTGCCTCTCAAGAGGGAAGGAAGATTGTTTTAGGTTTGAGGCAGACGAGGACTACAGAGTCAGACCTTACAAATTAAACAAAATAAGCAAACAAACAAGACAGTGACAGAACAGATCAGAATCTGACAAACCATAGCACTAGTCAAATCTGCCTAGTAACTTGCTTTTGTAAATAAAGTTTTATTGAACCACAGCTTTGTTCAATCATTGATACAAGAGCTGTGATTGCTTTTATCCTATCACAGCATGGATGGCAGTTTCGATAAAGACTTTCGGCCCTGGGACCTAATTTATTTCAGATCCTTTACAGTCAGTTTCTACTCTCTAAAGAAGCAGTAACTGTTAACAAAGAGTGACATGTTTGTTCACTGACAATTTAAAACATGTTAGCCTTGGTCCTGTCACAAACCTGAGAGCTTTCTTCAACTGTGGGCCTCTCTTCTACCTCTGGATGACTCATAAACTGTGTTGGTGTTAAATCAGCTTCTGGCTTGGGGAAATAAAGCCACAGCCAGCACTTGTGGGGCTGTCAGGAGAGTGGACAGGGAGAAGAGGCTTGCTGGGAATCAATGCCATCAGCTGCTCATGGCTGGTTCTCAGTACTGTCAGAGCCATATCTGAGGTCAGGTAGACTCCTCAGGCCAGCGCTCAGTGTTCTGGCATCCTGTGCAAGCTCTTCTACCTTGCTCAAAGCCTGAAGACCTACAGAGAGAATTTAGACTTCTCTCAAGATTTCCCAAGGATGCTATTCTGAAATGGCACAGTGAAGTAATGATGAGAAATTTGTTTTCTAAGTTTTGAGGTGAAAAAAAAAAAAAGCCAAGATGAAACATACTATTTTAAGCAAGCCTTGTATAACAATGGCCTTGGAAGACATGTGTTTCAGGGGTTTGTTTTGTTTGTTTGTTAATAAAACTGAGTTAAGTAATATTTAAGAAAAAGTGCTACCCAGAAAACAAAAGCAAAACAAAGAAACAAAATCCCTAAAACATTATTCAGTGATGTGAATCCTGAAAAGGGAGGACATAACTCAGGTGTAAATATTTTGTGGTTCTCGAACTCACAAAGCTCTGAATTTCCCCTCGGAGGTGTGAGACTGCAATACTTTGTCTGTTTCTGATTAGCTGATTTTGAACTTTGTAAAGTTTATAGAAACTCTTGGACAGGAAAAGAAACGGCAGCCACTCTCCAGTAATTTAGTATCAGGTCTCGAGGAACGATGCTTCTGGTGTGGGAAGCAAAGCAGACACTCTTGAAAATGGGAAGCTCCTGGAAGTGTGCTGAGAAATAATAAAGTACAATGAAGTCATCAAGTGCCGCCGTGCTTTGCATGAGAGTCGCGCTCTCCCAGGATGCCACTCTTGTCGGGGCAGTGTGGCTAGCACACTGCAGCCGCTTTCGAATATACCATGATGTTCAGCACGTGGTCAATTAGAATCGACTCCCCAAGGTCATAACGGACAGTATGCACAAACGCACAGGACAATTTAACAAAGCAGACTTTACATGAATGGCCAAGTTCAAGATGAAGCACCCACATTCCCAATTTGACAGCCAAAGACCAGGGTGGAAGTGGAGGGGACACAGAGGATCATGAATCCAGTCCTCTGTGAGAGAGAACACAGTACCTGCCCGCAGCAAGGAAGTTAAGTTTCAGATCCGAAAAACAGTGGCTGTCTCTCATCACTAAGTTGTCTTTACGGGTTAGCTCACTAGTTCATGTAGTTTATGGTGATGACGTTTTACAGGGGTTATCGTTTAATTAAAATTGATTTTAAATTGTTGCATTATACGTTTATAAAAAAAACTAAAAGAAGTGAAATTTCTCTTTTAGAATGGTTCTTTATAGCGAAAAAAATGTCCAATCCCATAAATTGCTCTTTGTGTTAAGCAATGTCGCCCTGCCATCTAGTGGCTATTGTTAGGAACACAGTCCCGATGACTAAGTACCCCCCAATTGATTTCTGTTAAATTCCAATAATCCTTCTGCACCAAAAACATAAAAAAAAATATTAAAATACAGTTTTATATTTTATATAAACTACATATAACTAACTGCTATGATATTAAAATCTAAAGATGGTCATCCAGTTACTGTCACATTAAAAGGATCCTACTTCTTTAAAAATACTCTATCTAAAAATTTAAATTTTTATAGATCTGTAGTTAAATAATACAATGTTTTTATAATTTTACAAAGTATTTATATAAAATATGATTTAAAAATTGATAAACAATTACTTCCAAATAAAAATATCTTGTCCATCCTTTTTTCTTCCCTCACCTCAAGCTAGCAATTGCTTTTTGATTTTCTTCTTGTGGAGCCCGGGTTGGAACTCGGGGCCTAAGGTGTGTTAGGCAGGTGATGTCCCACTGTGCCACTGCACCAGCCCCTGACAACCACACATCCCCCACACATCCCAAACCTCCCCTCCTCCTATATGATCACTTCCACTTAAAATAGCCAAATTTTAGCTTTGAAATTATGATGTTAATTTCTGGGAAAGGGGTACTTTTGGAAGGTCCTAATCTAAATCACCTGATGGCTGGACTTTACTGCAGAAAACCAGATCAAGATGGAAATCAGTCAAATGCCAATCTCCTGAAGCCCATTTATGTTTTCCTACATCTACAGATACTCCTAAGCCCTAATCCCATTTATATTTCCTACATACACACGTGCAACACTTTTTACATGCTTTGTGTTTCACAAAATCACATGGTGGAATCATTAGGAGTTGAGAAACTTACTATGTGCTCAATGGTAGAAAATGGCCCAGACAACTGATCATCAAATGTTGCCAAAGAGCATCTCACAGACCTAGCCACACACCCTGCTCAGTGCAAAGGCTTACATTTTCCAAACCCAGGAGGACAAGAAGTGGGATGGTGGTCATTCCTCCTTGAATCCACTCCTCCAGTGACACAGTGCCATCTCGGTCATAGTCAATTTCTTCCATCATTTCATGGAGGATCTGGAAAAAGGAGATGAGAAAAATATGCAAAGAATTGATTTTTAAAATCCTTATAGTTTAACAGACCATTGCCTCCAACTGGTTATACTATATTGTGACTAGAAACTGAGTGAGAGTAGGAAAAAAATGTCTGTAAATAAATATGTTAATACTGTTATTGGGAAGATAGTTGACTTTGTTATGATTTCTAGAACCAAGCTTTTTCCATGATGATCAAGTTTTAGAAACAGGTGCTCAACTTTTATACTATTTTTCCAAGGAACAGCAGCACAGTGAAAATTAAAAGGTACTTATAATGTAAGGATAAAAGTAGTCTCTAATTACTTCCTCAAGATCATTTTTTAAGTTCATATATATGCCAGAAAGTGTCTGGGCAAATTAACATCATGGCAAAGAGCTCAAATAATTCTTTGTTAAGTAGTAATGGGTGAGGGAATTAAGTTGTTCTTAATTGCCTATAACAATTTAACAGAGCTCAAACTTAATGACTTGATCACATTTGATTAGACTTCTTTGAAGATGGCTTGCAAGTGATGTCCAACAATATGCAGGTGTGATACAGTTGCCTCTTTATAGTGTGGTGATGATGTGGGTACTTATTTTAAAGGGTTGTGAAGATATAATGAGACAATGTATTATAAGTTAAAGATGGCTGGCATATACAGAAAGTTCCATGTAGTGTTTGAGTGATAATTATTATAAAATACACAAAAGTTCCAATTATGTTATCCTTGGTTGCTGTGAATGGCAACAAGCTTTCAATCTAGGAAAATCATGGAAGGTAAAAACCAAACAAACAAACAAACAAAAACCTTGGAAGAGCATTGCCTTGATACAATATGGACATTTTAAGCAGTTTGGAAAAATACATCCAAACACCTTAACAACAAAGATGTGAAAAGATGCTATGAATGTGATCCTTGAACTGGAAGTGCAAGTAGTATTTTCCTAGCATTCTGCTTGGTTGCTTGGTGTCTTTTGTCAGATTGTTTGCCAGATCTACTGGATGAAAAAGAAGACTTTGGGGAAGTTGAGAAACTTACTATATGCTCAATGGTAGAAAGGGCACACCACCATTGTTATTTCATTATCTTCAAAATAAACGACCAAAGGTTTAGAATTTGATAAAATGACATAAGATCTGATTAAAATATCGTGCTTCTTGGGTACATCAACAGATGAGTAGAGATGATCGATCAGGAGAATTGAGTTTGTTGTGATGGCACAAACCTGAGATGCCAGCATCGGGACCCGAGGGCAGGAAGACGGCGAGTTTGAGCAACACTAGACTAAATTATGAGATCCTACCAAAGCAAAGAACCATAAAAAAAAACAAGGCACAGTGAGAGTTCTCTCATAACCCTATGCCTGTTTTTCGGCTTTGTGAGGCAGGTTTCCTGTAGTTAGCTCAAGTTGGCTCAATGACTCACCTTCTTTAGTACCACAACGATGGGACTGAAACCATGCACCATTGTCCTCTGCCTCATACAGTAATAATGTATGTTTAGTAAACCCAATGGTAGAGCCAGGTTCACTCAACAAATGTTCTTTGTAAGGACATGTTTGGCTTCCTGTTAGTTTCTACAAACCTCATGTCACTTTGCTCTGTTTGTGCAGACCTGAAAAGGGCCTACGGATGTTAAAGGGAAAGAGCTGTTGAGGCTGTAGGCAAGATGAGGTGGCGAGCTATGACCGCAAACACGTGTTCAAAGTAAGGTTGTTTCCCTAACTCCACTCTTTGGACCATCCAGATGGGAGGCCGACATATCGGGATTGCTCAGGAGAAATAATGCCATGGTTGTTATTTGTGATCTCCAGTAGATAGTAGTCTCAGTTAACTGTCCAGCCACCAACCGTTACCTCCTTTGCAACATCCATATCTCACTTTGGTACAGCACTAGACACCACAACTATATTTTCTGAGAAGTTGGTTGTATCCAATTTCTGCTCTGAAAATTGATAGAAAACAGATCCCCTCCTTCAGTCTCCCCCAGGAGAATAAGCAGACTTCACTGATAGATGAACACTTGTCACAGAAAGGTAAAGAGGTATTTCAATTTTTTTCGATCAAAAGGAACAATAGAACTTCTAATAAATCACATGATTTCAATAGAATACTAAGATGTATTCTTTAATAAATTCAATATACAATTTACCAATTCCTTGAACTCCATAGACAAACTACAGTCGTGAATGACAGTGTCACTTGCTGTGAACACAGCAGGCAAATTTCCACCATCAAACAAGTGAAATTGAAATACAGTTGAATTAGAATGGGAAGAAGTCTCAAATGTGGGGAGAATTATGTTTCCATTTTTCACTGGACTCAGGCCTTCCCTCCCTTTGATTAAGACAGAAGGGGAAAGCAAATGAGCTTCTGCCTCACTGTCCTCTTTTTTTATCTATCTATCTATCTATCTATCTATCTATCTATCTATCTATCTATCTATCTATCTATCTATCTATTCATTTATTCATTTATTTGGTTTTCAGGACAGGGTTTCCCTGTATAACAGCATTGGATGTCCTGGAACTCACTCTGTAGACCAGGCTGGCTTAGAACTCACAGAGAGTTCTGCCTCCTGAGTGCTGGGATTAAATGCGTGCACCATCATGTCTGGCCTCAGTGTCCTATCTTTATCGTGGTAGTAGCTGTATAAATGTGAGTGGTGATTTACAAAGAAGCTTCCCAGATTCGTATGGTATACAGATCTTTTAAATAAAACTGAATTGCTTTCTTCATGGACACTTCATAAACTTAATGGGTTTCAACAATAAAATGGGCAACTGTCTCCCCTCAATTTCTCCCAAAATGTTATTTATGTATAAAATTAAATTGCCTAAAAGGGAAGGTTTCAATACATTTTAATGATGCTGGAGTTTTATAAATTCATACATAATAAGGCATCTTTATTTTCTTAGAAGCATTTTTAAACATAATTTCTTTAAACAAATTGGTAAAAATTTCCTGGCTGTGTTTTTAACTAACTGTAGAGCTTTGAGTAAGCAGTTTCAACATATTTTGATCTCAATTCACCCACCTAAGGAATAAATAAAAGAGTGCATCCAAGAATTACAGGCACTACACAACACATGCACAGGAGCAGCACAGTACACCTTGGATATAAATACAGCAGCCTCTTCTGTAGCACGGACCTCGGCGGCAGTGTCCATCAGCAGCATCCACTTCCCCCATGTATGTAACCTCCCCATTCAAAAACCAGGAGGAAGAAAGCCGGGGTGACTGCCTGACAAACACCATATGCACCCTATCGTCCCATGCAGACTCGACTCAACTTCTGGTTAGACATAATAATCGAGTCACAAAATTTAAAAATGAATGATCATAATATATGCAGATTCCAAAAACACTAAAAAGGAAATAGCCCATGAACAAATTAGACAACACGTCACCCACCCATATGCCTACCGGATTAAGTTCAGTGACATCCCATTCAAGGTACTCTGCCACGTGCATCATCTGACTGATGATATTTTCTAATTCCTGGAATAGGTGGGAGGGGGAATGGAGGGTGTGAGGGAGTGAGGGAGACAGAGAAAAGAACTGGTTAGTCTTGGATTTAGAGTATTTTTGTTCAGTTAGTACAATGGTTATATGAACCAGTTTCCTAAAATCATATACATACATAGAAGTTATTTAGATACCTCTTAACAACATAGAAATGAGTAGCTAAATCTAAATTTTATTAGCTGTTATAGATTTCTATAATCCATCTTTCCTTTTAGTTGAAACTTTCACCAGGAGAGGGCGCCACAGTACCGAGCAGGGCTTTCATCAAGCCATGCTTTCCAGAAAACAGGAGTACTTGTGTATTTTCTCAGGCTGTGATATTTGAAGTGACTGGAAGTCCTGAGGGCTGGAAGCATGGGCAGATAACTGAGAGGTCTATTTTTATTTTTTGTGCACTGAGAAAATATACTGACTGTGCTATCCGCTTCTCAGGATGCTTCACTAGAAAGGTGTTGTGAGGTCAAGGTTTGGAGGCAAAGCATATGCAGAATTTATTTGCTGAGAAGGTCAAATTTTAGTTTAAATTTTCATGTTCTGTCCTAATCTCAGCTCTTTGAGCAACTGCCAGTGAATACATATGACTTAGTTAAATGAATTTGAATTATTTTTTAATGTATATACCTAAAGCTTGTTTTGCTTTCCAGCTATCGCCAGAAAAACAATTACAATTTTTCATAAGATATTTGTTTATTTATAATATAGAAGTTATGTTATTTTAAAAAGTGATATTTGTTTAAGTATAAAATTATATAAAGATGACGCTTGAAATTATATAAAAATCAAAGATTTTTCTATTGGAATCCCTGTCACATTTGGTCACAGTTCATGAGATAAAAACAGTAATATGGTAAGAAGAGGTTAACTCATGGGGACCCAAGAGTCCCCTAAGTAATGAATGAGAGCTACTCTACTCCCAGAAGAAATATGACTAACAAATATGTCATGTGATAAATATTGTCATAGAAAATACAATATAAGTCAACTTATTGGAGACTGAAAAACTCCAATGCCTGCTAACAATTCAGTGGAATCACTAACCTCTCATTCACTCCACCTTTGCTCAATTCTGTGGAGGAACTCAAGCTTCTGAATCAAAGAACAGAACCTATGCTTCATAGATGTCAATCGAATGAATCATTTACCCTCTCTTAATAGTTGCCTCACAAATGAAATGGAAATCCTAACTTAACCAAATTCATGATTACTACAAAGATAGTATGTGTTATCATAAGAAATACATTCATCCCATCACCAGAGTGTTGAAAATAATCAATAATTATTAATTATTAGTGTGAGATACAGTCAGCATTCAAGTCAACAGTTTTCTTTCTCTTTTACTTCTAAATAGTGAACTGTGAGATCTTTAACATATCAATGTAAATTATTTTAGAAGGCAAAATTTTAAGCAGTTAGTTATTAAAGGAAATATATTGAAGTTAGTGGACTGTGTAGAAAAAATAAACCCTTGGATTATATCTTGAATTTAACTTAAATAAAAGAGAAAAAAGAAAATTAAGAACAAATTATGAGCAAATCCATTTATTCTGAAGTCAGTGTTTGATATTGGGCATCTAGTTATAAGTGTTTGCAGCAATCAGCTACATATGTTCCCTTAAAATGGCCAAAATCCAGGAAAAAAAAAAAAGCACTTGACTAAATTTTCAAATCAGCTGCCAACCCATGGCTAAAAGCCTAGTTGAGACATATCATTTTAATTTAATTAAAAAGAAACATTACATAAAACAAATCTGCATTAGATGTATTAGAATATAATTTGCATTAGTGTAGACATGAATGATACAATAAACATTTTTAAACATCTACAAGAAATCTAAATGCCTTTCCATGAAATGGCACCAGAAAAAATGAGTAAGCTCATTCTGAATTTCAGTATTTCTAGGTGTAGCTTAATACACAGAAGAAGAACAAAGGAACTCTGTGGTTT
Source organism: Peromyscus maniculatus bairdii (assembly GCF_049852395.1). Classification (NCBI taxonomy): domain Eukaryota; kingdom Metazoa; phylum Chordata; class Mammalia; order Rodentia; family Cricetidae; genus Peromyscus; species Peromyscus maniculatus. The sequence goes on from NC_134865.1 coordinate 32,379,947, forward strand.
AAACCTAGGAAGTCCCTGAGTCACAGTGTCAATTCACGGTGGTGTTCATTCCCTGAAGTAGGGATTGCAGGGTTTTTCTTCCCTCTGGAGAAGCAAGCATGTAATTATCCTACTTGGTGCTATAGAAAGATATGTCTAACGTCACTAATATCCTTGTAAAAGTCTATGTGGCAACACGGCTCAGCAGGTTAAGGCATTTGTCAACAAGCTTGGCCACCTGAACGAGTGGAAGAAAGAGATGAAGCCTGCAGGTTGTCCTTTGACCTCGGCGCGTTCACACAGCAGCAATGCACATAAACATACACACAAATAAATACAGTAAAAAATGCTTAGGTCTGCTTGAGTCACAGCAAGTCCTATCAGATGAACAGAAAAGCCCTCTGACAAACGAGCTCATCGGCTTGTGTGCGATTCCCTCACTGCGTGCTTCAGGGCTCCCCTGTGTTCAACCGTTAACACCACCACCAAAACAACAATACAGAATTTGATGTGCCCACACACTTGGAAATGCCTAACACAACTCCAGCATTAATTCTTCTATTACTGCTTAGTTTCCTCGAGACCCCAAACATATTATCAGCAAAGATAGACTAGAACTGAGTGCAACATGCAGTACTTATGTTCACACTGGGGTCTCATTTCTACTCCCTGGAAAGCTGCCATTTATTCCCACATATGATACATGAAACAAACATCTAATTACACCTCTCAGGTTATCATTCAGATGTACTCTTCCTTTCACTATTTTCTCTGGCTTAAGCTATACAATGAAAGCTTCACACAAAATTAGATAAGATCTTGTCAAAAAAGATTTCTCACATCAAGCTGTAAATCCATTTAATCCACTACACTGCATTTATGAGTAAAAATACTATAGGAGAGGGAAATTATAAACCAGTTTCACAATCTATTTAGATTCTACATGCTTACTCACTACTTTTCCTTACAGGCAAATCTTACAAGCAGTTTTCTTGCTTTTCTAAGTAGTGGTTTCAACTCTGGCCTGTTTTGTTCATGAGGCTAGAATTCTCCTCGTTTACTAAGCTTAATGCAGAAATAACGTCATTGGTTTTCAAAACCTTTGGATAGCATGCTCACAGTCCTGCTTAGTCAGATGACAAAAATTCTATGTGAGCAGATGTAAATTCTATGAGGTGTGCCTTCTACGGTGATAACTACGAATATAACCATTGCTTCTTTCCAACAGAAAACAGAAAAAGAAAAAAGAAACTATTTTGCAATTTTCAGAGAAGTTTGAAGAAAAAGTTACCGAGCTGTCCAGGAAGCCGTTCCCATCTGTGTCATAAAGCCGAAACATAACTAGAATGAAAAAAAAAAAAAAACATGGAAAATAAAGAAATTAGCAATGAGAAAGGTCATGTTGGATTAGGATAGATTTCTCAAAATTAAGTTTCTGTTTAAAACAAATACTTCAATTCCCCAGCTCAAAACCTTTATTTGTGAGTTTTTTTTCTTGTTTGTTTGCTTTTGCTAAACTGAAAATAAAATAACTGGTTAATAAAAATATTGGATTTCAAACATTAAGTTTACAAAATCGTATTTGTAACTAGAGAGAATTAAATAGCATTGTTTGCTTAAATTTGATTTTTTGATCCTTAGCTGTGAATTCAAATATGAAGGGGGAGTTGAAATATTCAGCATCTGGTTATTAAAGGGCAGAGTGGAGATAGAAAAAAACAGCCAATTTAGAATTTCAGAAATCAGTTAAAATTTAGAATTCGTGGGACTGTTTTCTTATGCCTAACATGTGAATGCTCACCCAGCTGCTGGGCTCACCTTTGCTGTGGCAGTCAAGTGAAATGGGACACACAGGTGCATCCCAGAAGCTGGAGCCCACTACATAAACACAAGTCACTATTATCATTCATTACAAAGAATGTGAGAGAGGAAACAGAAGCTTATAATGAGATTCTCTCTAGTGGGGGAATCTCAGCTCCTAGGCATACAGTATCAGAACAACCATTTTCGTGTCTCAGGTTGGATCTGCAGCCAGACTTCATCTTTAAACTATTCAAGTACAGACACTCGGAACACAGACACTCCTAATGAGCTAAGAAAAGTGGAAGAGAAGTCCAAGGCCTGAGGGCTCCCTGGTATAATTCACAGACCCCAAGGAGGCCATAGAAGAGGATGCAGGTGTCATCTTAAGGCAAACACATGGCAGAATGTCACAGCTGTAAAAACAGAAGAGTGGAAGTGAAGGTTTATGTTGAGTTTGCATAATTTCCTGGAGGAGCTTATGCCTGAGTTCTGCATGCTTACGGCGACACTGGTAACTTGGAGAGTGTGCATCACTGTAATTGTTCTTGAAGTTACTGCTTAGAGAATTCCACCAACCAAGACATAATGGACACAAGACACAAAATTACTCTGTGTATCACTATACATTTTTCAATGTCATCAAATTAACTATGACTTCATATTCTTTTACAATAGGAAAACAAGCCTTAAAGATATAACATCAGAAGAAATGTGTATTTATGGAATTAGGGTTGGTTAAAATTTTAAGATAATTAACCATGTTAATATTGATCTCCCTCAAATATTCAGTAACTGAGAATAAAATGGTAAAAGTCAAAGGAAGAAAGCCTCCCACAACATAGACACAGAGCATCTAAGATTTTCTAGTATAAGCAGAAAATACTAAGAATACTTTTGTAAGTGAAAAGAATTCAGAGACTACCCAGAGAAGTGTCCCACACCAAGAAAGGCTAAGGCAAGCCAAGCCCAGCTCTATCTCAGAAGTAGGACAGCAGCTCTGCCTATTTCCACTGGAGAAAATGTCTGTGAAACCAACTTAAACGGCTCAAACTTGCTGCAGTTTTCTGACCACTGGCAGCTGAGCCCAGGGACTCAATAAGAAAAGAAAAGTTTTAACCGAGGAACGAGAATAAGAGCAAAGAAAGTTCCTCCTGGATGCAAACAGAATCTATATGAAATTAAGAAAAATCAGAAAAATAGAGAAAAGGTCGTCACAAGATGCAAAATACGTCCCAGAATGTGGAATGCAACAAAAAAGAACAGTAAAAAAAATAAATAAATAAATCCAACCAAGAATTTAAAATTCTGCCTTTGAAGTACAATATTCAAATAATGGTTCCAGAGAATGTAACAAGTATCATGAGGGGGGAGGGGGAAGATTATTAATGAAAACGTAAAAAGATTACAAGTGCTCAAACAAAATACACAGTTGAGAACTTGAAAATTGACTAGTTACAGGGAGAGAGAAAAGTAATCAAATAAGGGAGAGGCAGTCATTAGCTCCATGGAAAACAAAAGTTATTCTGTCCACTATGTCATTGAATACTTTTCCTTTTAAAAAATCATCTTTCTAAATAATATTGGTAAAAGTAACTTTTGAACCTTAAATATGAGCAATACCCTTTCTTCATAATATTTAAAAGTAGAGATAGACCATTATAGATTTATAGATGTTTCCATGCCAAAATAAGCCCACTATTCAGATTGTTCTGTCAACTTGATGTATTTCAAAGGTGGGGACTCGCTATGAAGTTTTGCGCTAACTTGGCCCACTTTTTCTATTTTTATACCCATGTCAACTTACTTTATGTAGCAACAGTTATGTGCCCACACTTGAAGTTAGCTAAAAGGTCAGAGCAGAGTCACATTATGTAAGATGAGAAATTTTCTACCTTTCTAAAACTTTTCGTCTTTCAAAACTTTTGAAAATTTCTGTCTATTTTTTTTTTTGCTGAATATCTCACAACACAAACTATATAGTCTTTGTACTTACCCTGATATGCTACTGTTATGAAAACATAATGCTGAATTCCTTAGACAAAGTATACATTTTAATGATATTTAACTTGGAAATTCTTCAATATGCAATTTTTAGTTACCTACTTTTCAATATCTAATATTAAAGTTTAAAGACAGGGGTTTAAAAAATTGATTGCCTAGAAAAATTTGATATCCAACATAATGCAAAAATACTCTTTCCATATTTCCTATAAGAGAAATAAAAAGTGTAACTACTGAATTTTTCAAATAAAAATAGATCATACTGTAGCTCAGAAGTCATGAGCCTTCTTTGAATAAAAAGACTGGTGGCTGAAATTACTTTCATTTGTAATCTATAGGAAATCCAAATAAGTGGTGGCCAGTAGGGCCTGTTAGTAATACATTTCAGAATTTTTCAGGTTAATTTTACACACAGTGGCAACAAGGCAGTTCTAATGATAGTCATACACTTCCTAAATGCTTTCCTGTTGACTTCTCTTTTATACACTTTTCACTACTACAAGGCTTAAGGATCAAGAGAATATGGGGAAATGGCAGAGGGATTCATAATGGGAGGGGGTCCTCAAGTGGCACTGGGCTGGGTCAGAAACACTAGGGGAAAACAGTGAATATGGAGGCCGTTGGCAACGCGGTGGATCCGCTGGCCCATATGAGAGCCAGACATATGACAGCCACCGGGAAAGAAAGAAGGAATCTTCTTGCATCCCCACCACACGTACCTATGTTGCACACTTTGCAAGTGAGTAGGGCAGACATTGACAGAAACATGAGGACTGGGTTAAGCAAATGCAGGTGAAGAAATGATGTATGCCCCAGCATTAGTGCTTGCTTTGTTTAATGGGGCAGACTTTAAGCTGACTCTTGCACAAATGCTTGCTGGAAAGAACTGACGGGAAGACGGACAAGATGGGAAGCAGTAAATAGAACCATCACTTGAGTGGAGGACACACTCCTTTCATGAATGTTGGTAACAATGTAGGCACTCTATCTAATGCCAACAGGAGAGAATCCTAAACACCGCTGCCCAGGAAACAGTCCTTTCAGGTAAACTGTGGCAGTGAGGTGTCACTGCAGAGGAGAAGGTGCATAATCTATTCCTCTTCTAAATGGGGTGCTGGGCCAAAAGCAGCCCTGCCTCCAGCACATTCCTTTCAATCAGACAGTTGTCAGGTCCTACATCCTGGGGCACCCAGTAACCTGTCGACAGGTCCTGCGAGTGACTCTGGTAAGTAATTGTGTGAGAGCGTCTGACCTAAACCCAGGTGTGCACATCCCATTTTGGTGAGCTACGTCAACGGAAGATCCAAATTCATTTCTCTCCCTCACGAGGAACTATTTTCCGTTCTTCACATCCACTTATGCTCCTTTAAAATAAATACCTTTTCTTCTCTTAAGTTCCAGTTCATGTTATGTTTAATATGGCATAAGTCTATAGTAAGTAACTATGTAGTTCATTAGCCACTATTAATGTACATCTTATTGCAAATAATTATAGGAACTGAAACTGTAGAAGAATGTTAAGAATTTGTAAATGTGCAACCGCAGACAGGTTAAAACCCACAAATTGCTAAGGAAGTAGATGAAGGGTAGATTTGATTCATTGATGTGGGAAAATATCAGACATTTAAAAAGAAAAAGTAAAAACACAGAATTCCTGAATATGTTGATGTATATTCATAGTAATGGACATAAAATCAAGAGGTCAGAAAGCAAGGGTATACTTTAAGCCATCTGATAAAAAGTGTAGCAACACCAGAAACTTTCTATGGTTTGGAGAAAAGTTTGAAGGCATAATTGTAAACTGAGGAAAATGACCCCGAGCCAGCTGTGAGCTTGACAAAGAGCTGGGAAACTCATAGAAGAAAGAATGCCACTGAAGAGCAGTCAACAGCAGGTCAGTTTCACTGGGGTCATCCAGTGCTTCAGAATGAGTGAATGTTCGATTGTGGACAAAGGATGCATGGCGTTAAGAACAGAACCAAGAAGCGCGATTCTTACGGATCCAAAATAAAAGCAATGTTCTTCTAGGTGGCATAGAAATAATTAAACTGCAGTGCCAAAGTCCTTTTTGGGGGGAGATGGATGGTGCCTTCATTAATTCTCAGATCTGGAAAAAAATATTTATCTTCATCATCAACCCAAACATGGCCATGAAGACACCTGAGCAAACTTTCTTTTTGGCCATCGCTTCAATAGAAACTCACTGTTTACTTTGGAATGAAAGATTTCTCCATGTTCTTAGGAATACAAAATAAATCTTGAAATGCAAGTATTCAATGTTTATGAATAATAAATACATATTTAAAGAATAATAGCCATATGATTTATTCATAACCTAAGCTGGTGTGACTCCTAAATAAGCATAGTAAATGCTTTACTTGTGAGAAAAATAAAAAAAATTATTAAATTATTAAGTTTTATTAAATTTAACTAAACTGCTTTGTAATTATAATATTAATACATTACAATATTTTAAATTTTGTTAAGAAATACTGAAGTTTGGTTTTATGACCTTCACTGTTATTTCAGTAGTAAAATTTTAATTCATTTTAATGATCTCTAATATAACCCAGTTAATCTAGCCACCGAGTATACAGCAACGGCTTTAGTTATAATGAGCTTTACAGGGAGATCAGATTATCAGTGATCAGTTGAGTCAGTGTTTAAAGAGTGTGCTCTTTCGTTGTAGTGTGTACATGCTACCACCAGAGAGAGCTCAGTCACTGCAGTTTAATAAGAGTGTTAACTAGGTACTTAGAAAAAAGTCCCTGCCTGTCATATTGTAAAAGAAACAAAAATACTATTTAATTATTTATAACACACAGAACCAAGTCCTGTAAATGAGGCATTTGAGAAATTGTTCTCTGCTAAAGAGAGTGTTAACCTGATGTCGAAGGGAGGTTGCCATGGAGAAGAGTATAAGGTGTGTGTGTGTGTGTGTGTGTGTGTGTGTGTGTGTGTGTGTGTGTGTGTGTTTGATGCTCTTGAATGTGTGTGTGATGCAGGAATTGGGCATTTGGTATTTCTTAGAGCATTTTCTCTATCTAATAGTTCAAAGTATCCAGTTACTTCTTGTTATCTCAAAAGAGCCAAGGAGAAAACATTTAGAATCCATGTGATGGATAGACATGTTTAAAAAGCCAATGGAAACAAATGTAATTTGATAATTTATCAGAAAATGGATAGATTTGCACATAATAATAACCAAATTTCAACATTTCTTAACAAAATATGTTTCAGAATTCCAATTAAGATGCATTTGTAGTTAAATTTAATAGTAACTTTTTGACTGACTCTGAAAAAAAGGCATTTTTTTTTAACAATTTAGGCAATTATAATTATATCAACACACAGTCCTTACTCCCACCCCCAGCTTGGTGAGTAAACACAATTCCCGAAACATACACTCAAGTTTATCCTCGGGTCTTCCTCTTTCCAGAAGAGACAGATAGCAGACAATGTCCTTGAGGTGGATCACTTCTGGGGAGCATGTATTTGCTGGAGAAGAACGCGGAGGGGTGATGGCACCCTTATTCATTCTCAGACCTGGAAAATATATTTATATTCATATATTTAAAATATTCACTGTGCTCTAAAATATTTCTAAAGGAAATAGCACTAAATATTATGAACACACACACACACACACGTGTGTTTGTTTATATATATATATATATTCCTTAAATATGAAATGTCAAATGCATTCAAACACCAATATATTATCTTTCCATGTGTGTTGTAAATAATGCAAATAAGACAGAAACTTCCAGGATTCAGTGGCGGGGGCAGATGTATCTTAGCATTGCCCAGGGTGTGTGAGATGATGCAAAGAGTGAAGATATAATGAACCCACATCCAGTCTTCTTGTCTCTGTATTAGGCAGTGACAAATAAAAATTTACTTGAAAGATACCAATAATTGTCCTTTCATAACATACTGAAAAGGTGATGGGAGTCTGTCATATTATGATTTATATAATGAGGGTAAGTAATCCTTCATAAAATACACATTTATGTCAAGTATTTGCTAGCATAAGATATCCACCTACCACCCTGCTGTCCATGAGTATGAATGAGCACAACATAAAGTGGGATCAGAACCAGCATGGTGGGCATTCTGAGAAAAGGCAATGCATATGATTGTAGTTTGATTTCAATATAGTCTTCATTTGCTGCATTCAAGATCAGACTGGTAAATTATAAGCCAGACACATAAAAACATTGAGACTTTCTCTTTTAAAAAAAATCTTCGTGTTACTTTCAAAATCTTAAAAAAAAAAAAAAAAAAAAAAAAACTTTTAGCAACACATACACACACACACACACACACACACACACACACGTTATGGCACTCATGTGGAGATCACAGGACCACTTGTGGATGTTGCTCTTCTCTTTCCATCATGTATGGAACTCAGATCATAAGGCTCAGCAACAAGGACTTTTAGTGCCTGGGCCTTCATCTCCATGGTCCCTGTTTCCAAAAATCTCATGAGTTGTCCTGTTCTAAGACAATGGTGGAGGAATTAAATATTTCTTTACAACTGTTGATGGTGATGTAACAGGAGCTTCTTCACAGAGAAAATTCATCTCACAGAGAAGCCTTTGAAACTACATCAAGAGAACCCAAAAAGGCCTGAGGTAAATCTCAATTCTAACTGAGATATACATTGCCAAGAAGCATTTGACCACAGTTACTGGGGGACTGAGTATATCATGGATTCCTAATCTGTCAACAATTATGGGGAAGAATATTTTGAACCAAATGTAGTTTGACCAGCTGTCCTTCCTTGGCATAAAACCTCCTGACAGAACTGTTTGCAACTCTAACTCTTTCTGTTCTTCTTGTTATATCATCTGGGTGTCTCGATGGCCTCAAATATCAAATGCTTTACAAAACTGTCTTTGGCTTTTATCATTGCTGATATTGCCCCTAATAATAAGCCTCATTTAGAGTGTTTCTAGTATCAGACAGGAATCACTAACAGGGGCTTTCATGCATCATCTCACTTAACGCTTAAATTAACCTTGTGAGATCAACTATATTATCCTCACAGAGGAGAAACAGGCTTATGATTATGGCTGCCCCAGAGTTTCACTGCCAGCCATACACATCTGTCTTCCTCATTCAACCCTGCCAACCTATGTAGTATTTTTCCATTCAGGACACTGTGAAAATAAGGAAAATAATTGACACCTTAATATAGACACACACAAGCATAATTTGTGGCTTTCATAAACATAAATATTTTCTATTATAACTTATCATGATTATTACATCTCACTTCACCCTTAAAATTGCATCAGAGAACCTCCGACTGAATCACCTGCACGTGTGCCTATCAGGGCCCCGTCTGTGGGACACTTTTCACCTCCTCCCTTTGTTCTTACTTACGGCAAAACAGTTCTTCATTATCTGCCAACTCCACTCTCATTCACAGTTCTCAGGGAGTTATACATTTTAAATTAATTTTTCCTCATAATGCACAGATCACTGCACATCCAATACAAACTGATATTTCTTTTTACTTGAAAGGGAGCATAACTTCAACTGTAATACTGAGCTTTAAAAGGATTTCACAATTCCCCCAAATAATTACAACTGACCAACTAAAGTTCATCCAGCTGCTGGAGTCAGGGCGTCTGACTTACAATAGAAGACGTTGTGGTGCTGACCTTTGAAGATTCCCCAAACATAGCAGTGAATTATGGTGATAAACTACAACATGCGTCATCCAGCTGGGGAGCTAACTCTCCTTCCCAAATGCCCAGCCCAGGGTCCTGATGACTTAATCAGCTCAATTTATCTTAACTCCCTCACACAAATTTTCCAAATAGAACAAGGAAAGAAAGGAAGGAACACGGTCTCATTTATGTGGAAGATAGTTCAGCTGTATATTTTTAAAGGTTAAGGTATCTGACTACTCATTTTCATAATACTGCATTCAAGGTAAAATGGAGACAATGGAGACCACATCATCTCCTTTTTGTCTTTCCAGGGTACAGAGTATATTGTAAGAAAATCTATACACATACACACTTCATTTCACATCACTTTGTAAATAAAATATCAGCTTTATGACAAATATGAAATTAATGTCCCATGCAATTCCCTTATTTAAAATATGTAGCTCAACAAAAAATAAAATAAAATATGTAGCTCAATGGCTTTAGCCCGTTCACAGAATTGGGCAACCATCGTGACCATCAACGTTTAATTTTTATTGTTGTTCAAAATATCCGCATTCATCGGCAGCTACTCTGCCTCCCTCTACTCAGTGACAGACTCATCCACTTCCTGTCTCTACAGATTTTTAACATCACTTTTTGAAAGAAAATATTATTATTGTGCTTGTTTGAAGATTAGTAAATATTTCTCTTTTTGTGCTGATAACATTTTCTAAATAAAGGCTTCATTGTGCATTTAACTGTCATCATTATATTTAAAATTTTTAAGGTGCAAAAATATGGGCATATATGCAATCTGTACATTGAAAAACTAACAAGTGTTTCCAAAAGACTAATTAAACAAATCTGAGTGGTAAAATATGTACCCTTTGTAATGATTCATGTAGTTACTCAGATAAAATAAAGAAACTTTACTTGGATAAGACAAGACATTTTTCACAATCATTTTGACAAAAAAAATCAAAGTAGATATTATTAATGTTTTAAATCTATATTTGTGAAGACTTTTTTTTGCAAATGGAAATCATGATAAAGGAAGAAAGATCTCATTTCTCACCTGTGTACCCTCCTCACTATGCAGAAATCCTCACTATTAACATTCCCTTCCAGTTCTTACTAGCAACTGTGCTGGCTAGTCTTACATCAACTAGTCTTACATCAACTGGACACACACACATACACACACACACACACACACACACACACACACACACACACACACACACACACAAAAACAGTTATCTGAAACAAGGAAATCTCAATTAAGAAAATGCCTCCATAAGATCCAGCTGTAAGCCATTTTCCTAACTAGTGATCCATTGGGGAGGGACCGGCCCACTGTGGGTGGTACCATCCCTGGGCTGCTAGGCCTGGGATCTATAGGAAAATAGTCTGAGCAAGTCACTTGGAGCAAGCTAGTAAGCAGCACTCCTCCATGGCCTCTGCATCAGCTCCTGCCTCCAGGTTCCTGCCCTGTTTGAATTTCTTCCTTGGTTTCCTTCAGTGATGGACAGTGATATGGAAGTGGAAGCCAAATAAACCATTTCCTTCCCAACGTACTTTTTGGTCATGGTGTGTTGATGCAGCACTAGAAACCCCAACTAACACAGTGACTTATACAGGAATTCTATTACCCAGTCTGATTATGGAATCAATGCTGAGTTGGAGTTATTGGCTGAAATAGCAGTAGATTAAGGCACAGCCACTGTGCCGAAGTTAAAAACATTTCTCAGTCTCAACAAATACGTTGGCATTTGAATATTTCAGAGCACAGTAACTGAGTATCACTTAGCAGGAATTGTATGGTAGGCTTTTCAAAGAAGCTTTTTCACTTAATAGCATGCAGTTTACTTTCCTCCGTGACTTCTTATGAGTTAATAATTTCTTTTTGCATTGAGTAACATTCCATTGCCTGGATACTAACTTTATCCATCTCAGAATTGAATAAACTTGAAATGGGTAATCAAAGACAAGTGATTATTCAAACAGGTTTATTCCTATTCCCAAGACCTCTATAACACCAACACACTCTTGCTTAGGCGATTAAAAAATCCTCCTTCATATATTCACTTTCTGAAAGCAGGCATTGTGTCTCAGTCTTTCTTCGGAGAGGACATTTATGTAGAGGATGGGTATCAAACTCAGATTCCCAAGCTTGCAGAGCAAGCAGTTAAAGCCTGAGTGGTACCTCAGCCTCACAAGGTCCAGGATTTGATAAATGAGTCTTGTTTGCTTTGTTTCTTTTGCCTATTTTTATTTGTTTGATTGTTTCACTTCGTTTTGTTTGAGAAAAGGTCTTATGTAGCCAAGGCTGGCTCTCTAGCTCACTGGTTTACTGAGACTGGCCTGGAATGCCCGACATTGCATTTTCTCTCTCTAAAATGATGAGTGAGGTCATAGGCTTGCCACAGCAGGCCCAGTTAGCACTCCTTAGTACAACAGCACAAACTACATAGGGCTTTTGACAAGATACCAGGTAATGAGTGAAAAGGGACACTTTGCTTCATTTAAATTTTAGTAGCTATCAGTAGTTAATGGCTGCCATATTGTATATTGCCCATCCAGGTTGTGGATGTGGAAGCCAGAGGGTGACATCCATGTTTTCCTAAAAATTCTCTGTTGTGTCTTTTGAGATAGGACCTCTCGCTTCACCTGGAGCTTGAAGATTCAGATGCTGTTTGACTACCAAGCCCCAAGGATTCTTTTCTATTACTGCTAGTACTCATCGATAACTGGAAGTTGACTGAAGCTGGTCATGGTGGAATCCACCTGTAATACCAGCCTTCAAGGCAGAGGGTCATGAGTTCTAGGTGAACTTGAGCTACAATGTGAGGACCTGGCCAAAAAAGAAAAGAGTTGGATGCCTTATTTCTTGTTATTTCGAGTTTATATACATGTACGTATATATAAACATGCATATGTCAGCTACTTATTAGGGAGCATAATTTCCATTTACCCATAGCCTGCATATTGAATGAAATTCCAATATAACACTTTAAACTCATGACTCCTCGTTCAGAATGTATGACATTATACAAAAAAAAAAAAATGAAATGAAAGAGAAATTAGACCGTGATGTGTGCAAACCAAAACACTAGTTCAAAGCATAGTGGTGATATGCTGACATTTATTGATCATTAACAGTGTATCTATTTTTATTTTAAAGATTTCCATGCATGATGATTTTTACTCTTTAAACCAAGTGAAACAGGAACGTTCATTATTCCCATTTTAAAAAACAAAGATTAAGAGACTGTTCAAGAACAATTCAAAGGCAGTTTGACTTGCAGCTGTGAACTTTAAACATATTTGTGTGATGAGAAGGAAAGAGGGGAAAGTGGAGACAGAGAGAGCAGATAATCTATCTCCTGACTCTCAGTAAATGATCTAAGAGGCGCATTGATTAGTCCATAGACAGTTGGAGGAAAATAAGGAATCCCAGCCACAGCTAAGAGGTCTAAATTTTCATTTTCCATTTGGCCATGACTTGTAACAGTTATTACAATACTATGCATTTGTGAATGAGTGTATCCACACACATTTTTATACTCATAATTACACACATGCCCACATGTTTACCAAATTTTTACCAAAGTTGATTATAGTGAAATGGTTTATAAATTATTTTTCTTATCTATACTTTTGACACAGATATAGAACTAGCATGATGTTTAAAAACACCAATCTGAATTAACGCACAAGGCATTTATCATTAAGCATTTAAACAGTTCTTGAGTAGTGACAGTCAAGTACTGATGAAAACAGATTTCAACTTACTGCTTTAATAGAGCATTGTCACAGAGGGAGAAGGCAAGCTCTCAGGATCTCAATAGTTTTTTTTTTTCTTGCTACTGTGAGATAGTGATGCAGCAAGTGCCCTGTTAAAAAAAATGTGCTGGGTATCTACAGTATTAACTGCATCATTTGCCTTAACTAAAGTATTGCAAACTCTGGAAGTGTTTTTGAACATGTAAGTAAAAAAATATTAAGATAATACTATTATTTAACATTGAATCATTAAGATGTAAATGTTTTTTATCCTTTATTCTGCAAAGACTAAATTTAATAACAAAATGTTTACATTTTGAAGTCCAATTATGGAGAAAATTCAGGCAGGAAAATATTTTTTAAAATGAAAAATCCACTCAGTAGTTATAACTAGAGAGAACTCTTCTTTACGTGGCATGTGTAAGGGTCTTGAAGTTGGAAGTTTTGTTGGTGGCAGTATAAAATATTTGCTGAAGTAAAATAAGTGCAAATTACGGGTACCACGACCAATGACAATTAGAAGAGTGGATCTGGTGCTAAAGCAGTGTGAGGCATGCAATGGTTTGTATAAATAAAGGAAACCCTTAGTGGCTGAAATGCTTAGTTGTTTTTGTTTTTGTTTTGTTTTGTTTTCTAGAGCATTTTTATGTCAGTTTCAAAGCCTATTTCATCAAGAAGAACAATTATATTGATATCATTTTATGGAGCACTGTATTTTAAATGCTGACTACATACCAGAAGTCTTGTTCACTGTCATGCAAACATTACTGTCTATGTGGTTTGAGTGTGAGGAGACCCTGTCTGCCCTTGGTTCACTTCTAGAAACTCAAGTAGCTCATTAGCATGAAAAACATATCAAGCTGCTTTGTAGTGAAAAACACACATACAGTCTCTCTCTCTCTCTCTCTCTCTCTCTCTCTCTCTCTCTCTCTCTCTCTCTCTCTCTCTCAGTGTGTGTGTGAGAGAGATACACCCACACAGATTCACATTCACACAAAACATACACTCTCTCTATTTCTGTCACATTCACAAAACAAATAAACAACAACATATCAGAAAACAATTTAACTAGGTAAGAATATTCTAAGGCTATTTGATAAAAAGAGGCTTTTAATACAGGTACCTTGTTTTCACTATATAATTTTCTGTTCTTAGTTTATTAATTTCCTTGTGAACAAAAATTGATTTCTTTCTCTTTTTTCAATCTACAATAGGCACTGGTATTATATCCCTCATTTCATAGAAAACATGAAATGAGATAAATTTGGCTTTTTGTATTGTGGCATCCTGATACACATAGTTTAACAACTCACACTGATTAAGCATTGCATGACAGTTAAACAATGGAAATATTTAGCAAAGAAAAGGTAGCTAAACTTTTTCAAGTTAATAAATGTGTGTGAGATTTCTCTCAATATTAAATATCCTCTGTACCTTTTATTGTTTCTGATTCATCATTCCTCACAACATCTTCCAGATCACTGGCAGCAAGCTTATTTTCAGACTGAAAATCTTGTAACGGATCTCTAAGTTCATTTGGATGAAAGTCATAACGAAGCATGACAAGCAAATCTCTTCCACACCTGGGCTTCGCTTCCACCCCGGCAACCTCCTGCTGGTCTCCGCTCACTTCATCAGCATCCGCCAGGCAGACACTAATCAATCAGTACTTCTAAGAACTTGACCTTCCTCCATCCTCTTAAGCATTCCTCAGGATTTCGACCCTGCCAAAAGTTTCTCACCTTCTCTGCGCTGCAAGGTCCTAACCAATCATTCACTCTGGGTGGACAGTATTGATTCTTAGCAACCCTTACTCAGTTCCATGTAAGTCACGAGAAAGCCAGAGCTCCCCGTGATATGAGCCTTTGCCTACACTGTCTGTCTTCTGTCTTGCTCATCCTTGTCTATCTCACTCATTCTTATCTGTGTGCATTTACCTTCTTTAAAAAGGTGCTGTGCTTTAGACCTTGACCCTTGTCCCCCAACAAACGTAATGGTAAAGGTCAGGTGATGCTATTAAGAGGGAGTGAGTCTGACCCTTGTCCCCCAACAAACGTAATGGTAAAGGTCAGGTGATGCTATTAAGAGGGAGTGAGTCTTTAGGAGGTAAGGATTACTGAGGGGTTTGGGAGTCACAGGGATTACCAATAGGCCTTTGGGTCACTGGGGGGACTATTGTGAAAGTATCTTTTAGACATGACAGGGCCATTGCACTCATGAACTCACAGCAAACCAGTCATGGTGGCATATACCTTTGACTCCAGCACTCAGGATGAGGCAAGGCTGGTCTATATAAAGTGAGACCCTATCTCAAAACACAACCGAATCTTGAATAAAAAGTAAAAGTGCAATAAGCTCACAGAATCCTGGACAAGACCTGTACAAAATCAAAATGGAATTTCTATATGGACTTGGGGAGGGGGCAGGAAACAAGAGACCTAGCCTTTGTCTTTAGAACTATTGACGGTTGATAGCTCTGTGTGGAGGCACAGAGTGTGGCCCCTGGTAGGTGATCATACTCTAGTGAATGACTGCAGATCCATGTATATATGGCAGCACTAGATGTACTCAGTGAGTGGTGGTTGTGTTGATGTTGATGATGATGATGATGATGATGATGATGGTGATGATGATTATGATGATTATGAGGGTGATGATGATAAAAGAGGAGAGGAAGTTCATAGGGGGATGTGGAGGTGGATTTGAGAAGATTTAGGAATGACCAGTGGAGGTGAATATGAGCAAAGTACATTATATGCCTGTATAAAATTCTCAAAGAAACCAGGTATGGTGTTGCATACCTTTAATCCCAGCATAGGTTATAGCAGAATAAGGTATCTCAGAAGTCTGGAGTGATCAGGATTGCATGCGTTCCTTCTCTCTTGCACCCACTGACTTATGAATACAAGTCCACTTTCATAGGTTTTGGGTGCCAAGGATTTTAATTTGCTTAGAAAATAATACTTTTATATAAGCATATTCATTAAACTTGAACTTGTAAACCCGGAGGTAATGTTGTCATGTTTCTGCTAGCACGTTTTAGAGACTGGGATTTGGGATCTTGCTGTAAGACACAAACAACAATTAATGCAACTGCGGTCTTTTCAGTGGCTAGACAAGTCTGGTCATAACAAGTGCTGGAAAGCACGTGTGTTTAACTCAACACAAAGCAGTAGAGAGGAAGAAGGATACATTGTAACCTTTGGAAATGAACAATTTGAGGATGCAAGTCATCAAGACAAGTAGAGAAAGGTTTGAGTAGAATGTAATTGGCCTGTGGACTGTAAGAGTGCTGCCTTATGAAACATCCAGAAAGCCAGCTCTTTGGTACATATGCATGGCTTGTGGGCTGAATGATCAGACCATGAGGAGGCCTCTAGGCATGTAATGTTTCAGAATACCTATTTTCTTTCAATTGTTTAAGCTTTTCAATTTCTTATATTTTACCTTTTTAAAGCTTTTATTTTATTT
The DNA here is from genome assembly GCF_049852395.1 of Peromyscus maniculatus bairdii. NCBI lineage: Eukaryota > Metazoa > Chordata > Mammalia > Rodentia > Cricetidae > Peromyscus > Peromyscus maniculatus. Next base: position 32,396,656 of record NC_134865.1, read on the forward strand.
ATGGTGGGGCAGGTGCATCCTACATTACACATGTGTAGATCAAAGACTAGTTTTCTGCGTCTATTCTCCGTTCTCAATGTGAGTCTTGCTGTTGGAACTCAGGATATCAGTTTTGACAGCAAGTGCCTCTACCTGCTGAGCTGTTTCATCACCCCAAGTGCCTATCTTCTTTAGGATATGGAGAAAAATACATCATATATTTAGACTGGGGGTAAAAATTGAATAAACTTTCAGAATTTAAAATAAGTTTAATACTACCAATGCATGGCATGGGAGATCTTTCTATCTTCTGATATCTTCTTTAATTTCTTCCTTTAAAGATTTGCAGTTCTTGTGATACATGTCTTTTATTTGCTTGGTTAGAGTTACCACAAAATGTTTTATATTACGCATGGCTATTGTGAAGGGTGATGTTCTCCTGATTTCTTTCTCAGTCCTTTTGTCAACTGTATATAGAAGGACTACTGAATTTATGAATTGATCTTGTATCCAGCCACTTCACTAAAGGTGTTTATCAGCTGTAGGAGTTCCCCGTGGAATTTTGGGGGTCACATATATATACTATCAGATCATCTGCAAATAGCCACACTTGGACATCTTCCTTTCCAATTTGCATCCCCTTGATATACTTTTGCTGTTTTATTGCTCTAGCTAGAACTCTGTGTACTGTATTGAATAATGTGGTAAGAATGGACAGCCTTGTCTTGTTTCTGATTCTACTGGAATTGTTTGGAGTTTCTCTCTACTTAATTTGATGTTGACTGTCGGCTTGCTGTATATTGCTTTTAATATGATTAGGTATGTTCCTTGTATCCTCGATCTCTCTAAAACTTAAAAGATAAATCATGAAGGGGTGTTGAATTTGTCATGGATTGGTAGGATTAACATAATAAAAATGACCATCTTACCAAAAGCAATCTACAGACTCCATACAATCCTCATCAAATTCCAACACAATTCTTTATAGATATTGAAAGAAAAATACGTAACCCCATATGAAAAAACAACCAAATGAAAAACAGGACAACTAGAACAATCCTATATAATAAAAGAAATTCAAGAGGCATCACCATCCCTACTACAATTTCAATCTCTACTGCAGAGCTATAGTAATACAAACCACATGGTGTCAGAATAAAAACAGACAAATGGAAGAGTGGAACCAAACTGAAGTCACAGACATAAATCCACACACCTGTGGATACCTAATTTTTTTACTAAGAAGCCAAAATTTTACAAAAGAAAAAAGAAAGCATCTTTAACAAATGGTGCTGGCATAACTGGATGTTGGCATGTAGAAGAATACAAATAGATACATATCCATCAACCTGCACCAAACTCAAGTCCAAGTGGATCAAAAGATCTCAACATAAATCCAGTTACACTGAACCTGATAGAAGAGAAAGTGGGAAGTACCCTTCAATGCACTGGCATGGAGACAAGTTCCTGAATAGAACACTGGTAGCAAAGGCATTAGGATACATAGTTAATAAAAGGGACCTCAGGAAATTAAAAGGATTCTGTAAGGCAAAGGACACTATCAATAGGACAACAAGCCAGCCTCCAGAAAAGGAAAAGATCTTCAACAACTCCATATGTGACAGAGGGCTGATTTCCATAATGTATAAAGAACTCAGGAAACTAGACATCAAAAAAGCAAATAATCCAATTAAAAAATGGGATACAGAAGAATTTTTCTCAACAGAAGACTCTCAAATAGTTAAGAAACCCTTAAAGAAATGTTCAAACCTCTTTAGCCATAACGGAACTGCAAATCAAAATGATTGGAGATTCCAGCTTACATCTGTCAGAATGGCTAAGACCCAAAACACAAATGACAGGAAGCAGAACCAAGGGAGCACTCCTCTGCTCCTGGTGGGAGTGCAAACTTGTGCAGCCACTTTGGAAATCAATATGACAGTTTCTTAGAAAACTGGGAATCAATCTACCTCAAGACCCAGCGATCCCACTTTTGGGCATATACCCAAGGGATGCTCAATCATACCACAATAACACATGCTCAATTATGTTCATAGCCACTATTCATTATAGCCAGAACCTGGAAACAACCTAGATGCCCCTCAACTGAAGAATGGAAAAAGAAAATATGGTACATTTACACAATGGAGTACTACTCAGATGTTAAAAACAGTGGCATAATGAAAATTGAAGGCAAATGGGTGGAACTAGAAAAAAAAATCATCCTGAGTAAGGTAACCCAGACCCAGAAAGACAAACATGCTATGTTCTCACTTATAAGTGAATATTAGCTATAAAGTAAAGGATAACCAGGCTACAATCCCCAGTCCCAGAGAGGCTAGGTAACAAGGAAACCGCAAGTAGGGACACAAGGATCTCCCTGGGAAGCTTGTGGGTGGATTGGAGAAGGGTGGGAATGGGAACTTGAGGGATTGGTTTGGGGTTGGATGGAGGGGGAGAGTACTGAAAGAGATGACTGGAATGGGGGAGACATTTTGGGGTCAAATAGAAACCTGGTACATGGAAAGCTCCCAATAATCTACAAGAATGACCCCAGCTAAGACTCCTAGCAACAGGGGATATGTAGCCTAAACTGGTCATCTCCTGTGACCAGGCAAGACTTCTAGTGGAGGGACCTGGACACCAACCAGCCACACAACCTTTGACCTACAGACTGTGTGACCTATGGGATGCGCTGGGGGAGATTATGGGAGTGGCCACCCAATGGTCCAGACTGAAGCCCATGCCATGAGAGTGAGTCCACCTCTGGCACTACCTGGGGTGCTAGGACCCAGAGGCTGGATGACCCAGAAACCTAGGATAGGACCAAATGTGATTGGGAAAAAATATCAATGTAATGATGCCTAAAGATATTCTGCTGTACTCATAGATTGGTGACCACCCCAATTGTCGTCAGAGAGCCTTCATCCAGCAATTGATGGAAACAGATGCAAAGACCCACCGCCAAACATTAGGCCAACCTTGGGGAATCCTGCAGAGAAGGGAGAGGAAGGATTGTAGGAGCCAGAGTGGTCAAGGACGCTACAAGAAAACCAACAGAAACAACTAACCTGGGCTCATAGGAGCTCACAGAGTTTGACTGACAACCAGGGAGCCTGTATGGGACTGATATAGGCCCTCTACATATATGTGACATTTGTGTAGCTTGATCTACTTAGGTATCAGTGGGAGAAGAGGCTATCCCTAATGCTTTGGCTGGCTTTGGGAACCTATTCTTCATACTGGGTATGTCTGCAATTCAGGAATTTTCTTAGAATGGAAGAGAAATCAGAAGATGGTGATTGCAGTGGCACACAGGGTACCTAAGACTTTGAAGAGGTCGAGGTGGCAGCGGAGAACTCGCCAACCACCTCAGGAGCAGCTCCACACATCCAAATCCAAGGCTAACTATCAATAAGTAGTGTGGAACAGATTCAATAAAGGTTCTCACAAAACTAATTTCTCTATTTCATAAAATGCCACACAGATTATTAACATTCAGTGACAAAGCGTATCTGTACACATGCAAATTTACATACAAAACCTTCGTTGCTATACATGATAGTTAGCATCTTTATGCAAGGAAAATTGAATGTTTTATTTTTTTATAATATGTACCATATTTGAGCATAATATATTGGTGGTAATACCTTTATTCCTATTTTTTTTGTTTCTATTTTATTGAGGAGGTCCTATTTTTCAGTTCACACAGAGTATCTTATTTCTGCTGGCATTGTTCTAACAAAGTAAAATGAAGTCCCATGAGGGTGATCACGGTCATTACAAAAACTTTCTGTTCAGAAGTAATCTGAGATTTTTCCAAATTCAACTACATTCTGTGTAGATAACAGACTATTTTAAAACAAGTTCCTAGGAATAGCAAAAGATTTATGTTTTCAATTTCTGAGCCAACGATACCCCAGCCCTTGCACTTCTGTATTGTGTCCATTGTTCCTTGTTCCTCAGGAAAAAACAGCAAAAGTGTTTCTGCAAAGATGGGCAGAAGCAGTCATAGGAAGGACACTGGACACTCAGTTCTTCAGTAAGGAGCCATGCTTTGAAAAGGAATGTGCATTGACTTATGTTTCTGCATGGGAGTTGCACAGCACTTATTCCCTTCAAGTAGATCTACACAGGATATGAAGTTATTCCAAATGAGGTACAGTCTGAATAATGCTTCATTTGTCTGTATTTTGAAGCCTAATTTGATTGTTTTTCCTATTAAACTGGACATTCCTACTTTGTACTAGTATGTGATGTTGGGGGAAACAGGACGTTAGAGGTCTAAATTCTTTATAAGCCCACTTAAGTCATTAGAAATAGTCTCTATTTCCTGGAGACACATGAACTATGAACCAAGGGCTGAGGGGCCCCCAACTGGATCAGGCCCTCTGAATAGGTGAGACAGTTGATTGGCTTGATCTGTTTGGGAGGCATCCAGGAAGTGGGACCGGGTCCTGTGCTCATTGCATGAGTTGGCTGTTTGAAACCTGGGATTTATGCAGGGACGCTTGGCTCAATCGGGTAGGAGGGGACTGGACCTGCCTGGACTAGTCTATCAGGTCGATCTCAGTCCTCAGGGGTGGCCTTGATCTGGAGGTGGTGGGAATGGGGGGTGGGCTGGGGGGAAGGGGAGGGGGGCAGGAAGTGGGAGAACAAGGGAATCTGTCGCTGTTGTGTAGAACTGAATAGTATTGTAAAATGAAAGAAAAAAAACTTTCAGAATAAAAAAAAAGAGACTATTGCCATGTCTACATTTGAGGCATACTTTTGTTATTTTTAAAATATCACACACTCACATGTGTGTGTGCAGACGTGTGCACGCGTACGTACACACACACACACACACACACACACACACACACTTCTTTAAAAAAAAAAGAAAGTCTCTATTTCCATTATTTGATATAGGCAAATACATTTGTAGGATACAGATAAACATGTATTTTGTTTCCCTGGAACTCAAGGACAGTGTTGCTCAGGTGAATTCTGCTTGTAGATTGAAGTTAGAAACTGTCTCCTCTGCAAATGTTCAGTCCAGAAGATCGCACAGTTCCAACTGTTAAGAAGACATACCAGGAAACCAAGGGGCTAGCATGGAGAGCCTCCTCCAGCTATTATAAAGTGAGTGGTGCTCAAATAACTGAATGTGCAGCAAGAAGCCAATTATGATAAGGCTGCCTAGTTGTCATGTATCGTGAAGCATCATCCCATGGACGCTTGATTTTAGAGGGCGGGCACCACATCCGATTCTGCTTGAAAAAAGTGGTATTGCCATTTGTGTGGATGGAAGTAGCACAAGCTGCCATGGTGCCGGACGATTATCAGACTGCCTGGCTTGTGGTCTGCTGACCTCTACCAGCTATTCATTTTTTAAATGTGTGATCACAGTGCAGGGATCACACTCTTCCCCACACTACTGGTCATTACACTGCAGACCGTGGTACGATGGCTGTGTGATCACAGTGCAGGGGTCACACTCTTCCCCTCACTACCTGTCATTACACTTCAGTCCATGGTACGATGGCTGACACTCCAGACCATTCACTCTCCTGAGGACTCTGAGAGCTTTGGGGGATCTGTTGATGTCTGAATGATTTTCCTAACGATACTAAGTGTTTTTCTTATCCTCACTTTCTCAGGAATGTACACTGAAGTATGTAAGAGACCACTTGACAGAACACACAAAAATAGACAGATGTAGATGTGAGCATCCAGCTGACTTACAGGAAGCCATATGCAAAGAGTTTCAACAGTGGAATATTATGCTTCAAAAACCACTTTGGTTTTGCTTTTAAGGATAGTAATTTTTTTTAAATGAGTTACTTTGTTCTGTGATGGGTTCATTTATGTTACTTCTAGAATGTCTCATCTTTATTGAAGGAAATATTAATAAGTATCACACAAATTTGTTTTCTGAATCGGAATATTCCTAAGATCTTTTAAGACTGCATTGCAACATGCAATATAGGAACTGAATGCCCTTTAGGTCTAAAGAGGTGCAGTCAGAGATGAGGACATGGGAGCAAGGACAGCGTCAGCTTCTTCTGGAATAACTACCTTAGCATTTCATCCCACAGCACAGGATTTGGGTAGCAGAGGTGTTCCATCTCCAGCTTGAGTTGGCACTAATTGAGACACAATGAATCTCCTGCTAGTTAGTAAAGCACAGCTGTTCTTTTATGTACTCAAGGAGTCTGAGGTTCAAGTCTGCTGGTAAATCCACTGAACTGACCTAAGGAAGCTGCCAAGGAAGCTGTCCTACACAGAATATCCTGGATTAAATCCCCCAAACACTGCTCTTACCTCAGAGCTGTGTTTCAGCTGCAAGGCTCTGGTTTTCGGATCCTCTAACCTAAGGACTGTACAGGCTGCTTATTGTTCCAGCAACCTCATTTTTACGTGCTATCTTTTTTCAGTTCTCTATCACCTACTAAACAAATTCATGTTTTATATTCTTGGGGAAATGAAGAATCTGACTTCTTGATTGGACTAGTTACCAATAGCTACTAATGCACTATGCTTCTGTTAAAAGCTATACATGGTCAAAGAACCAACCACACTGTGCTGCAGGAATGTAAGAAAAATTAAAACGTTCTGAGCTCACAGATCTGAATCTAAATGTATATTGATAAATGTCACAGTTGATTATACATATTATATATTTCTTATGTATAGGTTCCTTATTATTATATTTTCAAATATATAGTTATTTATATTTGTCCAGTAATTAAATTTTTTTCCAAATTTGATGAAAGTGTCTCTTAAGATCATTACAGAAAAATGGACTTCCATGTCAAATTATAAGTCATAATGAATCCTATTTTCTATATTGTTTATTGCACTGGGATATTTTAAAAATCACTCTCAAGTATAGATTCCACTGAAGACACACAGACAGTTTTCAGTCTGATGATGTGAAACCCACGTATCCTTTACAAGGCTTACTATATGTTCCTTTCTAAGCATACTTACCACCTGAAAGGAGAGCGGGCTTGCTCTTGGCATTTGGGCTGGAATGGGGGAATTTGTTGCTGAACGACATGAAAAGGTGTGCAGTGAAATCGTCAGGGAGCTCAGCTTCCAGAAAGGTCTTCATGAACAGCTTGAAGCCTTCAAAATCTATGGTCTGAAAAAACAAATTTAAATATGTAATTTCAGATCCAGTGAAATGACAAGACATTTCATTTGTACATTGTTCAAATCATTAGTAACAGAAATTACCTGAGATGTTTTCTATAGCCAAGTCTAAAAAAGAAAGATAGTAATATGAGGCCAAGGCTTGGCAGTTCTATGCTATCGTTGGCGATGACAGGTACGTGTCTCCCTTTGATAGTGTAGAACAAAGATAACATGATTTCTAGTTAGATGTTTCTATCTCCATGGCAACCATGTGACATCAAATTTTACCCTTTGAAATTTTCTTTCTACCTCCATCAACTGGGACTGCTATTTCCAAACCCCCAGGTTTGTTCTGAGTAGCTCAGAAACTTAGCAAAACAAGCTAATGTAGATTCACATATTTAAACAGAGGGCACACAGAAAGCTAGAACTTCCACATCTTTTCTTCACGACAATGGTGATTATTCCTTTTGAAAATTGTAAAAAGTGATCAACAGTAATTTTAAATCAAAACCAACCCCAATTGATTAAGCATCCCACAACATCGCATACAGACCTCTAATGGAACATATTGTAAGGTCTTTAGCCCTTCTCAAATCCCTATTCATCTGAAGGCAGTCATTTCAGAGTAAGAGTACCAAGTCCCCTTGAAAAGCTACTGAAAGAAGCCAGAGTCTCACTTCCAGCTTAGTATGGACTACACAGGAGTCTCCAGTAAGCACGCCTTCTTGAGGCAGAGGACAACAGGCAAGATGACTGACTGTTGCAGAGAAACCGAGCAGCTGTGGGTGCCCTGGGAACAAAAGCATGTGGATAATATTGACCAGGCCTGCCTAATACTCCTGTGACTGAGGGAACATGTTAGAGGAGTGCTTTCTGGAAACAGATGCAGGTGGTGAACAGTGAAAGGCTTAGGGAAGTGTACTAATCAGCTAAGAGGCCTAGAAAAGTTACAGAGAAGAAGGCAGAGTAAAACCAGGTCAGTGAGCAGCAACAGTGTGCATCGGAAGACCTGCCTCACAGAGCCCTGGCGGGACCTTCCCTCACCCAGGTTAGTTAGAACACTGAGATGAAGATAAGTCAGGAAAACCTGGTAGTGGATTATTTTTCATTTTTTTCAGAATACCTAAAAGATAAGAAAATTTTCTCTAAACTATTTCTTTTTAAATGAAAAATTTCCCATCTTGTATGTTTAGTAGTACTTGAGAAGGAGAAAGAATGTGTACCACCTATATTGTTAATCAGTATGAACATACTGATGTCTGGTTATTATTTTTGGTAAACTTAACTGTTATCTTTTCAAGATATCACCTAAAACATAAATTTTTAAAATATGAGTAATTAATTAAGTTATATATAATATATATAGTTTGTATTGTTTTTTATTGAATGTAATCTCAAGAATATAATAACCCATTACCTTTGTTATTAGTAATTTCTTTATAAAAATGTGTATGAAATCAACACTTCACAGTTGTTGTCTGAATAAAAATCTGTATAAAGTACATTACAGAACCTTGGGTTTATTCATTGGAAAATAAAAAAATCATAAAAGGTAGTTACGTCTTGAAAATACATGGGTTATTTTGCATATGAATTTGTCTTTTTTATTGGCTCAAAAATGATAAAATTCACTGTCTCCTCTTAAATTAAAACTTTACTTTTCCTTTTGGTTCTGTAATCAAGCAACACTTTCAAACTCCTGAGTTCAGAAAGCAAAACATTTTCAAATATTTCACTTCCTAAAAGAGGACCATCACAGACTAAGAATAGAGGGTTCTGTTAGTTCTTCAATGAATTCTAGGAGATGATGTCATAAGATCTAAGGTGAAAGTTTTTATGGAAGAAGTGAAGTTGTTTCCCATCATCCTCATAGGATTCTTGGGGGCAAATCTTTCTGCTGAACTTCTGATGTTATATACAGCACAGTGCTGTGACACCCACATGACTTACAGCCCAAACTTATCTGACTCAATGTTTCCAACTCACAGTTATCATGGAATATTTTCCAATGTTTTCTGAGTTATTTTCTCTATAGAATGATTTCAAGTGTCACCTACAATCATGCCGTCTAAATGATAAGACTTTAGTGATAAGTGCCTGATATACTTACTTTACATAATTCCTTTACAGTATATAATTGCAGGGAAATTTCACATTTATATGTGAGTTTTACTGCTGTCATTAGTTTTGGAAAATTCACTTTTGAATAGAATAAGATCATTTATAATGCTCGTTAATGGAAACATGAATGGAAGAAACAGCATGGAACTTGAATATTTAAAGAAAAATTGGCTATTGATTCTAACACACACACACACACACACACACATACACACACATACACACACCATGCTTAATTTTTAAAATTATTTTTAATATTTTTCTTTATGAAGCAGCCACAGACTAATTAGAATGATAACAGAAAATTTTATAAAGAACACAGACTTCTCAGCTGCTACTGCCAAGTTGGCATAAATTCAAAACACACTTCCCCATCCTGTTCATTATTATATTTGGCCATGTGGATCCTCTTCTCTCAAAGCCCCCTTAACGTTAAAGCTGTAACATTAATATTTATTCTAGTACATGAAAATGAATAAAACCACGTGTCACTTTCTCCTTCTTTTCCTTTGGCAGGTTTGGGCTTGGAGCCTTCTCTATTTATGAAATTCTCAATGATCATACCAGGTTCAGTCTCAGGTGCTGGGGTAAAGGTTCCATCAGTCACCCAGCTACCAGAGTTAGTATTCGGAGAAACATATTCTGTCAGCACATGCGAGTTAGGGTTTAAGACTCTACAGTTGAGTCCGGGAATTTATTTCTTCTAGAAGCCTTTAAGCTTTCTTTTTATTCTTCTGAGTCAGGACTGCCTGCTTTATTTTCCTTAAATTGAAAGATAATATTGGAGGCTCACAGAGACTGCTAATTGTATATAATGGAAATACTAGGTATATGACATGTCTTGTGTGTTGATGGAATCCTCACAAAATCAAGAGGTGAGTGCTAACTTTGCTCCTTTTTATAGACAAACAAGTCTTTAAAGGTGAATTAAACTGCTTGTCATCAATGCTTCTAGTTGACACCATGGATCTAAAAGTTTTTCCAACTTCAAGGAGAAGAATATATTTTCATGGCCTTATTTTCAGTGTTCGCAAACACTACAAGATGTTTTGCAACTTTTTATATTTATTTTATTTATTCATTAAAAAAATGTGTCTCGGGTATTCCAGGCTATTTAGAAACTTACTATGTAGTTGAGACCCTTGAACTCCTAATCCTCCTGATTCCATGTCCCATATGCTAGGATTTCTAATCTCTCTCATCTGCCTTGCAGCTGGTCTTCATGATAAAAGCATTAATTATATGTAAATAAGCCTGCTGTTTCAAAAGTAAGAGATATAAATTAAAAAGTATAAAAATAAAAGTGAAGAAGTGTTCAATTGCAAACTTTGGAAACACCTGTGACTGTTGTGTTACTTTGACTGCTCAGTGTGTCCTACTGTGCTGGGTGTGGAAGTGCAAGACACTTTATCTTTCTGGAAGCTTTCTGCATAGGGGCACATCCTGGCTCTGCACTTGCACACACAGCTTTAGTAAATGATATCTCCTCCTCCATGCAAGACAGTTGAGCGTGCTACCTTTGAAATAATGTTCACAAGTGAAAATTTACATCACTCATTTAAAAAAAAACTATTTATACTTTTTTGTAGCTAAAAAATACCTAAAATTCTTTCAAAAATTTTAGATACTCCATTCCCTCCCACCAGAATACCTCGACGAACTTTCTTCTAGTGTCTTCCAGTGGTTTTCTGAAAGTGCTGTCTCCAGTGATAGAAATATATAAATAATAATGAGACAAAATTCCAAAATAATCAATGTTTCAAGGCAGCATTAATAAAACTATTTTTGAAAATGAGCCAATAGGTCATTTAAATATTTCAAAGGCACTATTTACCCTAAGAGGGCTTGTAATTCCTATCTAATGAATGTCATCAAAGGAATGAAGAGACAAAGCCTTAGCTGTTAGACTGTCTAAGATCTACACATAAACTTGGATGTTAGTATTAACCTAAGGAAAGTAACAAAGTCATTCCAAATCCATTAAAGCTTGCCTTTATATCTCATTGTTGCGAAAGTAACTGGCCCAGTTGGTACAATTTTGTTTTATGAATTATACATATTAACTTACAGTTTATTTCTCTGTGGTTTACTAGCATTTATCATGATTTTTATAGCTATTAAATTGCCACATCATTAATCCAGCCTCTCTATGAGGAACGTTATAGCAGATGGTCCACTCTAAAATTTTCGATGTTTCCATAGGTCTTAAGATAGTGAATCGTAGTAAACATGCAAAGTCTTGATCCTGTGATTAATAATTAGACATCTCCAAGAAGTCGTTCCTATTAATTTAACTACATTATGATATAGTCAGTCTCATAAGTACCTATATAAATACCATATCAAGACTTGGCACCAGAATTCTTTCTTTACTAGAGCGATTCCCCTAGTGTCTGGCATTAAAAATTGAGCCCATGTACCAAGAGGAAATTCCAAGATTCCAAGGATAATCATCCTTATCAGGTAGAGCATACAGAGTTGCGGTGCACAGGGCACTGTGCAGTCTGCTGGTGTGTGTTCGAAACTCCAACCAGCTTCAGATTGGTAAGACAAGAACGTCACTGCAGCTGTATTGATGCTAACAGGGAAGGGAGGCGGAAGTGCCCAGTCAGTCTCCTTGTGTTCCTGGCGTTCACACTGACCTGGCACCTGACAGTTGTGCGGAACAGCAAATTGCAAGGGATTGGTGCTGCTGTCCCTGGCAGCATGAGGGAATGCCCTGGCGAAGAAGCATATAGCATGGTTGCTAACAAGAAAACAGACGGTCTTAGTGCTATAAAGGACAATGATACTATGTTTGACTTAAGCGGAAATGAGGAAATGAGCCTTTGAGGAATTTGAGAATTCATTATTGGTTAGGAGTAGAGATGTTAGACATCCTCACACACAGCTTCGGTACATGATTGAGGAGTTCTGAGTAAAATGATGCTGTTCCCAAAGTGTGGTCCTAATCACTGTCACTCAGCACTAATGTGACACCTGCTTTGAAACAGACAAAGAGTTATATATTCCTCAATTACTTTGAAATTTCAAATTTACCAACATAAAACATTTAAAAATATCTACATTTCATAGATAAACATACTAAAGCCAGAAAGCTTGTCTTTGAAGGTGGCAGATGTGAGGAATTTGAACCAATACTGTCCCTCAAAAAAAATCTCACGTTTTCCTGTTGTACATTTCTCACATTTAATAGAAAATGTTGAACTGACTTTGGGGGATAATTATCTTATTTTAATATTATTTTACAAGAGTGTTAATTTTAGTGTTAATTGTATTAACATCAATATCCTTACTGAAGTCATTTAAAATATACTTTAGTTGTCAACATTATGCTCTGTATGTTCTGAGTTTCCAGGTTTCTTAGAATAAGATCAGAATATCTCACTTGTCTGAATATGAAAGGTCTAGATTTTAGCAGAAACTATAAAACAGAGTACCACAGTTGAGGCAAGGTATAGGAGCTGTAAAAGCATACCCGAGCCTTAAGTCAAGTATCACTACTAACAGGAAATGTGTGTGGAGAACTCCCCATCCCAGTCAGGAACGGAGCAGACACAGAACAACAACACATTCACACTCTTAGCACCTGCTCTCACTGTGCTTCTTCTCAGCTTGGCCTCCTCATTCTGCTCTCCAGTTGATCAGATGCCTGCTGAGGTATGTTAGCACATGGAACACAGGCTGGGCCCAATAATACAACACAGAAACATTCTGCGGACTAAAAGGAAGCAGGAGCTGACTCTAACACCAACTTTTGAACAGCTCAAGTGGCGGGGCAGGTGGTGTGGAAAGATGGGTTTGTTGAGTAAAGATGCTGAGCAATCTTAGTTGGTGATGAACAGGCTGGCAGACTCTGTGCAACCGCCTCCAAAGAATCGTTAAATACTGCGATATAAATACCTGAATTCGAGGAGCTAATATGTTTTCACAAAATTGAGAGACAAAGTGATGAATGGCTGCTCTCTACAATGGAGGATGGTAACTGTTATTATGGTCAGTGATTACAATCTCAGTGAAACCTCATCTTAGGAGAATATACTTGAATGTACATACACCACACATATCTTTCTTTTTATTCTTCTGAGTTGGGACTACTTTATTATCCTTAACTTGAAAGATAACATTAGATACTTATGGAGACTGCTAATCATATATAATGGCAATACTAGGTAAATGACATGTCTTGTGTGTTGATGGAATGAATCCTCATTGAACTGAAGTACATTGAATAAGAATGTCCCTTATAGGCTCATATATTGGAATACTTGGTCCCCAGTTGGTGGAACCACCTAGGACAGATTAAGAGATGTGGCTTTGTTGGGGAAAGTGTGACACGGAAAGTGAGACTGGAGGTTTTAGAAGCTGCTGTTGCCAGTGTCTCCGCCTCTTCTGCCTTGTGGCTGTGAACTTTCAAACATAAGCTCTCAGCTAGTGCTCCAGCAGTGTGCCTATCCCTGTGCTTCACACCATGATCATTACAGAAACAAATCACTGTGCTTCACACCATGATCATCACAGAAACAAATCACTGTGCTTCACACCATGATCACCACAGAATCAAATCACTGTGCTTCACACCATGATCACCACAGAACCAAATCACTGTGCTTCACACCATGATCACCACAGAACCAAATCACTGTGCTGCACACCATGATCATCGCAGAACCAAATCACTGTGCTTCACACCATGATCACCACAGAACCAAATCACTGTGCTTCACACCATGATCATCACAGAATCAAATATCTGACACCATAAGCCCCAAACGTGCTCTTTATCCTGTTAAGCTGCCTTGGTCACAGTGTTTTGTCACAGCAATAGAAATATAAGTATATATATATATATATATATATATATATATATATATATATATATATATATATATATATATATACACACATATGTATGGCAATGAGTATGTTTTCATAATGGAAGACCAGAGGTGGGTGCCATCTGTCTTCCTTTATTGTTCTCCATCCTTTGAGACACTGTTTCTCACTGAAGCTAGAGCTCACTGATTGTTTAGACTGTTTGGCCAACAAGCTTCCAGGATCTTTCTCTCTCTGCCTTGCAGAATTGGAATTGCTGTACAGCACTTCCATGCTAGCCTTCTCATTTGGGTGCTAGGTACCCGCAATCAGGACCTTAAACCTACACAAGAAGCATAGGACGTATTGGGCCTTTTTCCTGGGTCCAGAAATATTACTGAATCGACAAAAACGTAGTATTTCTTCTGTATTGGAAATATCCATTTAGAACAGCCAATAAAGATCAGAGATTCTGTGCCCTCACTGAACTACTAACAGAGCTTTGTTAGTGTGGAATTCATTGGCACACAATGTGGATGCAATGGATGGCTTACCTTTCTCCCAAGAGGGGAATATCAGGAGCCTGTTAAATCTGTTTTCTCCACAAAGTTAACATAGGATTATAGACAAAAATGAAACAAAAAGTCCTTACTATTATATTTTACATTCAGTTTTCAAATCACACACTGTAAACTAATAAACTAACCATTCCCTCAAATAAATTAACTTACCTGAAACTAATATGTTTGGTTACCCATTCGAGTTTGAAAATTAAACTCTAGAGTCTCTAAGACCAAATCCATACTTTGAACACTTTCATCCCATCAAGGCATCAGGTCTCTACTAGAGATATTTATTGGGAAATTTTCTATTGTTCAGTTACAAATTTAGGTATTGTAGGAGATCTAGTATGCTATGAGGTCCTAGTTAGTATATAAGTATAGCTTAGTGGTATGAGTAAGGAATTCATAGTCTAAATAAGAAGGCAGATTTCAATAGAAAAGAAAATGTCTTACTTGGTTAAGAATGTCTTGTTTCTGTGCATGCAAGGAAAGAAAGAATACATGTGTTAATGTGAGAGAATTTGTACCCATTATCTCATTTTGCTGATATTTTCACTAAAAGTTCAAGACTATGTATTGATTATAAAATGTACCCTGGGTAAATGGGTCTCAAAATGCTGTTGTAAAACAACAGCATCAACATACGCTGGGAAAATGTCAGAAAAGCAAGTTATGAGCCCAACCCCAGACACACTCAAGGAGCTTTTAGAACAGGGAGGAGGCAGGCAACAATCCATGCTTTAAGTAGGCCTATGTAAGTCTGATGTAAACAAAAAATTGAGAACAATTGACTAGACCAGTCTTTGAGCATAACTACAGCCATAGTTCCTATTGATGTGAATCAAATATAATAAATAAAACACAGTGTGATTAAAACCTTCCAGAGAGGGTAACAAAGAATGTGTATCTATAAATTTTATTAGAGTTTTTTTATTCCTCTCTTGCAATGTTTCCTTTCATTAGTAAAACATATCAAATTGTCCTCAATGCCTTAAAAGGCTAAAATATTTTTTAATCAAATTTGACATTCAAGACAAAAACAAACAAAAAACCAAACATGCAAAAACAAGCCGGATTTTCTCATATACCAAAGTTCACTGTTTTCATGAGAAGCATCACTGTGTCTTGCTGAAAAGATATTCATTTTAAAATATTACTTTTAATTAATTTAAGAACATCAGAATTTTTAAGATTTTAAATTTTAGAGAACATTTAAAAGTTTTATTTAAATTTCTCTTGCATAATTTATGTAGAAAGGATTATCAAATTGTTTTTAAATACAAAGATTAACTATACTTGATTCTGTCCATTATCTTTTGTCTAGTATTTCTTTACTATTGAGAGTAAGAATTGTTTCACATTGTTGATTTAATTTTTAATAAACCACATGAAATCTCTAGGAAAAAAATCTCAAGTGGTTTCATTGTCAATGATAGGTATTCCTAATTATTTTCTAGTGGCTTTTATAAAACACAAATTGCTCTTTTTTTTTTCTTTTAAAGGGAAAAGTTCTGGTTAATATTTAGTTTAAGTAGTAGCTTTATTCTTCTTACTCTTAATTTAGAATTACTAAAAGGCTATATGAAATGTAGCTTTCTGTGTATCAACTATTATTACCTAAATGCACTCAATAAATTTGCATATTTATGGAGGGGTTGTATTTAGTAACACATCTGGTAATTACTGTACTAAATCCTATGATGGCTGTTAATTATCATGAAATAAATAATAGTAATAAAGAGAGTTTAGTTATTTATCCAAGGAATCCTTAAGAGTAAAGGACTACAATGCAAACAATATCTCGGCATACAAATTCTAAGTCAATGATGATCAGATGCTATGTTGAGAGGACAAATATCTCAAGTGTACATGTAAGGATGTGTGTTTTCAGGCATCACTGCAGCATTGAGTGTTAATGGCATTTGTAGTGTGACAGCAGTTCAGCAATGTTGTCTTCTATCCCCCAATCTATTTTCCTGGACTTTGAGACTTTCTGTGTTACATACCATTCCATTAATTTTATATCTTTTATTCTGCAACATTAAAAAGAATCAAAATAGCAGGTAAACACAGGCCATGGATGTGTTTTTTCTTAGAACTGGATAGAGGAAATGGCACCAAAACCACTGATACATTCTCCATCATTAGAAATCACCAAAATCACATTTGTTAAAAGAAGAAAGCATGAGTTACTTTTGAAATGTGTAATTATGTGTCATAATGTTGAGAGAATAAGAAAACACGAAACAGAGGCAGATGTGGTAGTGTGTGCATGCACTCTTCACACCTGGATGACTGGGGCAAGAGAGGAGGCCTTACCCTTTTGGAGGAGGGGATGGGGGGGGGAGAGAAGGCTTGCGGGGGTGGAAGGTGGGATGAGAGGGGGATCTGTGGTTGGTGTATAAAATGGATAAAAAGAATTTCTTTTAAAAAAAATAAAAGAGTTTGCAAGCTTGAGACCAGCCTGGGTTACACGGTGAGGTCTTATCTATAAGGAGAAACAATGAGAAAGTGTTGAGAATTCTAAAACCTTGTGAAAACTCTAAGGTTGTAATTTAGATGTTGGACTTCAAATTCCACAGAAGGAAGATCTTGAAAGATAAGTAGGAAGTATGTTCTTATAAATATGCAAAAACCACAAAGTCATATTTCAGTATGCAAACAAATCTATCTTGATGACATATTTAAACATAATTGGTTTTTGCAAAGATCTGTTTTTATTCTTATATATCCAAATTTCAGTTGGTGAGGCTACAAATGAACTCAGAGTAATTTTGATCAGACATTCAAAACATAACATCTTTCAGCTGATATAAAATGGAGAATTACTTAACAAATAATTTGGAAATGAACTCTGTAAAATATGGCATTTAAAATGAATTGATAATCAGGCAAAAATTTTATATACAAAAAAATATACAAGATAAAATGAAAATTTGATTGTCTGGCTCTTTAAGACACATGGTTATAACCATCTCAAAAGTCTTTAATAATAATTTCCAGAAAGCAATTACTCCCTGTCCCTTACATGCCCATTTTGGATTAAAAGCTGCAGATCATAGGGTAGGAATTAAAGTGTGTCCTTCTTTCTTCTATCTAATCCTGTTTCCTAACTCTAGAAAAAAAGCCCCCAAACAATGTATTTTAATGATAAGCATTTTTTCTTTCTTTCTTTCTTTCTTTTTTTTTTTTTTTTTTTTTTTTGATTTTTCAAGACAGGGTTTCTCTGTGTAGCTTTGCGCCTTTCCTGGAACTCACTTGGTAGCCCAGGCTGGCCTCGAACTCACAGAGATCCACTTCCCAAGTGCTGGGATTAAAGGCGTGTGCCACCACCGCCCAGCATGATAAACATTTTTTCAAGCACGAACACTCTAGAAGTATTTTCATCAATAAATGTTGTTATTAAAATATACTATATTTAATGGCCTGCCAGAATATCAATTTGTTATGAACTTTATTGTGTGGAATGTGCTAAATGGTTTATGGTATGTGAGATATATACATGTAAGTGTATATATGTATATATATATATATATATATATATACACACAGAAGTATATGTATGTGGGCATTTATGTAAACACGCATATACATATTTTCCTAGAATTTTCCATAAAGAAAATTCACCCAGCAAGCACATCATTAAACTGATAAAGAAAAAAAGAAGCTTTACCCCTTCAGGATTATACTTTGCAAGCACGCCATTACCATGGAATTCTTCAAGAACGTCTTTTAATTTCTTCGTAGAATCTACAACAACAAACAGGGAAAAAAGACAAAAAATATTTACATATTCCTAATGTGTTTATGTAACTCATTTAAAAAACAAAGATAAATGATATAAATAATCACCAAGGGAAACCCAGTTTTAAAGTCAACACATGAGATGTCTTGGAGGGAGTGGGGAAGCCGAGGAAGTAAGCCAGGTCCTTGCACAAACTAGATAAGCATGCTATGGCTGGAGTACCATCTCCAGAGTCAACGTCCATTCAGGCATAAAAGATAATGACCTGCCATGAAAGGGACTAAAACTATGTATTTTGATCAAGTAGATCCTTTGAGATTCAGGTCAACATCTATCTATTATATGTGAGTAGGAGGCAAATAAATGAAGAAATTTTTGTTTCTTTGCTGTATTTTGATCATGTAATATCTAGTTGAATATAATAAACCTAGTTTAAAAAGGAAAAAAGAGAATCATCATCCCTCTTCAAACTGCAGCCTACAGCTCTCATATCACTATTGTAAATTATATTATGTCATTTTTCAACAACTGTAAAAAAACATTCTATGCCCATATCATATTTTCATTAGCACATGTACATTTGAATTTTTTTCTGGGTTTGGATTATTCTAAATAATGCTGCTTTGAGCCGGGCGGTGTTGGCTCACGCCTTTAATCCCAGCACTCGAGAGGCAGAGCCAGGCAGATCTCTGTGAGTTCGAGGCCAGCCTGGGCTACCAAGTGAGTCCCAGGAAAGGCGCAAAGCTACACAGAAAAACCCTGTCTCGAAAAACCAAAATAAATAAATAAATAAATAAAATTAAAAAAATGCTGCTTTGAACATGCAAATGGATCAGGTTTTGTGTGAACAAAACTAATAACACCATAGGAGCCTTTCACATTGAGAAATGATAAGTAATATTGTATTAAATAATTTCAGAAGCTGATAAATGTTACTACTAAAGTTTTTACTATAAATTCTCTCATAAAATTATGATTTCTGATCAAGTCATTAGAAATTTATTATTCACTTAAGTTGGAGAAACAGAAGACAAAGACAAACTATATAAGTGTTCCTTGTTTATACAACAGAGTAAGAAATGTTGAGTTTGAAATGTGGGAAATGAAATTCTTCAGCTTCTTTGTTATGGACGAGAACATGAGTAAGTGTTTTCCAGCATTTAATTATAATTCCCCCTGATATTTCCTGAGACTTAGTAATCATGAACTGTGAACAGTAAAATATTTTTACTTAAAAAAAAAAATAAAAACTGACCCTTCAATGAAGCTTTGACCCATCCTGTCGCATATTTTGCGTGTATTTGGTGGACTTGGCTTTCGCCCGAATTGTATGGTGTCTTTCCCTCATATTGTAATTTATGTGGGTTTGGGTGTCTGGGGACATTAATCTGAGTTTACAGTGCACCACTGTCACAGTTTCCATCACAATCTCTCACGTCAGAACATTTTCACCAACATGAGCAGGAAGTGTGAAATCTTTAATTCCTCTTTCCCTTTTTTTCCTCTTCAGCCCCATCACAATGAATATACTTCCTCTGTCTATGGATTTGCCTGTCCTGAGCACTTTTGGGGAAGGGGAATGAAATCTCATCATGCACTGCTCTTGTGTCTGATTTCATTCCATTATCATAGTGTCTTCAAGTTCTAACCATGTGAAGCATATTTCTTTCCTTTCTATAATTGACTAACACTCCATTATATAAGAAATGTTTATCAACAAATGTACATTTGACTTGTATTTCATTTGGGTTAATATGAAAAATGGTGCAACACAAAAACATGTAAGTTTTAGAGAAAGCATGTTTCTATTCTCCTGGGTAAGAGAAGTGCTCAGTCATCCCATGTCTGATCATTTAGGGAACTGATACGAGGCTTTTCACAACAGCGTACCATTTTATAGTCTCACAGTCATGAGTAAAGGGTATAATTTCTTAACCCTTTCTGTTCAGATCCAACACTTGTTATTTTCTGATCTATCATAGTCATCTGTGGTTGGGCAATGTTTTTCTTACGTATCTAATTAGTCAGTTGCTAAGGAATGATGAGCGTATTTTCATGTGATTATTGTTTATTTTTGATTGATGTGTGTACATGTGTGTTTGCATGTGTGGAACTAACTGTGTGTGGAGAGGTGCACAAATGGGCAGCTGCGCGTGTCATTCATTCCTCAGGAGACATCGCCTTGTTGTGGGAGAAGAGTTCCCACATTTGGCCTGAAGCTTGTACATTGACTAGTCAGTCTGCGTGCCCCAGAGATGCTCCTGTTGTTGCCTCCCCCGTGTAAACTGGACTTCCCTTTGGGCCACCTATGGATGACTCAGGGTCCAGGGGCTTAGCTACGTGGGGCATGAGATATCTGAGGGAAAAAAAAATCTATGTACACTATGTTCTTATGTCTGCTAACTTTATTCCTCTAAGACAAAATGACATCAAGACAGCTATAGTTCACCAGGCACTCAAGGCAGGAATAACTCTAGACATACCAAGCTCTTTATCCATCTACTTTATTTCTCTGGAATGAAATCCTGTCTCCATAACTTCAGTTCCGTCCAGTTCCCTAGCTCATAGTCCAGCTAACGACTAAACTCCTATGCTTCCAGCCTCATCTTCGTCCTCTGTGTCCTCTTTCTCCATCTCTGCTGCTCTCTACTCCTGGCACTCAGAAAACTCGACTCGAGATCTGCTTACCCTCTATTCCTCTTCTTCTCTTCTCTCTCACCCTGCTGTTCTGTCACTGTCTACAGAAAATGCCTGACGTTTTTCCCCTGTGCAAGGGGTTCCCTGACTCTGCAGGACTGTTTTTTTCCCTCTAACCTTGATATGTAAAAACCTCGTTTGTTCTCAGTCAATTGAGAACCACTAGGCCTCCTCAAGGCGGGAGGGAATGGGCTGAGCTTCATTAGCACGGGAAATAAAGCTATGTGTCTCCCACCAGTTTGTCTCCTAAGCTCATCAGGGGAGTTAGTAACTTTACTAAGTTCAGTAGGTCTGGGGAGCTAAACTGTTTACCAATTGGTCTGGACACACAAGGATTTCATAGCAGAAGACAGCTGGAATATTAAAGGCTGGATAACACCAAATATTCATAATAAAAATGGCTTTGCCTTTTGACAGACCCTTGGCCGGTCATAGTTCAGCTTTAATACACAACTGAATCTCTGTGATATATTCTTGTGGCCCGCAAGAGCTGCCAGCTCACAAAAAAATGACACAGAGACTTATTAGTAATTGTTAAAGCTTGACCTTAGCTTAGGCTTGTCCCACTAGCTCTTATAACTTAAATGAACCCATATTTTTATTAATCTGCATTCTACCATGTGGCTTTTACCTTTCTCCCCATTTCTGTGTCCTACACATTTTGCATCTCAGTGGCATCTTTCATGCCTTCATTGATCTCCCTCTTTCTCTGTCTCTGTCTGGAAGTCCCACCTATACCCACTGCCTAGCTATTGGTCTTTCAATTATTTATTAAATAAATCAGCACAATATGTCTTTACAGTGTACAAATATCCCAAACACCCCAGATATTATAACTCCCCACTACCCACCAATGTACCTGTTTTGTTTACCTAAATTTAATGCAAAGGCTTAGAATTGGACAATTCTCATACTTGCAATTGCTTTAACACCTGAGCCGTCTCCGCAGTCTTTGCCCACTTACATATTTATGAGTGGAACATCTATTCAACTCTTTTGACCCTTGTCACAGGGTTGCTTGCATATTTGTTGTTAAAATCCTCTGGGGGTGTGTTTATTTGCTTGACATCTGTCCATCTTCCTAAGCTTTTCCTTTTGATAAGTATTTTACTAACATTTTCTGGCTGTGATCAGATTTGATTTGCTGTCATCTCAGGCACTGGATCTTAGGAAACGTTAGGAAAGAAATATGCATACCATCTAGGCACAATTTTCAGTTTTATTATGAACTTAAAGTTATAAAATTAAACAAACACAAGGAATTAGCTGAGAGCAAAGGAGTCATCCAGACAGGTGCGGGCCCCACCCAGTGTCTGTGAACTTCACCATTAAAAGCCAGCAAAGCTAAGATTGCTTTCTGTAGACTTGGTCCCAACATTACAAGGATGGCATTGATTGCTTTCACGTGCATCTTGTCAAGACTTATGCAAGTACAGAGATCAGATTTTACGTTTTTTTACAAACCTCCTTATTCCAAATGTATCCTTTGAAAATGATAAGGGGCTATTCTCAGTGGGCAAACCTTTTTCTTTCT
The DNA here is from genome assembly GCF_049852395.1 of Peromyscus maniculatus bairdii. Taxonomy (NCBI): domain Eukaryota; kingdom Metazoa; phylum Chordata; class Mammalia; order Rodentia; family Cricetidae; genus Peromyscus; species Peromyscus maniculatus. The sequence continues at coordinate 32,419,235 of NC_134865.1, forward strand.
TGTTCATAGAGGCAGGTGCAGAACAGCTATGCATAGTCACCAAGACATGCTCCTGTAATGAAGCGCTCATTCTGGAACATCATTTTTTGGCAGATTGTAGTTTCTTTAATAATGGATTACATAACAAACTCAGCAATAATTTACAAAAGTTGTTCAAATTATACATGTCAGATTGTAATAAGTTGCCACCCAGTTTACATTATGCCATTGTTAATAGGGAGGGAGGGAGCTAAATTAAAAGATAAACTCTCAATGTGTGTTATTTTTTTTTCTAAAAATGCCACAAGTACTATGTTGGTCCCCATTATTTGGTGATTTCAGTTCTTCCTCACCTCCTTTCCAATCCAGATGCACTCCAGTTTTGTCTCTCATTAGAAAAGAACAGGCTTCTAACAGATAACACAAAAAATAAAATAAAATATAATAAGACAAAACAAAAACCATCATATCGAAGTTAGACAAGAAAACTCAAGTGAAAAATAAAAGAGCCACAAGAGAATTCACAAGAGTCAGAGACCCACTCATTTGCACATTCAGAAATCCCATAAAAGTGCTAACTGTAAGCTATAGCATATATGCAGAGGACCTGGTAAAGACTCTCACAGTCTTGGGGCTTCGGTCTCTGTGAGTTCATAAGAACTTTACTCAGTTGCTTTAGAAGGCTTTGCTCTCCTGGTGTCTTACATCCCCTCTCTCTCCCTGACTTATTCAGCCTTATCTTCCACTGGGTTCCCTGAGCCCTGTAGGGAGAGATTTAATGGAGACATCTCATTTAGAGTTGTGTGTTCCAAGGTCTCTCTTTCTGCATAATGTCTGACTGGGTCTTTGTATTTGTTCCATTCTGCTGCAGTAGGAAGCTTCTCTGATGATGGCTGATTAAAGCATTGCAGATTACCATGGGGAGCCATTTTCTTGTTACTTTTTTTTATACACCAGTAGTATTTAGTTTTATCCTAGGTCTCTGGGCTGTCTAGACTCTGGTTCTTGGTCACCCAAGCAGTGTCACATATGGTGGAATAGGCCTTAAGTCAAATCAGATAACCCATTGCCACTGATTACCATTGTCCTAGCAAATTTTGTAGGCAGAACAGACTGAAAGATTTTGTGGCTGCAGAATACTTTTCCATGTCATAGACACTAGAACATAGGGTGAAGGTTTTATGTAGGCATCAGCTCAAACCTATCCATGTTCAGTGAATTGTGTAGGTGTTGCCTTCACCAATGGGGTCCTGCTGTCAGTATGTGAAGAGCTACCAATTGTGTTGCTAACAGCCTGGGTTGTTTGGGGAAAACCATGAGATATTTTCAGCCAACATTTCACTCAGATGTCACTTATTCCTGGCACTGGAAGCTTTGTCTGGTGACCAGTAGGGATTCCGTCTTTCTCACTGTTTGGACACATCATTAGGATTGCCTTCCTATATTATAGGAAGTTCCCACTGCATGAGATTTCCACATTACCCCTCAAGTGCCCTTCAGTTCTAGCTTTCTCTCCCCTCATTCCCTTCATCAATCCCATCTTCACTCGCCCCTCCCACCTGAATCTCCCATTCATGTCTCTCCTACCCAAGTTCCAGTCCATCCATAATATATATTCAATTTTCCCCTCCCAGGAAGATCCATGTGCCCCCCACAAATTCCCTCCTCTATGCCTAACCTCCTTGAGTCTATGAATTGTAACATCATTTATTTAATGGCTAGTATCCAGATACAAGCAAATATATGTCATACTTATCTTTCTAGGTCTGGGTTACTTCACTCAGGATGATTTTTTTTTAGTTCCATCTATTTGCTTGCAAATTTCATGATTTCATATTTTTAAGGGCTAAGTAATACTCCATACTGTAAATGTACCATTTTCTTTGTCCATTCTTTTGTCAAGGGACATCTAGGTTGTTTCCAATTTCTGGCTACTATGAATAGAACAGTAATGAATATTCTTGAGCAAGTGTCCTTGCAGTAGGATGAAGTGCCCTTTAAGAATATGTCCAAGTGGTATAGCCGGATATTGAGGTAAATTGATTCCCATCTTTCTGAGTAACCACCATACTAATTTGCAACATGACTGTAGAAGTTTGTACTCCCTCCAGCAGAGGAGGAGTGTTCCCCTTGCTCAACATCCTCACCAGCATAAATTGTCACTTGTGTTTTTGATCTTAACCTTTCTCACAGGTGTAAAGTGGAATCTCAAAGTAAATTTGATTTGCATTTCCTTGCTGGATATGGATGTTGAACATTTCTTCAAGTGTTTCTCAGCCATTTGATATTCTGCTATTGATAATTATCTTTTTAGATCTGTACTCCATTTTTAAATTGGTTTATTTGGTTTTTTGAAGTCAAGTTTCTTGAGTTTTTTTTATATATATTTTGGATATTAACCTTTTGTCAGATGTGTAGTTGGTAAAAATCTTTTCTGTAGGAAGCCATTTTGTCTGAATGATGGTGTCCTTCTCATTACAAATGGTTTCAGTTTCATGAGGTCCCATTTATTAACTGTCAATCTGAGTGTCTGTGCTTTGGTATTCTATTCAGAAATTTGTGTCCTGTGCCAATGAGTTCAAGGATACTCTGCACTTCCTCTTCTATCAGATTCAGTGTACCTGGTTCTATGGTGAGATTTTTGATACACTTATACTTGACTTTTGTGCAGGGAAATAAGTATGGGTCTATTTGCATTCTTCTACATGCAGACATCCAGTTATAGCAGCACCATTTGTGAAAAATGCTGTCTGTTTTCCAGTGTATATTTCTAGCTTCTTTATCAAAAATCAGGTGTCCACTGGTATGTGGATTTATTTGTGGGTCTTCAATTTTATTCCATTTATCAACATGTCTGTTTTTATGCCAATATAATGTTTTTATTAATTATAGCTTTGTAGTATAATTGAAATATAGAATGGTGAGACCCTAAGTTGTTATTTTATTTTTGGGGATTGATTTACCTATCCTGTTTTTTGTTTGTTTGGCTGGTTGGTTGTTTTTTTGTTTTGTGTGTGTGTGTGTGTGTATTTCCATATGAAGCTGAACATTGTCCTTTTATAGTATGTGAAGATGGGGATTGCAGTGAATCTGTAGAATGTTTTTGGTAATGTGGCTTTTTTACTGAAAATAAATCTCATTCAATAAGACAAAAAAAATTAGAATGTGTGTGCTGTGTGTGCACATACATATGCATAATCAATATCTGTATGCATATACACCTGTGGGGAGGGTACACATGCACATGTGTGTATATCCATGTGCTGCTAGCATGTTTGTGAAGATTTGACATTGAGCTGGAGTCTCCTTTTATATTGCTTTCATCCTTATGTATTGAGTAAGGGTCTCCCACTTGCCTCCAGTGCTCACCACTTTGGCTAGTCTAGGGAGGCGCTTTGCCCCATGGTTCCCCTGGGTTTGCCTCTTCTCTGGTATTAGAGGGGGATGAAGCATCCGCCTGAATTTTACTATGCATGTGAATTTGAAATCTAATCTTCATGCTTTGACAGGAGGTACTTCAGCCACTGACCCATCTTCTCAGCCCTCACAGGGAGTTTACAAAATAAACAAACTTGTTTATGCTACACCACTAGATAACAAGCTATAAAATTATTACACACTAAGTTTGGCAAAGCCCGGTCTCATTCTTCTTCATAAGAATATCAGATTTCAACTGTTCCCAAATAAATTATATACTTAAATATATATATTTAAATATATGACATGGGTGCCTATAGTTATAATTTTAGTTGATTGTTTGCTGAGACAGTCTTATTGTATCTCCCTGCCTCCACCATGTATATCTGGCTGTGTGTGTGTGTGTGTGTGTGTGTGTGTATGCATGTGTACCAAGGGCAAAGATTTTACCTGTTAGATAGTAGTCATAGCTGTCATTAGAAGAGGATACTATTTTCAACTATTGTCATTAGGTCTATCCAACATATAAAATGCATCTGTCATTTTTTTTCTAAATAACATATTGTTAATAGACTACATTGGTAGTGTAGTCCTCTTATCCAAGTATATGATGCCCTGGTTCCCATATTTACTGACCAACAAGGGTCAAAACAACCACTTTATCCTTGTGCTTTTGCTAGGGGTAGTATCTGGTGCAGAACAAGATATTATGCTCTTAGTATCATCTTTGCTAGCAATCTTACTATGACATCTGCAATTAGATTTTTCCAACCAGAAATTCAGGCTATCACCAAATTTCCTTAGTATTTCTTTAGTTTCTATCTAGATGCCTTAAGCTTCTTTTCTGAACAAAGAAAAAGAATGTAATATAAACTACTCTAAAATAATATTTAATGTACCCGTTTAAAATCTTTTGTTGTAGCAAATTCACTTCTGTGGGCAATAGAATTAAGCGCAGTCATTATATGTGTTAAATCAAAACATTTAGTAAAACAGAATTTTGAGTTACTGTTTTGAATCTCTACATTATTAAAAAATAAGCCCACACTAGTTCAGGAGATGACAGTTTTGTTTTTTAAAAGTTCTTATGTGGGTTGGAAAACACTTAGTGAGAAAGCAGACATTCTGGCAACAATACTACATTCTCCAGTCACGCTGTTAATAACATCCTGTTTTAGAACAATGCAAAACGTTAAAGTTAGCAGTTAATGTCTGAATACAATTTTCAGCTCTCTGTACATTTAGAAACAGACATAATATTCAGTAAAATGTAGAAACCAAAGTCTACTGATTCTGTAAAAAACATAATTTGGCCAGGGATATGGTTCAATGAGAAAGAGCAAATGCTCTATAACCAGGAGGACCTGAGTTCAAATCCTCAGTATGAACATAAAAATTTAAATGTGTCTGAATATGCTGAAATTTATAATATATATATTTCATGTGTGTGTGCGTGTGCGTGTGTGTATTTATGTCATGTTACTTGTATGGTCAGAAGACACCTTGTGGGAGTCAGTTGTCTCTTTCAACATGTGAGACTCAGGGACTAAACTCAGGTTTTCTGCCTTGGCAGCAAGTACCTTTAATGTCTGAGCTATACTCCTGGGTATACATATTTAGAAGAACTTAAAATTGCAAAATACTGACTCAAATCCTGAACCTGTGAATTGTGCACAACATTGCTAAGTTGTCATATGTTATTTGAGTTCACTGAAAAGCTGACTGGGAATGGAGTTGCCTTCCCTCCACTTCAACCCCAGAAATATTTATTTCAACGTGTCCTTTCAGAACTTGTGTCTTGAGATAGTGTGCTCCCCTTAATCCTGTGCCATAGAAGAGAGAAGAGCAAATAGTCCGAGTAGGACATTGTGTTCTTGAGAACAGCCAGAAGATAAACGTTTTCAACAGAAGTTACTATTGTTTATTCCACGAGATTAAAAAAAAAAAATCGCCTATGAGCCTATGATGGGAAAGAGAAGCAGGAAGTCAGCCATGGCGAGCTCAGCCATGGAGACTCACCTGGCAGTTCCAGCTGACAGCTTCCCCAGTCAATTCCTGATGAATGTTTGTGAATCCAGTTTGAAGATATTTCCTTCCCACTGTTACTTGGAAGCCTCTTTTGTGAGGACAGTCTACTCTTTGGGGGCACTCTAAAAGAAATGGTAGCTGACTGCCTTCTGGTAGGAGTCCCCAGTCAATTTCTACTGGATGTATCAACATCAAATCTAATTATGTCCTGCTCTTTGTCAATCTATCTATCCACAATTTGCACTGATTCTTTTAATTATTTTTAATATATAGTTAATCAATTACTCATTCAAAACCAAAAGATTGGCTGTGAGAAATAGTTCTCAGAACCATACAGGACATGCTGAATGGAAGGCAAGAGGGCGAGGCATAGTTCAGTTCTAGCCTGACTTTATGTACCTCATTATGATAACTCAGGGAGTTGTAAAGGACTTAGTGTGGAAAAAAAAGACTATAAAATACAGCATATTTTATTTATATAATCATATTGTATTTATATATTATATGCAAATTATATGTAATTATATAATACTTATATATTTACATTATTCATTAAATAGACTTGCTTTTTAGATGACCAATAGAGTAGTTTTCTCACAAAATTTACTCCTTACCCAGTCCTGTCCTGTTCTCTATATCTGAATATTGGAGACATTAGCAGGACAGTATCTTGCATTCTATAATGTTCAAAGATTGTATTGAAATAAAAATTTCCAGATGCACTAAATGTTTCCCCCCTGGTGTTTCCAGGCCTAATTTTGGCCTTAACTCTTATTGCAATATTTGAAGGGAAATATATATATATATATATATATATATATATATATATATATATATATATATGAACTTGAAAATTTTAAACTTTTTACTGAGTAAGCTGATCAAAGATGAAGGTAAGAAATCAGTTCTGAAAGGAACTTGACTTTGTGATATGTCAAATTTTTCAAAGGTGTAGTTAGAATTTTTGTTGGGCTGCCAACCATCTCCCAAATAAAGACACGGAGACTTACTATTAATTATGAATGTTTGGCCTTAGCTTAGGCTTGTTCCACTAACTCTTTTAATTTAATTTAACATGTTCATCTACATTTCATCTCAGGGCTTTTTACTTTTCTTTCATTCTATAGGTCCTATTTTCCTGCTTCCTCCATGTCTGATCAACTGGCTCCTGGTGTCTCTTTTTCTTTCAAGCCTAAATTCCTCCTCCTACTTATTCTCCCTGCCCTGAAGTGCTGTGGGAGGTTCCTTCTGCATACTGTGAATGTGTGTTGCTCTCATTGGTTGATAATAAAGCTGTTTGGCCAATGGTAAGGCAGAAAAAGGTTAGGTGGAACAATCAAACTGAGGACTGATGTGGATGGGAGGAGTCAAGAGAGACTCCAGCCAGCCACCCTAGAAGCAAGTTGTCAAGGCCTGGTAAAGCCATGGCCATGTAGTAATACATAGATTAATAGAAATAGGTTAATTTAAATGTAAAAGCTAGTTAGTAATAAGCCTGAGCCATCAGCCAAGCATTCTGTAATTAATATAAACTTCTGTGTGTTTATTTGGGATCATGTGATCGGGACAGAAAACTCCACTATGTTTACACTGAAGTCTTGCCTGTACTTCCTCCCTCACTATTGGCCTTTCAGCTTTTCATTAGACCAATTAGGTGCCTCAGGCAGGCAAGGTAAAACAACAATACATCTTTACATAATTAAACAAATGCAATACACCTTTGTATAGTTGAACAAACATTCCAGAAGACAGTGGTATCAGAAATTCTGTTTCCTCAGTGTTACTATTTTTATTTCAGAAGAGATTCAGAATAATATTCCATACATTTAAAAGTAGTCAGCTTTGATCTAGCTGCCTTAAAGATTAAGTTCATTACATTACACTTTGAGCTCTATTATACTGTGACAATCAATCTTAGTACTTTACCAAAAATTCAAAAATTGAGTTGATTGGAGGAGTACACTACGTGTATGGAGAGTTCCTTAGTTCCTCCAAATATCTTGTGGACATATCCTTAGAAGAGACACCAATATTGGTGGTTCATGAAATGGCATGTGTTACAGTCTATTCTAACACTGGGATGTTCTTTATTGGAACTGAAAATGAACTTTTCTAAAGTGTGTTTTCAAAAAAAGTACTACCCAAGTGCTCTGTAACTGCATTTGTATTTCTTGATGATGTGTCTCAACTATTTCTCATATATTCATCTAAAAGGGCCAAGGTTGCCGCACATTGTTTAAACACTTTTGAATATCGAAAAAGGAGGAAGGGGAAAAGGGAAGGAGAAAGGGGAGGAAAGAAAAGGAGAAGGAATGAGGAAGTAAAAGGAGGAGGACTAGGCACAGTCTTTCAGAGAGCTGGAGCTCAGAGGTGTGGAATCAAGGCTTCAGCAAGACTGGTTGATGCTGAGGCTGGTAGAGCATGTTCCTCCTTCTTTCACACCTCTAGGAGGCTGCCAGAATTCTTGGCTGGCCTTGGATTATGGATCCATCACTCCATCTCTGCCTCATTTTTCACATGGTTTAGATGGCTTTCTTTTATTCTAAGTTGTAGGATCCTGGCTGTTGGACTCAGCACTAGCCCATCCAAAATACAAGATAAATTTGCAAAGTTCCTGACGGTCCACACCCCACCAAGTAAAAATTATATTTCGGTTTATAGAGTATGACTTAAGTGTATCTTCTTAAAAACTATTATGTCAAAAAGGACCAGTTTTAGGTTAAAAAAATTCTGATTACAGGGTATGTTCAAATAAAATCTATTAATGCTTTTATCTGACAACTATGGTGATATTTTATTTGTGCTAAAATGTGGTGATATTTTTTGTGTGTTAATAAATAAAATTTGCCTGGAGATCAGAGGAAATAGTAAGCCATTAAATAAACACAGAATTCAGGCAGTGGTAGCACATACCCTTAATCTGATCATGTGGTGGGCAGAGTCTCTGTGTGTTCAAGGACACACTAGGGAACAGCCAAGTGTGGTGGCACAGTCTTTTAATCCCAGTACCAACCACAGGGACCTGGAGGTCTGTACAGACAGGCAATAACAAGGAAGTGAGGTAGCTGGGCTAAAAGCCAATGAGAGGGCAGAACAGCAAGGCAATAAAGGTGTGGGTAGACAGGAAGTAGCTCACTTTTGGTAGCTGCAGAGCTGGAGAGGTAAAGTTGGTGGCTCTCACTATTTCCCTGATCTCTAATACTTTCACTCCTATATTTGGCTCAGTGTGGTGGTATTGTGTTCCCCAAAATATTGTGTACCTTAATAAACTTACCTGGGGTCAGAGAACAGACAAGCCACTAGTTAGTCAGTGATAGCACACGCCTTTAATCCTAGCATTCCAGAGATAGAAATCCCTCTGGATCTCTGTGAGTTCAAGGCCACATTGGAAATAGCCAAGCATGGTGACACACACCTTTAATCCCAGAAAGCCAGCCTTTAATCCCAGGGAGTGGTGGTAGAAAGCAAAAAGATATATAAAGCGTGAGGACCAGAAACAAGAGGCTTTTGGCTGGTTAAGCATTTGGCCTGGTTAAGCTTTCAGGCTATGGAGCAACACAGTTCAGCTGAGAGCCATTGGGATGAGGACACAGAAGCTTCCAGTCTGAGGAAACAGGACCAGCTGAGAAATTGACAAGGTGAGATAGCTGTGGCTTGTTCTGTCTCTCTGATCTACCAGCATGGACCCCAATAACTGGCCTCGGGTTTGATTTTATTAATAAGAACTTTTAAGATTCCTGCTACAGCTCAGTGTTCTTTATTTAATAAGATGACTTAGAGATTCATCTGCAATTGGTTCCCATGTGGCAAGAATTCATTTAAAAACCATTGGTAGCCTCACAGGCCAGGGGTTACAGGCCCGTAGCTCGGCTGGAGCTTACAGGCCCCCAGGCTTGGCCAGAGACACAAATGATCCCGGCTCCATGCAGCCATAGCTGCACTCGGCCATGGCTGCAAGCAACCAGACTGCTTGTGGGGATGCAGAGGCCCTGGCTCAGGCCTGGTACTGCTCAGGCCAGAGCACATTGCTGGACTTTCTTTAGCTTTTAGCTTTTAGTAGGCACTTATCTCTCTCTCTCTCTCTGGATATCCATCTCGACTGTCACCACGCTAGGTAGTTGCTTTAACATTCCCTCAGACTTCTACTGTTCTACACAGACTAGGTAAGTCAATTAAGATGTCAGATGTCTTAAACGGGGAAACTATTTAGTTAAAAGAGAAAAAATTTTCCTCACATTGAAAAATGGGAAATATTTTTACAATTGAAGAAAATTGGTCTTTGTTTGATAACACATTGGCCAGTCTGAAAATGAAACAATTAAATGAGAGGATAATTAATGTTGATGAGATGTATGTAACATCAATTATGAATATTATTTGTTTAATTATCTTTATTTTAGTATTAAAAAAGTTGTTCAACTTAAGTGCCAAGATAAAAGCTTTAGAAAAACTTATAAAAAGTGAGTTATAAAGAAATTCACACCCAGACAGAAGATTTTAAAGGTGAAATTATTTCCAGATTGAATTATAAGGTTACAGAAAGACAGTCTGTTTTCAAACAACCCAATTTAATTTGTCCGGTACCCTTACAGGAACAACCTGCTTAAGGGCATGTACAAGCTAATTGGACTCCAGTGGAAATGTTAGATTTAAGGAAGCTATAGTATTATATCATTCTCCATTCATAAGGCAAATGTTAAACTCATGGTCAACTTGTAATAGGATTATTCCTCAGGACTGGAAAGAATTGGCAACAGCTGTCCTGGAGTCCGGAACACAATTACAGTGCCAAACCTGGCGTAAGGAGGAGGCTAAGGCAATAGAACACCAATGTAGAACTAGAGGTGTGGAAATTTCCTAGGATCAGCTTTTGGAGAAGGCAAATACGCTGATATACAAAGACAATGTTTATATGATAACCAAACCTCAATTCTATGCTGCATGGCAGCCATGAATGCATGGGACAGAATTGAGGAAGCAGGAAAAAGATTGACTCATTCACAAAAATTATACAGGGCCCCAGAGAATCCTTCATGGATTTCTTACAAAGGCTGTCTTCATCAGTAAATAGAATGATACCAAATTCAGAAGCTAGACAAATAATAATTGAATCTTTGGCTTTTGAGAATGAGAATACAGCATACAAAAGAACAATCAGGCCCTTGGAGGATTGGATCAGGGACACAATTAATATTGAGTCTCATGCTCATGATGATATGTGGATAAGAGAAGTAATTTCAAAAGGTTTGAGGGAAAATGTCAGCTGTTTTGGGGGTGGAAAACAAGGTCATTTGAAAAGGGAGTGTAAACAGAGAATTCATAGAATGTTTATTCAAGGATCAATAGCAACAGAATGCGCCTACTGTCTGGATTATGCAGAAGGTATGGTAAGGGTAAACACTGAACTAACAAATGTAGATCAACAAGGGACAGCCAAGGTAATCCTTTGCCTCTGTCCTCAGGAAACTCCCAAATTCAGTTCAGACCTTTCCTGCCATCATAGAAGAAACCCCTTCTCAGAGCAATTAAATAACCAAATGCCTGTTGGAATTAACCAGGCTGTAGCAGAGAGAACAGAAAATTCAGGAGAAACCATAAAGCTAATATTTTTGGCAAACTTCTATAAAAAAAAAAAAAAGACCAAAATTTAAAATATGAATAAATGACATTTTCTTGGAAGGTTCAGTAAACATAGGTGTGGATGTGACAATAATTGCACCAGAATTTTGGCATCAAAATTGGCCTCTTCAGGAGGTAAATGTTCAGCTGTTAGGGATTAGAATAATGGTACATGCCTTTCATTCCAGTGCTAGTTAACCATAGATGTTTGGAGGTCTGGACAGACAGACAGGAAGTGATAGCACTGGCTGGAAAGAGGAAGTGATATATCTGGGCAGAGAGGAAGTGAGATGGCAGAACAGAAAGGCATATAGGCATGAGTATACGGGAAGTAGCTCTCTCTGGAGGTTGAGGAGTTGGTAAGGTGAGGTTGGCTGTGACTTGTCCTATTCCTCTGATTTTTCAGTTTTTACTCCAGTATCTGGCTTTGGGTTTTTTTTTTTTTTTTTTTTTATTAATAAGACTGTTTAGCAATTTATCTTACATCTAGTACTCCAATGTCTGAGGCATGAGTTCAGGAAAAAGTCACTTGCTTATGGCCTTACAGGCCCCAGCTCAAGCATATAAGGTTCATGGCTGGAATCTCCATCCCACCTGGGCTGGAGTCCCTAACCAGCTGGATCCAGATGGCTAGATCTTTCATTTCTGCACTCTTGGCAGATTGTGGGCTCTCTCTGGACCCCCATCTTGGGCTGACACCACACTAAGTAGCTGTCTTAAAACCTGATTGGAGAGCCAGGTGGTGGTGGCATAAGCCTTTAATCCCAGCACTCAGGAGGCAGAGCCAGGTGGATCTCTGAGTTTGAGGCAAACCTGGTCTACAGAGTAAGATCCCGGACAGACACCAAAACTACACAGAGAAACCCTGTCTTAAAACAACAACAACAACAAAATCTGCTTGGGCTTCTATTGTTCTATGAAGAGGAGTCAGTCTCCCATCTGAATCATCAGTGTCAGTAAATTTGGTAAGTCAATTAAGATATCATAAAGGGAGAAATTAGTTAATAGGAAAATTTTTAATGTTTTTACAATGGAGGGAATTTGGTCTTTGTTTGATAACACATTAGACAGTCTGAAAATGGAGCAATTAAATGAGAGGATAATTAATGTTGATGGCATTTACATAAAACATCAATTATGAATATTATTTGTTTGGTCATTTTTGTTTTATCATTAAAAGGTTTGGTTAATTTGAGTGCCAAGATAAATGTTTTAGAAAAACATGTTAAAACAATTCATAGAGAAATTCAGACCCAGACAGAAGAATTTAAAGGTGAACCCATCTCAGCATTGAATTACATGGTTACAGAGAAACAGCCTAAAGTTTTCAGACAGCCAACCATAAACTATCCTGTCACCTTACAGGAACTGCCAAATGCTCAAGGTTGTGTATGAGTTAACTCAACTCCTGTGGAAATGTTGGATTTGAGGAGATTTAAAGAAGCTATAGTCTCATATGGTATGCATTCTCCATTTGTAAAGCAGATATTAAACTCATGATTAACTTGTAATAGAATTATCCATCAAGACTGGAAAGATTTGGTTACAGCTGTCCTAAAAGGTGGTCCATAGTTACAATGGAAAAAACTGGTGGAAAAAGGAGGCTAAGACTATAGAACAATGATGTAGGGCTAGAGGTATGGAAATTTCCCAGGATCAACTTCTTGGAGAAAATGATTATGCTGATATACAAAGACAATCTTTATATAATGATCACACTATGATTCTATGCCACATGGCAGCCTTGAATGCTTGAAACAGAATTGAAGAAGTAGGAAAGAAAATTGAGTCATTTATAAAAGTTATACAGGGCCCAAAAGAAACCTTCATGGATTTCTTACAAAGGCTGTCTACAGCAGTAAATAGAATGATACCAAATTCAGAAACTAGACAGATAATAATGAAATCTCTGGCTTTTGAAAATGCTAATTCACAATGCAAAAGGGTAATTAGACCATTAAAGGCATGATTAGTACCCTTGGAGGAATGGATCTGAGATACAGTTAATAATGAATCTAATGACCATGATGGTAATTGGATAGAAGAGGTGATTTCCACAGGTTTGAAGAAAAATAATAAGATCAGATGCTTTAATTACAGCAAACAAGGTCACCTAAAAAGGGACTGCAAACAGGGTGATCCAAGACACAATGTTATTTCGAGGGACAATAGCAACAGAACCCCCTCCCTTCTTGTTTATGCAGAAGGTGTGGTAAAGGCAAACATTGGACTAATGAATGTAGATCACCAAGGGACAAACAAGGTAATCCTTTGCCTTTGCCACTGGGAAACTCCCCAAGGAGCCTCTTGCAGGCCCCTATGGAAAATTCAGTTCAGTCCTTTCTTGCCTTCATAAAAGAAACCCCTTCACAGAGCAATTAAATAACCAAATGCCTATTGTAAGAAGCCATACTCTTCATGGTGATAGTACAATTATAACAGAGAGAACAAAAAATTTGGGAGAAACCATAAGGTAAAATTTTTGGCAAACTTCTATAAATGAACAAAGACCAAAATTAAAAATACAAATAAATGACATTCTCATTAAAGGTCTTGTAGACACAGGTGCGGACATAGCAATAATTGCACCAGAATCTTGCCATCCAAATTGACCTCTTCAGGAGGTAAATGTTCAACTGTTAGAGATTGGAACATTATCTCAAGTGAAAGAGTGCAAGATGGGTTGAATGCATAGGACCAGAAGGACAGAGAGGAAAGTTTAAAGCCATATGTGACTAATATGGCTATGAGTCTATGGGGATGTTATTTATTACAGCAATGGAATACCCAGATTAACATTCCTCCAACCTCAGAAACAAACCAGAAACTAACATATGTTTCTGAGAAAAATATTAGAAGATATAAAGAACAGTCACCAATCATCCAGATTGTACAAGAATGAGGCACAACAGCTGATCTTTCAAAGACACCAACAGCTCTACCTTTAAAATGGTTAACAGACAAGCCTGTATGGGTTCAGCAATGGCCTTTAACAACAGAGAAACTACAGGCCTTAGAACAGCTTGTACAAGAGAAGTTAAATGCTCAGCATATTGAAGAATCAACCAGACCTTGGAATTCTCTTATATTTATCATTAAAAAGAAATCTGGTAAGTGGAGAATGGTAACAGACTTAAGAGCAATTAACAAGGTAATTCAGCCAATGGGCTCTCTATAATATAGAATGCCTTTGCCTTGTCTGTTACCTAAAGGATGGCCTCTTATAGTTATTGATTTAGAAGGTATTCTTCTCAGTACCCTTACAAGGTATCCTCTTTTTAGACAGAGAAAGATTTGCCTTCAGGGTGCCTACTTTTAATAATCCCCAGCCAGTCAAAAGATATCAGTGAAAGGTTTTACCCACAGGGAATGTTAAATAGCCAAACCCTGTGCCAATATTTTGTACAACAGCCATTGAAAGTAATACATAAACAGTTTCGCCGGGCGGTGGTGGCACACGCCTTTATCCCAGCACTCAGGAGGCAGAGGCAGGCGGATCTCTGTGAGTTCGAGGACAGCCTGGGCTACCAAGTGAGTTCCAGGAAAGGTGCAAAGCTACACAAAGAAACCCTGTCTTGAAAACAACAACAACAACAACAAAAACAGTTTCCTAAATCTATAATTTATTATTACATAGACGATATTTTACTAGCTGATTCTAATGAAGATACCTTAGAAAGAATGTTTGAAGAAGTAAAGAAAATTTTGCCTTGTTGAGTATTACAAATCATTCCTGAAAAGATACAAAGAGGAGATTCTATTAATTATTTAGGAATAAAAATAGGTCTACTGTAACTAGAGTTTTCCTGCCTTGCCCACAGTCAGGACAAATCTTTGTCACCCGCCAGTCCCACAGCCACTCAGTCCCAACCAAGTAAACACAGAGACTTATATTGCTTACAAACTGTATTGCCATGGCAGGTTTCTTGCTAACTGTTCTTATAGCTTAAATTAATCCATTTCCATAAACCTATACCTTGCCACGTGGCTCGTGGCTTACCGGCATCTTCACATGCTGCTTGTCATGGTGGCAGGTGGCAGTGACTCCTCCCACCTTCCTGTTCTCTCAATTCTCCTCTCTGTTAGTCCCGCCTATACTTCCTGCTTGGCCACTGGCCAATCAGTGTTTTATTTATTGACCAATCAAAGCATTTGACATATAGACCATCCCACAGCAGTCTACAAAAACTTAAACCCCCAAATGTGCAAATTAGGAGAGATCGATTATAGACTCTTAATGACTTTCAAAGATTATTTGAAGACATTTCCCATCTACAGATCATTGTTGGGGTAAAAAATGATGGACTGAGTAATTTGTTCCAAACCTAAGAGGAAGACAGGACTTAAATAGTCAAAGAGAATTATCAGCTGAATCTGAGAGAGAATTGGCTTTGGTGAAAAAGAAAATACAGGATGCATATGTAGATCATGTGGATCTAAAGCTTGATTTCATTTTGGTTATTTTACCCTCTGAGCATTATCCTACAGGAACTTTAATGCAGAAGGAAGATATTATATTGGAATAGATATTTCTAAAAAATAAAGAGAAAAAAATTAAAAACCTACGTGAAAAATATTTCTGAGTTGATTTTAAAAGGAAAATTGAGACTTCATCAGTTAGCAGGAATAGACACAGCAGAAATTGTAGTACCTTTAACTAATTATGAAATTGACTAAATTATGAACAGAAAGTGAACCCTGGCAAAGAGTTTGCAGTAATTTTTGGGAGAGATTAACAACAAATATCTCAAAAGTGATAGAATTCAACTTATAAAGAAAGCTAACTGTGTCCTGCCTTGCATTGAATGGGAAACACCAATATCTGGTGTCCCAATATTTTATACAGGCATAAAAAAACAAGGAAAGAGAGGTTACAAATCAGAAAATTAAAGTAAAGTGGTTCAAAGTCCTTATAATTCAGTTCAAAAATCAGAATTATATGCTACTCTGATGGTATTAATAGATTATTTAGAACTCCTCACCATAGTTACTGACTTTCAATATGGTGAAAGTGTGGTCTTACATATTGAAACAGCAGATTTATCTCTGATGAGTCAGAATTAACTTCATTATTTATTCAGTTATAAGATATAATCAGAAATAGGAATCATCTCTTATATATAACTCACATCTGATCCCATATGGGTCTGCCAGGCCCTCTAGCACTAAGAAGTGATGAGGTTGATAAATTATTGATAGGAAATGTGCTGGAGGCCTCAGAATTTCATTTAAACAATCATGTCAGTAGTAAGGGTTTAAAAAAGGATTTTTTTCCATAACCTGACAACAAGCCAAGTAAGGAAATGTCTTTCTTGTTTTGTTTTTTTGGTTTTTTTTTTACAACCAAACTCCATTACCAGCAAGATGTAACCCAAAGGGTACTCAGAGGAATGAAATCTGGCAGATGGATATGTTTCCTTTTCTGGAATCTGGAAAATTGAAATATGTTCACCACACCATTGATACCTATTCAGGATTTCAATGGACAACTGCTCTGAATTCCGGAAAGACTGATTCTATAATCATGCATTTGGTAGAAGTTATGGCCATCATGGATATACCTGCACAAATTAAGACTGACAATACTCTGGCATATGTCTCTGGTAAAATGAAACTGTTTTTTGTTTATTATAACATAAAGCATATTACAGGTATACCACACAAGCCTCTAGGCCAAGCAGTCATGGAAAGATCAAATCAAACTCTTGTTCAAGGTATTGTACCTATACAGTTAATTTACCAATATAATGCAATTTTCTAGTCTTTGATAGTTATTACCAACTATTTAGGATAATAAAGAAATGCAGGTTAGTAGTTGGTCATTACAATCAAACTTGTAGTCATATTAGGTATGTTTTCAAGGTCAAGCAGAAATATATTTTAGATAGACAGGTCATTTTCAAGCACTTCAGAGATCTGCAGAATATGGCATTTAAGATGTTTTAATTATATATATGACTATGAGACATGTCTGTTGCTGGCAGCACCAATGTACTTCAAAGAAGATGATGGGCATTGAAGAAATCCCATATGGAGTTTGGGTAATGCAAATTAGGATAGAAGGTCAATTAGATACAATTCTTTGGATTTACAAAGATAGGATACATAATAGAATATTTTCTCTGAATTTGTCAAATGCAAATGAACTAGACATTGTTGATATATTTATTGCCTATATATTGTATATAGTTATTGTACTTATGGTATATAGTTTTTCTCATATTTAAAATTTTAGACAAAAAAGGGAAATGTGATACTTTATTTGTGCACCCCAATAAAGCTTATTTGGGATTCAGAGGAAAAAGCCAGCCACTTTATTAAACATAGAGGTCAGGCAGTGTAGCACACGCTTTTAATCTTAGCATTTGGAAGGCAGAGATTTATCTGGATCTCTGTGAGTTAAAGATCACATTGGGAACAGAGCCAGGTGTGGTTGCACACACCTTTAATCCAAGCGCTAGTTAACCATGGAGTTCAGGAGGTCTGGACAGACAGACAGGAAGTGGTAGAACTGGGTGGAAAGAGGAAGGAAGGAATGCAGCTGGGCTGAGAGAGGAAGTAAGATGGCAGGGCACAGAAAGGTACAGAGGTATGAGTATACAGAAAGTAGCTCTCTGGAGGCTGAGGAGTTGGTAAGGTGAGGTTGGTTGTGGCTTGTCCTATTCTTCTGATTTTTCAGTTTTCATTCCAATATCTGGGTCTGAGTTTTTTTTTTTTTTATTAATAAGACCATTTAGCAATTTGTCTTACAAAGAACTGCTTCCCCCGTCCCCAAATTACAATATATAAGAGTTTAAGTAATCCAGTGTTTTTGGTTGGCAAAGATATAAGCACTTGAAGCAAATCTGTAGAAAATGGTAAACCATGAAGTTGAAAATAACTTGGTGGTACAATACTTTTGTAAGCATACACATTCCACTCATTCTATTGCTTCTTGCATTGACACAAGCAGAGTGCATGGAGACAGACACAGAATGGTCGCTTCATGTTCTCTACTTGTGTTTTCCATGGCAGTAGTTAATAGATGGCATGAATTTCCAGTCAAAAGAAAATTAACAACAAAAAGATAAAAATTATCCACTAGTCCCTTGTCCTTGAGCATGGACAAACATTTACTTCCTATCTCTCAGCCTTCACTAGCTCTTTTCCCATCTCTCTTCCTCTTCAACTTTTTATTTGTTCCTATGAATCTTCATTTGGATGTCTTCAATATTTTAATAAGAACAAACCTGGCATTTAATATAATGGTCTAGTTGTCTTTATTTTTAAGAGCACCTGTTACATTATTTATTCTTCATTTCTGTTTATAAATAAAGCATTCTTTATATTGAATACAGAACAGCATTGCTGTGTACTTCACACCCATGCAATAATAAGCACACATACTGCTAAATAGATATTTAAAGATTAGGTAATTGGTACTTTAGTGCTTTCTACAATACAGAAGTCTTTGGTAAATTTCATACAGGTATTTAAATAGTTATTATTAGTTGAACATTTTTGATTGAGTATTTTCATAAGTTAAGAATAGATTTTCAGCCGGGCCGTGGTGGCGCCCGCCTTTAATCTCAGCACTCAGGAGACAGAGACAGGCCAATCTTTGTGAGTTCGAGGCCATCCTGGGCTACCAAGTGAGTTCCAGGAAAGGTGCAAAGCTACATAGAGAAACCCTGTCTCAAAAAAACAAACAAACAAAAAAAAAGAATAAATTTTCTTCTATTAGAAATAATGGTGTATCAGTTCTTCTTAAAGAAAATCAATATTCAACATATTTTAAATAATGTGCTAGATCTAGATAATAAGAAATAAACACATTACTATTGAGAAGTCAAAACAAAATTCTATAGTCAGTAAAAGTAATTGAAGGGTAAGGAAGCAACAAGGAAGTGATCATTGTAAGAAAAGTGAAGAGCAACAATGGAATTCAATCAAGCAGAGTGGATATTGACCAGCCTCAGTCATCAGTGTTGGCTCTTCTAAAGAACCTATCCTCACTGTTTTCAGAGAGCCAATAATGAGGTCTAGAGAGAGATAGAATCAAACTACCTCTGTTTAGATAAAGCTCTTCAAGGAAGCATAGGGGAATCTCTACACTGAACAAAAGATGAGATCACCAGGAGACATAAGTGTGATAAAAGTATGTTAGCATTAGACAGTTATATTTTCATGAACTCACATTTGTCCATACTGGCATAATCTTATTGCAATGAAAAAATTTCCCTGAGCAATAAACTCATGTTGCTAATGAGTGCAGCTTCTGAAAATAGACTTTAAAGTTACCAAATTTGTGACAATTGCCCGATTATATCTTTCAAATAACTGGTATTATTTGATTTCACTTACAGGACTGAGAGATCCATAAAAGCCAGCTGAAGTCTGAATGATTTCACTGGGAAGTTATATGTTCTCTGTAGATGAGAAGACTGAGTAGACGCCATAGATCGGGCTTCAGTTTCAGTTTCCTGAGACTGAACAAGCAGTTTCTGAGGGTGCTTACCAACAAAGGACAATCATTCTCCAACACCCATGACAACAAGGACAAGGAGGCCTGATACATGCAGTATCAGAGCAGGCCAGGCCTGAGCCACAGTCAGCAGCTCAAGATGATAAACAAATAAGAACAAAGTCTTGGACTTGTTCAGGCCTGCCCCAAAATGGAAAAACTGTAGGCATAGCCAACCCCTACTAGCCCTAGCCAATTAAAATTTACTAATATGATTGGCACTTGCTTAAGCCAATCATATTGAAAGTGACCTAACTGCCCTAGGACAACCCCCCCCTTGCTGTGCTTAAAAGACACATACAAGGTACTCACAGGACCATTGCCATTTTGCGTTTGTGTTCCACAGCTGGCCCCAGCATGCTGG
The DNA here is from genome assembly GCF_049852395.1 of Peromyscus maniculatus bairdii. Taxonomy (NCBI): domain Eukaryota; kingdom Metazoa; phylum Chordata; class Mammalia; order Rodentia; family Cricetidae; genus Peromyscus; species Peromyscus maniculatus. The sequence goes on from NC_134865.1 coordinate 32,439,145, forward strand.
AAGCTTTCTCAAGATAATAAATGGTCCTGCTGATAGAATATGTGGATTATGGTCTTTTGTGGGCCTAACAGGACCCTAACAGTAGAAATCTTCTGCACATTATCTCTAGAATGGAAAGAGACTAACAAAAACTAGAAAAAGAATTTCTACAAAGGTAAAGATTTTTGTGGACGAAAAACTCTTTAAATAGATGAAATCAAACTCCAATGTTAGCTTGTAGGAAGTTTGCCTTAGGCAAAGTATCTAAGCACACACAACATTGGAGAAATGGTTCTCAACGAACTGCATATTTGTTACACTTAAAACTGAAATGATAGAAAAACCAAGAAGAGAGAATATGAAAGCAAAATAGTCCCAAATCTTATTATTATTAATGACATTTAAATAACTAGCCATTTGAAAATATTACTTAAAATTTAACTAAATTATGATTGCAAATCAGTCATACTTTCTTCAACATTAGATTCTATTTAGTCATATGTAATGGTTTCAAAATTATTAGATTTTCTCATCAAGTCTAAGTTAATAAAGACAGATGGCCAGCAGAGCAAAACTGTCAGCCAATTTATCTGAATTTATAAGAGTTAAAGAAATAAATGTCATTGTCTTAAAAGTCTTTAACTTTTTCCCTTATTCTATTTGGTCTTCTTCCTGTAACAGACTGCCTCTGCTGCCTTGGCTCTAACTGTCCAGATTAAATGGCATGTGTTCCTTCACTGCTAAACTGCAAGTGACTTCTAGCTTGAAGCCAAAATCACTGGAATTTTTGTGACTACACAATTAATATTATCCAGTTAGAGAACTCTAAAAAAGTAATTAGAGGAAGTACACTTATTGATAATTTCAAAATCCAGAAATGACTATAAATATTAGTATATTGATGTCTTTTGGGATATCTTCCATGAAGGAACATGAATATAAATCAATAAATTGCTATCAATGAGTACAAAGATGAGATTACATGGTATTGATAATGTGTTTTTTCACTTCAAATGTTTCATTTAAATAGATATCCATGTTATCACATATATTTTGATGCTATCAATATCAATGGTTAAACAGTGTTTTTTCAGGTACCCTTGTCATAAGTTCATTCACCAGCATATTAATTTTGAGAATTCAGAGTACTTCAAAATTTTTATTAATATTGAAATTGTAAGAAAGTATGTGTTTGTGTGTGTGTGTACATCTTAAGACACATTTCTTTTTATTATTACTATAAAATCATCAAAACAGTACAGATAAGACCAAAATATTCGCAAATTTTTCAGTTTTGCTAACTTGATGTTCAGCAGGTTTGAACTGTTTTCTTTTTTCATAGCAGAATGCAACAGAGAAGTGCTGTGGGATGTTCTGTATGTTAAATGTATTGCTCTGATTGGTTAATAAATAAAACACTGATTGGCCAGTAGCCAGGCAGGAAGCATAGGTGGGACAAGCAGAGAAGAGAATTCTGGGAACAGAAGGCTAAGTGAGAGAGATGCTGCCAACTGCCTCCATGAGATGTTAAGATACCGCTAAGCCATGAGACACGTGACAACTTATAGATTAATAGAAATGGGTTGATTAAAGATATATGAGCAGTTAGCAAGAAGCCTGCCACGGCCATACAGTTTGTAAGCAATATAAGTCTCTGTGTGTTTACTTGGTTGGGTTTGAGCAGCTGCAGGACTGGCCGGTGAGAGAGATTTGTCCTGACCGTGGGCCATGCAGGAAAACTTTAGCTGCAGAGAAGCATCATCCATTGTCAATAACATCATCATCAGTAATATCATGTCAGTCAATATCCATTGTCTAAAAATAATTTATAGATGCATATATCTTTTTCCATCAATAATCAAATGTGCAAATAAAATGCCATATTAACTCAGTTTCACATCACTGGGAAGTAACTACATGGACCTAGATATTACTAGAAAATGCCGTAGGTTTCATAGCATAGTGAATACTGAGCATCGTGCCCATACAGACAGGACTGAAGGAGACAAGTGGCCTTGGAAGACAAGCACAGTGATAGAGAAAGAAAAAGGTTCACAATCATGAGACAATAGCACCAGGCAGATATAGTCCTGGGTGCTTACAATGACGAAAGTGTTGACTGTATCTCTCTATATATGAAACCAAACACTTAGTTCATAAGCCTCGCTACATAATTACATACAATAATTAATAAGAGAATTAGAGAGGAAGGTGGGAGGTGGTATAACTATGTTTTAATTCTAAAACACTAAATCAGTAGAACAATGAAAATGATTTTCTTATTTTTCCAAAGCATTAACATCTCATATAGAACCTTCACATTTTTATACTTCACCAGTTACATTAAAGACAATTTGTAAGTGAGAAAGCTAGATGGTTTTGGAGGCAAATCTCATTACATAAGCACGTAAAACAAGAATTGATTTTCCACTACCAATTACTCTATATTTCTTGGCAAATGGAACCACTCTTCCATTCCTTACTTTTTTTAAACAAAATAAAAAGGAAAAAAGTTAATTATGGTCTCATGCAAAGTTATTAATAAGAAAATGTTCAGCCAACTAAGAAGTAGTTGGCTTTATATTTCTTGCATATCACCAATAGTAGCAATTAACTTTAATCTTTACCCTTAGATAATTTTGGAATGTATGTATAGTTATTCATTCTTTGTTATTTTTAAGTAAAATATTTATAGATTAGTAGAAAGAGAGAAATCCCTACATTTATTCTGATGTCAATTGCTTAAATGAATGGAAATGAAACATTGAAAGGCTTGCCATTATTCATTAGAAGACACAGCAACTCTTTTAGTATTATTCAATTTTCAGTTATGAAGGTAATAATTATAAGCATCATTTAATATTAACATTGTTAAATCTACATGATCAAATATTTAAACAATAATAATGTAAAATCAAAACCAAAGGCACCCAAAACCCTAGAATTAAACATTTAATCCATTTCTGTTGTTGTAAGACATTATTGATTCCTAAATATAAAAGATGAGAAATGGGCTTCAAACATACACAAAGATATTCACAATTTACTGCCTACATGCTAAAAATGACTGACAGTTTGTAACTATTTCATTAAAAACTTATCTTGGTCTGTCAGTTCCAGACTCTATTGTGTATGCTGTATGGATCTCAGTAAATAGATGAATGCTCATTTCTTAATGTCACTTTCATTCTTGGGTGGACACTGACCTTATTTTATAGTTAGTGTATCTGGAGGAAAGATCAGCCAGGGTGTGAGGAGATATGAAGTACAAAAAAGGTGATCTTTCCCAGCTCGGAGCTAGAAAACATCAACAGCGCCTTTGGCAGGGTTTCTCTTCCCTTCCTGTTTTTGCCACATGAAAACTGTGTGATACTTAGACCATTAAGGAAGCAGATATAAAGATACAAAGTGTCCTGGTACATTGGCATGGGACTTTTCTAGCACTGCTCATCTTCCAACTAAGATTCCATCCTGGGTCCTCATTAGGTATACTCTGATGTTTGTAAATTCCATAATCTTCCCTCTGAAAACACTGGCCATGGAAAGGGCAACAGATAACCAGCACGGCACCACAATTTATCTCTCCTGCCAACAGAGACCTTACTTATAGCCATTGTTTGCTCCACTCATTATTTCCTAAACAAGCTTCTTTTTCTGGGTTTTTGTTTCCTTTGCTTTGGTGTCCAATCATATTTATTTTCCAATTACAGTAAAAAGTATCCAGATATTCACTTTTAATCAGGAAATGGGAATGAGCACATTGTTATTTAAACATACTAACTTGAAAAAAAATGCAGTTTGTTATAAATAGCATTTTTATATGTGATAAATGGTGTTGTATGTAGCTCTATATACTATGTACCAAGATTGCATATTTGTCAAACCAAATCTTTGTAAGTACTTTGAACACTGAAGTGGGCTTTTTGTTTGTTTGTTTCTGTGTAGATTAATTATTCATTCACTCGTTGTTCCTTAAGGTATGACTGTTTGCTCATCATTAATCCTTAATCATAGCAAATACTTAACCTCATGAAAGGACTTTAAAGATTATGTAATTATATGAATCATTTAATGAGTGAGTTAAATAAATAATACTAAGATGACACTATTAATAGATATTAACATGCTGCTCCCATCTTGAAAACAAACCTTCCATCAGCTAACTGATGCCACAATTTCTGGATATCTTTCCTAGCCAATTAATAGGATTGTTGATTCAAGAATATGTTTTCAATTCCTTTTCTGACCTTTGAGCATTAGGAGAAAATACATTGAACACAGAGGTATTTGCTCTTTTATCGAAATGTATGATGAGCAAATAAGAGGAAAAGAAGATAAATGTTATGCCAGAAGTAATTAATACTAGAGAATGGAGCTGATAAAGGAGAGTGTGCGACAGAGGAAGGATTAATCAGGGAGACAGGAATATTCATTCAGGGCAGTGAACATTTGGGGGAGGGGGAGAAGTTCAAAAGAGAAGTCATAAACAAGCCGACAAATTAGATTCTATGCCTTGTAAAAACAAACTGACAAACTGAGCAAACCTCTGTGACTGGATCACCAGTTTTCACATTTTACATTGTCCTTTTTAAATATTTTTATAGTTCATCTGTTTTTTAATACTCATGTAGGTATTAAATATTTTCTAAGGATTTTTTTCCTTCGATAAGCTATTTGAAGACTCAGATCACATATGTTCTTCTTTCTGCCTTCCCTGGTAGTATTTGTATCAGTCAAAAGTAGACCATAATAAACAGTATTTGAAAAGTGAACAGCAGAGCAATTGTACTCTAAGCAACTCAAGTTTTTTAGGAAAATCCTAACCTCTGCGCTTATTTGTTACTCCACACAAGATAAAAAAGCAGGATATATATATACACACACACACACACACACACACACATATACAAACATATCATATAAATGTATATGATGTGTGTGTGTGTGTGTGTGTGTGTGTGTGTGTGTGTGTGTGTGTGTCTGTGATCTATATTCCAGAATTGCTGATCACAAAATACCTGAAGGAACTGTGAGAGTTTGGAAACTATTATGTGAATGGGAATATGTTAATTCACTTTTTCAGTGTGATGTGTTCTTACATTTTATTTCCCTCTTAATAGAACTGTCACCATAGAGCCTTCATCCAATAACTGATGGAAGCAGATGCAGAGAGCCACGGCCGGGAGTCAGACCGAGCTCCAGGAGTCCAGTGGATGAGAGAGAGGAGGAATTCTATGACCAAGGGATATGGAGATCATAGTAGGAAAATGTATAGACAGCCAGCCAAACTAGTGGGAACTCATGAACTGTGGATCAATAGCTGTGGAGGCCCCATGGACTAGGACCTCTGGATAGGCGAGATAGTTGTTTAGCTTGAACTATTTAGGGGACGCCCAGGCAGTGGGATCGGGATCCATCCCTAGTGCATGAGCTGGCTTTTTAAAGCCCAATGTCTTTGGTGGGACACCTTGCACAGCCTTGGTACAGTGGGGAGGGGCTTGGACCTGCCTCAACTGAATGTACCAGGCTCTGCTGACTCCCCATGGGAGACTTTGCCTTGGAAGAGGTGGGAATGGGGAGCAGTTGGTGGGAAGGCTGGGGGGTGGGAGGAGGGAGGAGAGGGGGATCTGTAGTTTGGTATGTAAAATGAATAGAAAATTTCTTAATAATAAAAAGAAAAAGAAATAGAACTTTCTCCTCTCTTTCTCTCTCTCTTGGTTTGAATTAGGGAATTGATGGTTGGATTCATTCTGTATATTGATTTCTAAATAACAAATTCTGTTCATTTGGAAACTCCAGAACATGAATTACTATTAAATTTGCAAATACAAATATCTCTGCTTTTATTTTATCATTACTTATTTTGCAAGCACCTTTTTCAACTGAGTTTACAGTTTACAAAGAAAAGGGGAAATTTAAATAACAAGAAGGTAATGCAACATTATATTTTCCAATGAATAAACTGAAGCTATCATAGATTCAATAACTTAATCATGTCTTCTAACTATGGAATGACAGCAATGTCTCTCTTCAGTAGTGTTTATTTTATTAAAATATATTTCATATACATAAAATACTAAATTTGTCATAATAATAAAAATGCACATACATGCACTTATACTTCCACTCAGTTTAACCTGTTTAATATGAACATCAGTAAAATCCACTGTGTGTTATGATGGTCATTTGTAATTGTCAAGTTGACATGACCAAGAATCAATTGGGAAAGGCTATATGGACTGTGCTGGCCTGTGGAAATGCCTGTGAGGGGTTTCCTTAATTAAATTAGTAGAGGTGGGAAGATCCAGCCAAAATGTGAGTGATACCATTTTACAGGCTGGCCCCTGGACTGAATGGAAAAGAACGACACTGGCAAGTGTGCATATTCTTTCTCTCTCTTCTCTTGATTGCAGGTAGGATGTGACTAGCTGTGTCGAGTGTCTTCCACATTGGTTTTCCCACGGTGATGGACTATAACCACAACTGAGAGCTGGAGTGAATCCTTTCTTTGCTAAGTTGCTTTATTGTGTCCCAGAGTAGGAGAGGAAACTAGGACATGAATTGGTCCCCAGAGTTAGTTGACTGAGGTAATGAGCCAGTCCAGGTGGCTTTTGTTGTGATGCACACGGCCATGTGGCTTTTGCCAATAACTCCTTACTTGGGATGGGAATATATGCTCATCTCCAGTCCTCCACTCATTCTGAAATTGTTTCAAGTATGAGCATGCACAGGTCCTGTGCATGCTGTGACAACAACTCTGAAATTGTTTTTTGGTGTTGTTATAAATTTCCTTGTGTTTTTTGTTTGTTTTGTGGAAATACTGAATTTTCCCATTGTATTTCATTTAAATTTATGGATAGTATGTATATTTTTATTTCTGTTTTAAATGACATTTCTATTATTTTTAAATATATTTTTTAGTTGCTGGCTTTGGAATATAAACTGGAAGACACATATTCTATATTCCTTTTACTATCATTAACCTAGCTACAGCAATTACTAATTCACTAAACGTGTCCAATGTCATAACATTAAAAAATAGATAAACAAATTATCCTCAGATAGTTTCTATGCCACACTTTGTATCCTTTGTTTCACTCCATATTTTACCGGTGAGTACCTCCATTGCAATGTTTAACAGAATATGCTGTGAACACCTGTCCTATTTCTATTTTTGGAAGAAAATGCTTGCATTGATTTGCCACTGAAAATAACAGTTCTTTTACTCTTATTCTAAGTACTTTTAGAGATTAAGTACATTTTTAAAGTCTCCTGTTTTACAAAGATTGTTGAATTATAAATACATTCTTCTTTTTTTTATATAAAACATGAATATCAGTATAAAATTGAATTCACATGATTTTTAACTTTTTTAAATTTGGGACCTTTTTTGCAGTTTTCATTCATTCTTTGAAAAGTTTGTACAATGTCTTCTGATCCCATTCACTCCCCTCCTCTAACTTCCAGATTCACCTCCCTTCCCCACCACCTAGCTTCCAGTCTTAGTGTTTGTTCTGCTTGGTTAGTCAAGTTTGGGCTTCTCCCGCCCTCTTGGATGTGCGGCCTTCCGCGCTAGCTTGCTCACTGTACCAGGAAACACATCCTTAAAGAAAACTGGCTCTCCTTCTCCCGGGAGCTATCAGTTGCCAAGAGCTCCTTAGCTGAGGGCTGCACTTCATGCTCATTTCCCATTAATGTTGGATGTCGGCCGACTTGAGCTCACACAGCTCTTCTGCAGACTCTCACAACCACCGAGAGTTCACACGAGCACCTTCCCTGCTTCCCTTCCCTTTTGATTGTGAAAATCAATATAAAAGTGCATTAAAATCAATTTAAAATTTTAAAATGGGGCTGCTGTCCTGGATTATATGCATTCAGGTTTTGGCACATTACATCTGTTACTTATTATTGTCCATTTGTTTATTCTTTTCAGTCCTTATTCCTTCCTTTTCTCAGCTCCTCTCTCTCTCTCTTCCTTTGTATGGTTTATCTTCAAACTTATGCTTGGGTCACTCTATACAGAGAATACTTATTATTAAATCTTGAAGTCTAACTTTAGTGAAATATGAATAATACAACAGATTTTAAATTATTTCATGTTTCTCTTTCTTATACATTATATAACATTTTCCCATAAGACACTAGTTACTTATTTTTGATAATCATAGAAAATTATTGGAATTTTTATATAATTTAAAATCCACTTAGTTTCCAGTGGTTAGCTTAGTCTCCAAAGCAACCTGACTCCTCTGTTCTATTCCCTTTCTTGTGTAAATAATTTCTTTTACTTTTCCTCTTTGTTATCTCTCTGTCTTCCTATCTTCCTTCCTTTCTTCTTCCCTGCATTTTTCTCACTTTCTGATCTTTGGAATGTTAACACAGTTATTGAAACCTCAAAAAAAAAAAAAAAACCAATGCAAGTTTATTATTGAGAGATATGACTTCTGTGTGACAGTACCAGAAGACGAAGACTCTCAATCTTGATAGCACAGGCATCAAGAGTTGGGAAGCTGTGTGTATCTGACTCTACAGTGTCATCCATGTCTATCTCCACTTTACGGTAGAGATAACAAGGCACCTCTCTTGGAACAGCAAGAAGTGTTAATTGAGCAAAAGCCTCTTGCAAGATATTGCAAGAGAGGCTTTATCTGTATATTTTATTTTGCCTTACAATTTTCATGTACTTTGTTACATGACTCTCAAAGTCCAGTAAATTTATAAGATAAAATTAATGTTATTTTATATTAAAAAATAAAGAAAATCAAACTTTACAAATAAGACAGACTCCAGTTTACTCAGGAAATTATTAAGAGTAATACAATTTTTATGAAGATACATTATATTGTCAAGAAAAATGTTCAATAAAGGTAACTTAGTGTCCCCTGTAGTTTACCCTAAAAGCAATGCCATTTAGATAAAGTTACCTTGTCTTCTTTCCATATTATGTGTGTCATATAGGATAATATATAGGGCTAAATAGTAGTTTTAAATCAACAATTTTTAAGATATGCTTGGGTATTAAAATGATAACCCTTTCAACGAACACCATTCTTTGCCTTGGGCAGTAATAGCAGGCCAGAATTTTAGAGTGCAATGTTGGGTCAAAAGATCTCACATTTATGGCTTTAATATATTAGTAACTTATAAAAATAAATCCCTTTTCACCATTGAAATAATTACTTGGAAATAAATCTAAGTTTAGGATTACACATGTATTCATAACTGCAAGGCAATGTTGCTCCTACCCAATACCATAAAAAGCAACTTGGCCTAAGATGTTTTTTCTATAGATAATTTGATTAAAGATTCTTAGGTAGGAGCACAAGAGGGAAAGAGGCATGCATATGGCTTAAGCTAACAGGAAGGTCAGCTACACGAACGAGTAGCTGAGGGGTGAGTCTCTGTTCACTGTTCTCACTTAAAGACAGGGAACTTGAGAAGTTCCAATACCTCCTGGGGCTGTTTGAGCAGATCTCAGTCTCTGGTACACTTGATGACGCATAAACGAGTCTCCCTTAACTGGAGAGCCTCTAATTTGTTGCCAAAGCCCAGGGCATTGCCTGCCCCCTGCCCTTTGTCTGTGGACACACTGCCTGGACATACTGCCCACCCCAACACACACATCCTCATATAACACTGGTTGTGTGTCATTTCGGCTCATTGTAACTTGATGTGACCTTAGCTGATTAATGTATGCATACATGCAAGTTACCATAACATTAAACCAGATCTACACCTGATGCTGGTCTCCTCATAACTCTGTCACCCCTCAGCCCTCCCCTACCAAGCCACTGGTGAGGGGAGAAAAACCCCACAAGTAGCAATATAGCAAGGAAGGGAGCTTTAGGAAAAAAAATAAGGGGGCAGAGTACAAGGTACTTAAGACTCTGGCAAGGATCAGAAAGAAAAAGATGAGGAAAAGGAAAAATTATACCATTCCGAATCAGGACAAAAGGGAGGGCAGATCCACCAAACTTCACAACACAGAGTACAGGAGTGCAAGTGAAAGTGGGGATACTGGGAAGAAAAGTAAATTATCTCATTAAATGGGACTTTCTCCTCCTATCTCATTAAAGGGGTACTTTCTCCTCCTATCTCGTTAGTATGGCTCAAGATGAACCCACCCTCCTGAAGACTGGTCCCCAGCCAGGAGACTGGGCCCGGGAAGTAAGGGCCTTCATTCTTTCTGACCATAGTGGAATAAAGCTATGAATCAACACCAATAGAAATTACAGAAAGTACACCAACTCATGAAAACCAAACAACACACTACTAACTCATAACTGAATCAAAGAAGAAATCAAGATGGGAATTTAAGTATTCTTAGAATTGACTGAAAAACAGCAACACATCAAAATCTATGACCCACAATGAAGGCAGTCCTAAGAGGAAAGTTAATATAGTACCAACTGTGCCAAAGAATGGGATGGAGAGAGAGAGAGAGAGAGAGAGAGAGAGAGAGAGAGAGAGAGAGAGAGAGAGAGAGAGAGAGCTTAAAGACTCAATGAAGCAGCCAAACTGTCCTTATTTGAAAATAGTGTGAGTCAATACATAAGACACTCTAAAATCTCTATTATAAAACATACACAACTGATAGATATATTTAGTGAAGTAGCAGGATGCCAAATTAATACAAGATTTTGGTAGCCTTCCTATATGCAAGCGATAAACTTATAAAGAATGAAAGTACAATATCTTCAAATATATATCTTGGAATAAATATAACCAAGGAAATATAAAACTTGTGCAATGAAACCTTTAAGATGCTAAAATAGGAAAATAAAGAAGATACAGATGGAAAGATGCCCAATGCTCAGGAATTTGTGGGATTAATAATGTGAACATGTCCATCCTACCAAAAGCAATCTGTACATTCAATTCAGTCTCCATCCAGTTCCAATATGATGCTTCTCAGAAACTTGAAAAATAATCTTAAATTTTATATGGAAATAATAAAGACACAGGATAGCCAAAATAATCTTGAACAATGAAAAAAAAGATCACCATCCCAAATTTCAAATTATACTATTGAGGTATACTAATAAAAACAGCATAGCAATGATACAAAGCTGTACAGATTGATAAATGGAATAAAACTGAAGATCACATGTAAGTCTACTTTCTACAGCTACCTGATTTTGGCAAAGATGCCAATAACAAAAGTTAAAGAAAAGAGAGGATCTTCAAAAAATGGTGCTAGTCAAATTAGGTGTCTACATGTAGAAGAAAGGAACTAGATCTTTATCTGCTACAGTGAACAAAATTCAGCTCCAAGTGAATCAAGACCCTCAACACAATATCTGATACCTTAAATCTGATAAAAGAGAATGTAGGGGATACACGTGAACTTTTAAGACCTCAAAAGGAATTTCAAAATAGACACCTGGTAGTGCAGACATTATGATCAACAGTGAAATTAAATAGTTTCTGTAATATGAAGGACACTATCATTCAAATGAAGAGAAACCCTATAAAAATTTTTTTACCAGACATACAACTTAGAGATGGCTAGTTTATAGACTTTAGAAAGAACTGGAAAGATTAAACATCATGAAAAAAAAACCATTTACAAAATGGGGCATGGAAATAAACAGCATTATCTTAAAATAGGAAATAAAGACATCTGAAAAACATTTTTTTTTAATGTTAAACATTCTTAGCCATCAAGGAAATCTAAATCAGCTACCTGGGTATTTTGGCATATTCTAGTCAAAATGGCTAAAAACAAAACAAAACAAAACAACAACAAAAAACAAGGCGCAGGTGATGACAAATGCTGGCATAGATGTGGGGAAAGGGGAACACTTACTCACTCCTGGTTAGAGTGCAAACACACACACATACACACACACACACACACACACACACACACACACACACACACTAAATCAAAACAAATAAACAACAACAACAACAAAAATCACTGTGGAAATCTGTGTGAGGTGCTCCTCAAAAAACTATATGCAGATATACTGCATGGTACAGTTATATCATTCCTGGACATATACTAAAAGGACTGTACATCCTACAGTCCTACTGTAGAGATACCTGGTTATCCATGTTCAGTGCTGCTCTATTCATAATAACCGAAGAATGGAAACAACTTAAATGTCTATCATCTAATGAAGGGATAATGCAACATGGTAGGCTCACACAACGGAGTGTTATTCAGATGTCAAAAAATGGAAGTATGAAATTCACGTGTACATGGATGCAACTGGAAGCAATATTTCTGAGTAAAATAATGCAGACCCAGGAAACAACCATCTCATTTCTTAGATTTGGGGATGTTAGCTCTGAATCTCCAGATATTTGTAATTCATTTAGAATATGTACAGTGATCAATGAATATGTATGGTGTAGTGGGGAGGATTTTCAAAGGAGGGGAGACAGAATGCATTAGTATAAAGGGAAAAGATGGAATAATAGTTTAGAGGATAGATAAGCTAGATAGAGAAGAGAATATAAGGAGGACTAATTAACATTTAAGACCTCCTTGAAAGTAACAAAAGAAACCTTACTACTTTATAGAAATAGATTCTTCTCTCATACAATACATCCCAACCATATTTTCTCTTCCCTCCACACCTCTCCTCTCCCCTCTCCCCTTCTTTATCCTCCAGACCCACTCCCCCTCCATTTCCCCTCAGAAAAGAGAAGGCCTAAAGGGACAACAACAAAATAGAATACAGTAAGAAGAGACAAAAGCCCTCATATCCAGGCTGAACAAGTCAGCCCAATAGGAGGAAAAGAGTCCCAAGGGCAGGCAAAAGAATCGGATACACACTCGCACCCACTGTTAGGAGTCTCACAAAAACAGAAAGCTAAAAGTCATAACTTACACTCAGAGGACCTGGTGCAGACCCATACGGGCCCTGTGCTTGCTGCTTCTGACTCTGGGAGCTCTTATGAGCCCTGTGTAGCTGATTCGTTGCATGGGCCATGTTTTCCTGGTGTTCTCCATCCCCTCTGACTCCTACAATATTTCCTCCTCCTCTACCCCAGGGGTCCCAAAGCTGAGAGGAGAGACCTAATGGAGACATTTAGATTTTTTGAAAGGCAAGGAGATCTAAATAAGAAACTAATAAAAACATTTGGAATAGAAAAACAGGGGTGAGGAAAGGGATGCCTGGGGGCCCCAGGCATTGTTGCTGAAGAGAATCTTCCACAGCTCATTTCCTGCTCTACTCAGCAACAAGATAAGGGGGCTCTACTTAAATTTCAGTATAAGACTAAAGTTTAGTTGGTGAAAATTAGGCAGAGTTCCAAACAACTTGAATACAAACTACAGAGTTTTTATTTTTTATTTGGTTTATACTTGAGGTTGCTTTTCAGTTATTTCTAATAAATTTGCTGCTGACTTCAAAAGGATATTCTAAAACTAAACAAAATAATGAATGTAAGGTATTGACCCCACATTATGTCCTTTATACACAGTTAAAAGTCCCTATCATTAATGACATTCTTTTCATACTTATTTTTGGCATTAGATAATGAAGGGATATTTGGAAACCATTAGACCTGGGACTAGAAAATCCTCACTAAAATAGTTAGATAACTGGAACTTAAGGAAGGACATTTCAGGTTTTGAGACAAATCAAGCACTTTTTCAAATCTTTGCCTATATGGCAACCCCAGTATCCTGAAATGTTTTCATAGGTGCAGGAAAAATGGTCTGGAAGGCTCAAATTAAAGAATTTAAGAGATCAGCTAAAACATTTTGACAAAACTTTGAAAATTATTTTATAAATATCATGTCAAAATATTAAAGTTTATTATAAGTATGCTTCATGTTTTATCATAAATGATCTAAGTTAAGGGTCCTATACCATCAGCGCAGGTTGGATATCCCTTATCCAAGAGGTGTGGGAGTATAAATATTGTGAGTTTGAAGTTCCCAAACTTCTTTTGTTTATGTACAAGAAGATGCCTCAGAAAAGGACTGAAACCTCAAAATGAAATTCACCTGTGCTTCATACGCACACCTTTTCCATACGTTATGAAGATAATTTTATAGAACAGGTTAGTTAGTACTCATGTGTTTTAAAAGCAAATGTTCCATGGTCATCCAGTGTGAAATTTCTCACTAACACAGTTAGCACTCAAGGGGTCTACTGTGTGTGTTTTGTATGTTTGCCAACTTGATACGAGCACTCATTATTGAGCAGAAAGAACCTCGTTTAAGAACATGGCTCCACAGAATTTGTCTATAGGCAAGTCTATGGAATATTTTCTTGACTAATGATTGATGTGGGAAGGCCCAACCTACTCAGAGTAGTCCAGCACTGGGCAGGTGGTCCTGGTGGTATAAGAAAACAGATTGAGCAAGCCCTAGGGAACAGGCCAACTGGCTTTCTTCATTGGCTTCTGCTGCAGCTCCGCTGCCAGGTTCCTGCCTTGAGTTGCTTCCTGACTTCCCTTCATGATGGACTGTGTTTGGGATGTAGATCACATAGAAACCTTTTCCTCAACAAACTACTTTTGGTCATTTTTTTTCACAGCAATAGAAACCCTAAGACAAGATGATTCAGATTTGTGGGGTTTTCACACGTCAGGCTTTAAGATTATGGACATGGAAACCAGTTTATGTTGTTATTATTACTCCTTAATACTTTTTCTGTTCATATGCTTTCTATTATGTGCCCATTGTAAATTATTTTTAAAGTATTTTCCTTTTTAAACTGCTTGAACTCATAAATCAGGAAAATGATAACTGGATATGCAAATATAGGCTTTTAGGAGAAACACTAACATTTTATTAAAAAGAAAAGAAAAATGCAGACAGAAATAGACACAAGTAGTCTCAGAAAGTGCAAACACCTACTGGGATTCTTTTTTAATTTAACATTTCATTCAAATTTATGTTTCATTTGCATATATATCTTGTGTACCATGTGCGTAGCTGGTGCCTGAGGAAGCCAGACGTGGGCATCAAATACCCTGAAAGGAGAGTCGTGAATGGTTGTGTCCCACCGAATGGGTGTTGGATAGCCAGCCTGCAGCCAATGCACTGAACCACTGAGCCATCTCTGCAGCACCAACCAAGTGAGATTTTTAAAGAAAGAGCACGTATATTCCTAGCATAAGTAGTCTGATAGAACCGTATTTGTAAGTGATCTCCATTTCATAACATAGAGGAAGGTGCAAATGAGAGAGGAGACGCACCTGAGTTTATTAGGAGGCTATAAAAACCAGGGGTGGGTGCAGTCGCTAGTTCACATAATTGTTATTGTGACATTTAGGAGTAACAATAACAGCCGTTCTTGGAGAAACCTTTAGGGATACATTTATGAGACAGAAATGAGAGCTAAAATGACATATTCAGAGAACACAGGATTGCGGGATTGTGCCCTCATGCTACCCAACTGCGACAGTAATTTCTAGCCCCTTTCCCTCAAAACCAACTGAAGTCTCTTTCCCTTTTGTGTCTCCTATACCCTAGCTAAGCTTTACTGGGAAATTTAGCTTTCAGAAAATGGAGACGACAGAGCAATAGTATATTGGCATAAATGAAAGCAGGTGTTCATTCGAAGAGCAGCTTCTGCATCACATGCAGCTTCATTTCTTGAGCTAGTTGATACCCTGGTATTTGGTACAGCTGTTGACCATGCACATTCATTTTTCTAGACATAATCCATAAAGTCAACCAGAAGCAGGTTATTTTAGCTCACAAGACCAGCAACACACATCTTTTCTCAGGAGGACTGTGATCCTCTGTGTATTAACTTAATTTGAAGGAATTTTTGTTACCATCTCCTCTCCACTCTGCTAACTGGCCCTATGGAGTAAGAAACCTCACATGCTCTACAGTTGTTGGTATTCATGTGCCTGTTGCAGGTGTAAAGCAAAACTAACAACATTTCTAGGGCCTTGTATCTCAGTGAAACTCCTAGGGCTTCAAGTATGTCTAGAGGTTCTTTTAAAGATGCAGGATAACATAGTTCATATTTCTATGGACAAAGATTGGTTTTGCTGGGTAGTCATGAATTTGAAGGAAATAATATTAGAAAATTGATGGCAAATAAGTTGGAGGAATCTGTATGTGAATAAGCCTTGAGCAGGCAAATATAAAAGAAACAAACACAACTATGAAATTATCCCTGTCTCATGTGACAAACAGTCAAACAGGGAAGCACAGGAGAACTTCCATGATTGTGGGATGATCCTGATTCAGCCTCTTCTCTGGTGACCCTTTTCGTCCCGCAAAGGCCAATGAGCAAAATGGCCATGGTGGGAGGGAGGAAATGTTAAATGGGTTTAGCAATGGGGACTTCAATAGCAACCAGACCACTGAGTGTGAAGTCTGCTGACAAGAGTCCAACATCAGATCCCTGGTAGACCCTTGAGCTGATTTGCCAGCTATCTGATGGCTGATTGATTATATTAGAGTGCTTTCGTTGTTAATGGGACAGTGTCGTGCTTTTTACTACAATAGACATTTATTTGGCTGATTATAGCTTGTCTTCATTGCTCAAACTATCATTCTGAAATCTGTCGCCCTGATGTTCAGACCTTTCATCAACTATGGTGATAAACCTCTACTGCAAGGCTTCTAATCAATGATGTCAGTCTGCATTGAAAGAAATGTGGCCATGGTCCCATGGAAGTGATGAAGTTGTACCATGTTCTTCCTATTTTTAGAGGACTGGGTTGAAAAAAACTGCAAACCTTTACAGTCACTGCTGTAATATTAAATTACAATGTCAGCTAGGGTAGAGCGAGATTCTACAGAAAGGTGTATATGGTCTCAATTGCTGTCCTGTTTGTGGTACAGTTACTTCTGTAGACATGATTGACAGAATTAGAGCAGCACACTGTTCCATTGAGTAACCTCTTGGTAAAGGTTTTGCTTCCTGTTTCCATGTTCTCTGTTCTCCTAACTTAGAAATGCTGGGTTTGTGGTAATAAGTGGTTCCATCAGAAAATGTGTTTCTGGTAAATTGGAATTTAAGACTATGACCCAGATTCTTGAACTTTCCTTATTCATTTGTCACCAGGCAAAGAAGAAAGCTATAACACAGTGATTGGTCCTGACTATCTAAGGGAGAACAGACTAGCCAACCATGGAACTCAGGCAGAAATAAAAGGTATAAAGGTCTCTTGCATTTACCTGTCTTCTAACCAAGCCTTCAATCAATGAACGATGCTCCCTTACTTCAGCATTTCAATGATTCACCAATCTTACCAGCAAATCTCTCAGACACATTGAAAAATCAAGTTTTATTTGAACAGAGACTCATGACTGATGAATTAGACTCATAAAATTAGCCATCACAAGTCCACCCCATGCCAACCTGGAACCAATATATACCATCTAAGCCACAATCATTGGAAAATAAAGATTCTAATACAGTTCTACTTCTGCCTTTCATGATAGATCTGCCTTATATATAACCAACATTTCACCAATTCTTCCCTAAAGAAGGAACTGTGGAGCACGCATGCGCGCGCGCGCACACACACACACACACACACACACACACACACACACACACACACTTATTCAGTTCAAATAAGCAGGAAACACATGGCAATTACAGTCCTGGTTTCTGTGTTTAGTCTTAATTTGCAGTTATAACAGCAATGATCTAATAGGTATTTGTGAATTTATTCTCTAAACTTTTCTGTCTTCAATATTACTGTTGATATACTATCTGTCATATTTTCTTAAAATGTCAGTTCAATAGTGTCTTATAAATTAACTTATGTGCTGATATTCTTAATATGTTAATTTATAAAACACTTTGTCTACTATTATTTTTTTCTCTGCTCATTTCTTTTGTCCTACTGGCTACTGAGGATAAACAGTGATGCTTTCTTAACTTAATATGACCCTTACAAATTATAAGTCAGTTTTTAAATTGGTTCTCATACTGCTTAACATAAATAACCAGTATACGATATTTATAATATCTGGAATAATTTAATTTTCTATAATTATTGAAAAATAATTCTATCATACTTTTTTCTTTCTCCTTTCTTCATTTTTTTTTGTTTTGTTTTTTGAGACAGGGCTTCTTTGTGTAGCCATGGATGTCCTAGAACTCACTTTGTAGACCAGAGTGACCTTTACATCACAGAGATCCTCCTGCCTCTGCCTCCCAAGTGCTGGGATTAAAGGTGTGTGCCACCATTGCCTGGCCCATGGTCTTCTTTTTTTTTTTTCTTTACACCTACTATCCAGAAACTTAATATGTTAAACCATATAAGATATTCTTGGCATTCAATAATTCATTTTTAGGTTTTGCAAATATATCTGGTAGTTTGTTTTCATCAAGGTTTATTTGTACTTTAAGTGAGTTACTATAGAGTATCCTTTGGGTATATGCCCAAGAGTGATATAGCTGGGTATATTGATTCCCACTTTTCTGAGAAACCTCCATATTGATTTCCAAAGTGGCTGTACAAGTTTCTACTCCCACCAGCAATGGAGGAGTGCATTCCTTGCTCCACAGCCTCTCCAGTATAAGTTGTCATTAATGTTTTAGATCTTAGCCATTCTGACTGGTATAAGGTGTAATCTCAGAGATGTTTTGATTTGCATTTCCCTGATGGCTAAGGATGTTGAACAATTCTTTAAGTGTCTCTCATTCATTTGAGATTCTTCTGTTGAGAATTCTCTATTTAGATCTGTATCCATTTTTTAATGGATTATTTGGGGTTTTTTATGTCTATTTTCTTAGTTTTTTTTTATTTATTTTGGAGATCAGCCTTCTGTCTGTGGGGTTGGTGAAGATCTTCTCCCATTTTGTAGGCTGCCATTTTGTCCTATTGACATTGTCCTTTGTCTTATAGAAGCTTTTCAGTTTCATGAGGTTTTCTTTATTAATTGTTAATCTTAGTGTCTCTGCTACTGATGCTCTATTCAGGAAGTTGTCTTCTGTGCTCTTGCATTTCCCTAATTTCTATTCTATAAGATTCAGTGTAACTGGATTTATGTTGAGGTCTGTGATCCACTTGGACTTGAGTTTTGTGCAAGGTGATGGATATGATCTATTTGCTTTCTTCTACATGCAGACATCCAGTTATGCCAGCACCATTTGTTGAAGATGCTTTCTTTTTGCCATTGTATAATTCTATCCTCTTTGTCAAAAATCAGGTGTTCATAGGTGTGTGGATTTATGTCAGGGTCTTTGATTCAATTCTATTGATCCACCTGTCTGTTTTTATGCCAATACCATGCTGTTTTTATTACTATAGCTCTGTAATTGAGCTTGAAATAAGAGATGGTGATACCTCTGGAAGCTTCTTTTGTACAGGATTGTTTAAGCTATCCTGGGTTTTTTTTTGTTTTTCCATGTGAAGTTGAGTATGTTCTTTCAAGGTCGGTAAAGAATTAAGAATTAGGTTGCAATTTTGATTGGGATTGCATTGAATCTGTAGATTGCTTTTGATAAGATTGTTTTTGGCTATTTTTACTGTTAATCCTACCAATCCAGGAGCATAGGAGATCTTTCCATCTTCTGATATCTTCTCCAGTTTCTTTTTTCAGAGACTTGAAGTTCTTCTTATATATAGCACAAATCTACAAGATGATCTCAGCAAAACTGCTAGCAATAGTGGATATGTAGCCTGAACTGGCCATTTCCTGTAATCAGATTGGTGACTACCACAGTTGTCATCATTCATCCAGTGACTGATGGAACCAGATGCAGACCCACAGTCAAGCATTGGGCTGAACTTGGGGAATCCTGTTGAAGAGAGGGAAACAGGATTGTACAAGCTACAGGGGTCAAAGGAACCCACAGAAACAACTAACCTGGGTTAGAGGAGCTCACAGAGTCTGGACTGAGAGCTAGGGAGTCTGCATGGGACTGACCTAGGCCCTCTACATACGTGAGACAGTTGTCTAGTTTGATTTACTGTAGGACTTGTAGTGGTTGGAGCAGAGCCTGTCCCTAAGGCTTTGGCTGGCTTCCAGGAACCTATTCCCCACACTGAGTTGCCTTGTCCACCCTTAATACAAGGAGAGGAGCTAAGTCCTAACGACCTGATATGCCATGGGTGGAATGGAAGGAGAGGAGAGAGGGGAAACAGCCATCAGAATGTAAAATAAATGAATAAATTTCGTTACTACTACTAATAAAAAATCTTTCCTCAAAAAATGAATTAGTATACTAAATGTATTTTAGGAAAATTTAATAAATAGTTTATATACTTTATAGCAAATTTTCTCAAGCATTCCGGATTGTTTTTCCATTGTTTTCTGACATCTTATTTGGAGAAAGCTGTCATGCATTTTCTAAAACAAAATTTTATAATGTGTTTTTTTTCTTTCCAGATGCTTTATTTTTCCTCTTGTTGTATATTCTACAGTTCCACATTATAATAGTCTGTTCTCTGTCTATAAGCAAATGCAGATATGTATGTGTATTCTATCATGCTGTCTATTCCTCTATCAAATTGACCCATTCAGCCATTCCTACATAGAGCCATCCTTCCATCCTTCATTAATCTCTGTCTCTCTAATTTGACTGGTCAGCACTGAGGGTCCAGTTTTAATTAGAAGACTCATAATTTCCTTTGATTTCAGATAATTCTTAGAGTTTGTTGTTCAAACATCACCTTTCAGTCTCTACTTTCTTGTGGCACAGCAGCCAATGATCATACACTGTATATTATGTATCTACAGTTGGTAAATCTGATTTTAACTATTCCTTTATTATCTTAAGCTTTATTCGTGCTATAATTGGAAAATGACCCTCGAGCCTGTTTTGCTTTATTAAGCTTTTTGTTTCAAGTCCACAGAATTTTTCAGCTGTTGTTGGCAGTATCTTAGGGGTCATAACTTATTTCTTCTAAGTTTTTTTGGATCTTTTCAGATATCCACGCCTTTGTTTTACTTCCTTTCATTTTAATTAACCTTAATGGTGTTGTATAACTTTTATTTATTTGTATTAATTAAAATTTTTAGCCATTATAAAATTATTTTAATATTTCTTTTAGAACATACTCTATTAGTATTGCCTTTGATTCATTTTTGGGTTATAATACCTTGTTTTTTTTTTAAGATACATTCTAAGCAAAATATATTAATTCTCTTTGTATATTTTATCACTTTCTTAAATAACTTTGTATATGTCTCTATTCAATCCTAAAGTCTACCGCCTACACAAATATTTATGTGGATGAATGATTGTCTCCAGGATGGCAGCATGGGGTTATTACCACACATCTTCGATGGACCTATTCACTTAAACAACTAAGTGAATGATATCCTTGAGAGCTAGCCTACATACTGTCTATACCCTTTAGATAGATGCCCTAGAAAATAATAGCAGTAAAAATGGGGCTATCCATTGGATATGATCTGCTTATTCTTCTGTCTGTATATGCTGCTCAGTGATGTAGGCACATCATTTTTGTACTTCTTTTATTCTGTGTGGCTACATTCACCTAGTATGGGGGTTCTGCCTTTGAGCTTACTTCATATATCTCATTTGTCTGAGGTCCTTTCAGCTTCCTTTCATATACAGGATATGAAGTTTCATTATCTCTGTTTTTGAACACAAAGCAAAGTCTTTCAAGGTTGAATGTTCTTTGCATGTATAGTATTTTGTGTATCTCTGCAGCTACAGGTCTGTAGAGATGACTCTTTCCTTTTTTAGAAAAACTATTTTCTTCAATGCTTACGATACCTAATTTATCAACATTAACAAATGCTGTTCAAAGCATGTGGACTTACAACTCCAACTTCATAAGAATTCAAAGAAAATGATCCTTATGTTTCCTTTTGGCTCAATATCTTTTCCTAATCTGTAAATCTTCCTTCCAGAGTAATCTTAGCAAATGTTCATGGAATTTGAATCTGGGGTTTATTTATATCCTTTCACTAAAGCATTTCAGAGTTATAAATATGTTTTAGAAGACATCGCTCTACTAACTCAAATCACTCTAAGTTAAACTAGTTTTGAATCTTAAAAAGTTTTAGAGTAATGGTTTTTGCATTACTTTTAAGCAAAATTATTATTTTATGTATTATTTACAAACCCTCATATTCTACTTTAAAAATAATTTGAATGACTTCTTAAAAACAAATTTATATTCAAAATGGTGCAGTATTTCTTGACTCACTCACTGTAAGTTTTCATGGGGGCTTAGATGTGCTTCTTGCTAAGACTCCAGTTTAATTGGAAGTTTTCACTGAGTGGTGGTGGCACTCCACAATGCTACAGTGTTCAGAAAGATAAAAACTGCTTCAACCGCTTGTCGTTTGTAGAGTTCTAACTAAGATGACTAGCATTGTGTTGTGTGCTCCAATTCCTTGGTTTTAAAACCCATACTGAAGATCCTGATGTAATCTAAGCCTAGAATATCTGTATATATTAAAAGTTAATTAAGATAAAACACTTGGGCTGCAGAGATGGTTCAGTGGCTAAGAGTACTTCTAGTTCTTCCAGAAAACTTGGGTTCAATTCCTAGCACCCACATGGTAGCTCACAACTGTTTGTAAGTCCAGGTCCAAGGGATCCAGCATCTCACACAGACATGCATGCAGACAAAACACTAATGCACATAAAATTAAAAATAAATAAAACAATTTTTTAAAGGAGTAATACTTTTCCTATTAATTCACTGAAAATAGTATAAATACTATGACTCCAAGTAAAGGAAATAGAAGTTATAAGTAGGCACTTCAGAATTTTTCTCTATTCTATAAAATATGCCAATATTAGCAGTACTGCTTTAATTTAGAACATATGAACACATATATTATGAATATATATGCACTTAATTCACACATTGTAGCATTTTATAGATATATGTCTCTGTGTTTTCCCACAGTACATTTGTATGCCATGGGGGTCTATTAAAGCTGTGTATTTGGTACGCATAAGCTGCCCTCCCATTTCAGCTAACACATTTGTATGCCTAAGCATCCCTGCTTTCGTCTATTCTCAGACTGTGTTGCTTCAGAGGTCTCCCTATCTCACAGTCCTAGGAATGGGCATGTAGTGTAAGCCCGGGCAGGTACAGCCAGCATAGTAATTACAGAAATGAGCAAATGTGATGGTGGGTCTGTGAGCACCATTAGCTCTGGAGATCCCAAGAAATAAAAGTGTAGGGCTGCTCTTGGTCAGGTGCCTACCACTGCTGGAGACACTCTGCTAACAAAACTAAAGACCATGAAGCCCATGGAGAGAGAATAAAGAGTCGAGAGATGAAGACAGGTTTGTAAGTGCATGAAGCTATGCCTGAGGCTGGAACAGCTATAAAACATTTTAACTGAGCCTATAACTTCTTTCTTTGCTCCTTCTACTGTAGAAACCAATTAAGGTTGAGTTTCTCACTGTAGGGATTTCTTACCTCAGACTATATTTGTAAGTAACCATTCTCTTCTCTGTGTGACTGCTATAAACAATATAGTCTTGTTTATCAAAGACCAAAAACAGCTTGCTAGCTGTTTTATGGTCGGTCCTTACTATAATGTTAAGTCACTCAACTAAAAAAAGAAAGAGCAAATAAGTACTAATTTTCAAAGATTATATAATTATGATAATTACCAATTAAACTACCAAATAGCTTAATCTGTAATTCTGTGTTACATATCTTGAGTTTATAGAAAATAAATGTTATTTTTATTCTATTTCATCACATGGAAAATCATCTTGAAGAACTGAGATAGTGGACTTCAAAAATACTTATCAACTATGGTGACAGACCACACTGCTGAGCTCAGTATCAATGCATACTCACAACGAAATAAATATGGTGGAAAATGGAGGCATTGAAACGGGAGTCTGTAGAGGATCTCATGCACATCTCCTCTCTACCATAGGAGCTTTGCTGTTCATGAGAACACTAGTTACAGGACACTAGGTAGCAGCACACCTTTACATGCCCTTGCTTTAGGACAGTAGCTCTGCAGACCTCCAACTGGAGGCATCTAGAAGTGATTGATTTCTCTCTTTTGTACCTTATCTGCTGCAGAAGTAAGTCAAGAGTCAGGCAGACACAAATCCTTCAGTCACTCTTCACATCATTAAAGGCTCCATCTGGTTCTTTTCCTTAAATTTATCTAAGTCCTGGGGATTTGAAGGAATTGATACATGCTACAAACACCAATGACTTTATATAATTAGAACTGTTCCTGAAAAAAAAAAAAACACAATCCTGAAAGTCTAAGAGAGTCTCTCTCTCTCTCTCTCTCTCTCTCTCTCTCTCTCTCTCTCTCTCTCTCTCTCTCGGTTTTTCAAGACAGGGTTTCTCTGTGTAGCTTTGCACCTTTCCTGGAACTCACTCTGTAATCCAGGCTGGCCTTGAACTCACAGAGATCCGCCTGCCTCTGCCTCCTGAGTGCTGGGATTAAAGGGTTGCGCCACCACCGCTTTTCTCTGTCCTGTTTTCAGTCTATTAAAATACTTACAAATATTTTACTTTAGAATGAAATAGATTTGAGTATCACCTTTTTGTATTGATAAAATCTGCAGTTTTCCTCTCCATTAAAACACAATGGTCTCACAGATGCATTGTAAATTTTTCTGCACTCATGTCCTAGTTCTGATTGCCCCTTCTTTTTCTGAAGTCAATTTTCTGATTCAATTTTTTATATTGAGTCATTTTACACATAGAAATGTTAGTGTACTGAGTTCTTAAAATTAAAAAAAATGCCAAAAATATTCTAAGCTATTGCTCCCAGGGCCTCAGATGAATTATGCTACTTTCACAGTTTCTATTAGAATTTACCTGTCAAATACTCCAGGCTTCAAACTTTCAATTCTCTTCATTATATTAATTCTCCTCTCAGCTCCCACATATGAACTATTTTTGGTATTAAAAACTTATTTTAATTGACTATATTTTCAACAACTGAAATGCCATGTGTGGTTGTTATGTTAAATGTGGCTCTGGGAGACTGTAGTTGAGCAGTTTAGCATCAGGAATGTGCTCCTCGCCTTCACCTCTGTCCATCTTTATCCCCAACACACAGCTGGCACAGCATTGTGATCTCTTCCCTTTTAGAAAATACAGCTTTGGGGGACACATGATCCAAAGGAAAGAGAAGAGTAAACATAACGAAGTACTGAATTTTGTCCCAAAATAGCATATCACAGCCCATGAAATCCTGAGAAGTAGTCACAGCAACACAGACTGCTCCCTTGCCTTTCAATGCCCTATTTAGTGTTCAAAGACTTGTGAAAGGCATGATGATTTTATTAATAAGTACAACTATTCCAAGGACTTCCATGGTTTGCCTTTCTAACACAATGTCCCCTCCGTCTGGATATTTCTGTCAGCAAATCAAAAGGGAAAGGAAGAGATGGATAGAGTTTGAAATACTACATTTAGGTTTTTGCTTCATTTGTAATAAATGATGTACTTTCAAACTCATTACAGCAATCAGGCAAACTCCCCCAGCTTTCTGCAACCAAGGTTGTTCTTAGGAATGCCAAGCTTCCACATGAATAAGCAATGGTAGAGAGAAAGGCAGGAGGCTGACTCTGAATACAACCCATTTGGGAGGCCTACAGGGTCCAGGATGGGAAACACGGCACAGCATGTCAGTCTCCAGCTTCTCCTTCCTGATGGCACATGGATCTCATCCCTTGCTCATCTAACCTTTCTCTTCATCTTGGATTATCTTGGTCTGTTCTAAATGGTGCATGGGTGGACTTCCATTTTTAATCACAGTGAGGGAATGTGTGATTCAGAGAGTGATTAAATCTCTTTACTCTGTCATAACTTCATCCTGTCATCTACTTTCATGTTTTCAAACTTCCTGCTTTATATCTTTGAGTTCATGCTTTCTTTGATGGAATTGTATTGTGATTTAAACAGATGGCATACATTACATTATTACACAACGATATACTAATTACAATATTTGGGAACTTTGTGGCATGGCCTAAGAACTAAAAACTGCTCACTTTTATATTACATGTTTGCTTTTGAAGAATAATTTTGAAAATTTCTATCCCATGAATACATTTGAAATAATTATATAGAACATTTTATTAATTGTTTATTTTAATTATTGTTTCTAATCTTTTATGTTATGGACTTTCCTTAAGTTTATATTTGATTTACCTCTCTCTTAGTTGTTAGATGACCCAAGTAGGCAATGTGAATGTCTTCCCTGTGTTTACTCTCAGACGTCTCATCAAAAACTATGAAAGACTGCTTCAGGGATGACTGAGTCGCCCAATTGAGTTCGTCAAGAGATGAGAGAATAGTATCTTTTAAGGAGCTCCAGAAGAAAATATCTTCTTTCCTAATAAAGCCATGAGAAAAATGGTGTTTTTCAACTTCTGGACATTGGCTACAAATACTCCAGCTACATGGCTCAGAGAGTGAGGTCAAACATGCACCAAAAATAGCCCCGGAGAGATGGAAAAAAAACAGAAACCTAATAATATTAGGTTATTTTTACCATCCCAGAAGCCAACATCACTTCCTTCTTCTGTCAAATTAAAAAAAAAGAAAAGTAGAAACCCAGATCCGACAGCTGCTCTGAGCTAAGGCTGCTGGTTGCCGTGTTTTCCTCATCTTAAGTCTCATCCACGTTGCTGCTTAGGGGTTATTGAGGCTGTTGTGATGTTTCAGTCTCCAGTTCTTTTCAGCTTGCAGCCACTCATCTGAGTAACAGCTGCATGAGAACATCAGGAGGGTCCACATCTGTCTGTCTGTTAAAGACATACCACCTCATTACACTTTGATTTTCTTGCTCAGAAAAATCGAAATAACAGTACTATCCTTTGAGCTTGATGTAAAGATTGAATAGGCACTATGAAGTAAGAACTCAGCACAGTTTGCACGTTGGCACATATAGTGTGTCACGGTCAGATGGCAGCTACATTCTCTGTGGTCATTTTGGTCTTAGCAACAACACAAAGAGCCCAGTGTAGCCAACAACCAATCAGCAAGCGTCATCTAGAAATAAGCTGGTGATGGCTTTGCCTTTGTGTTCTGCACCAACTGCTGGGCATCTTAATACATTCAACCTAAGTTGCTACGGGTTTCTTCTGTGTCTTTCACAGTACATATCACTGGTTGTCCTCTTTTCATATCCCTGCTAAAATTCAGCCTTTTTATGGAGGTTTTGAGAAATAAACAAAGGCTAAGAGTTGCCTAAACCTTTGTAGAACTTCACTTCTGATATCATTTAATTACCCTCTATACCCCCTAACCACACAGACACATATCATACACAACACACACACACACACAGACACATATCATACATACCAATCACAAACAGACATGTATCATACAAACTCCAACCACACAGATATATATTATGTGCACCACACACACACACACAGACACATATCATACACACCACTCACACACAGACACATCTCATACACACCTCAAGCACACAGATATATATCATACACATCACCCACACATGGACACATGTCATACACACCATCCACACACAGACATATATCATATACACCCCAACCACATAGACACATATTATGTACACCCCCAACCACATAAACATATACCATGCACACTGGCAACCACACAGACACATATTATACACAGAACACACACACACACACACACATACACACACACACACACACACACACACACACACGACATACCTCATGCACATACATGCAATACGCACACACATACTATGCATCAGGCTTACCACATACAAACCACATGCTATATATGCATACACCCTATATACCCACATATATACCTCATACATACCACAATACATATACACACATACCACACAAACATACATATAACCCCCCACAAACATAACACACATCACAAACACATGCACACACCCAGACATCAAATACACACACATACACATACATACACATGCACACACACACACACACACACACACTACATGTACATGTGCATTCACATCACATATGCATGCCTAAATATCTTTGGAGTATTTTAAGTTTTTTTCCTCCCTCAGAGTTTACCTAATGTTACAAGTTTTACTTTTTCTATTATAAGACATACATGGTTATATCAAAAATAAGAAATAGTTTACAAAAATCCCAGGTTCAAAGTTTAGTTTGATTTGCAAATAAAAGAAGGAAATCTAGTCAGACATCAGAATATTTAAAAAAAATCAAATGAAAACCTAGATAGACATAAATATACATTTGCATAAGATATAAACTTTAACATAAACAGTCCAAGAAAGGTAACAAAGGTAATTTTAAAATGAGCAAACTTTGAATTGTAATTTGGATGATTTTTTTTTCATTTTTTGAGGTGTTTTACATCTATGCTTCTGTAAGAATTTATTTATTTTAGGAAGTTGAATCACAGGTGTTTTAATTAACACACATTTTTCTTCTTGCTGGGAAATGCACATTTTCAATTAAAATAAGCACAAATGACACAATATTTCTAACATAATATCAAAACTAATTGAATCTTTAATGTATATTTCCTAATTTCCACCAAGGATCTTGATAATGATACAGTACACAGAGAAGTCCATTTTAATCTGTTCCTACTGAAATATAATAACACAAATACACAGAAACATGCAGAAGCATACAAATTATGGTGTGGCATGGTAGCAAGACTCAGTTCCAGGTGCAATACCAAAAGCAAAGAACAGACCCAGGAGCAACCTCCTGCACCTGCCAAGATCAATTCTGCGTTCTCTGCTATGCACTAATAGAACTAAATGCAACTCAGTCACCAACTGGGAAAAACTCCAGAGTTTCCCTTGGGAGCCAAAATCGTGACTTCTGCCAGGAAACTGTGATAATACCAATGTTCCCAAAGATTAGAACATGAATTCTTAAGATCCTTAAGCCTCTATACACTCACCCAAGGGGGGCACTTAACAGCTAAGCATATTTGTTTCAAAAATATCAAGGGAAATTGGGCCATTGTATAATCCTCCTACAAGTAACTATTGAAAGTAGTTTAAAGGTATTTTCCAGAAATAGAAGTAAAATGGAGAAGTCAGGGGAGGTCCAATTTCTATCCATTATTAAATCAAATGCTTAGCTCTACACCCCGTAATGCATTCAGCTCTAGAATCTTAAACTAGCAAGTGTTGGTGAATTCTAATATCCATCTGTGAAAGGGAGCTCTAAGTAGCCTGGCTAGATGAGGCTGGGTTCCCCGGTAGTAATGACTGACAGCTCACTAGACAGCTGCAGGTAACTTTTCCCTGCTGCCTCCTCATGTCCGGCCACAGACTCCAAGGCCTTCTGGGTAACACTGTAAGTGGAAGGCATGAAGAAAGGACCTGTGGAAACAACTATCACACAAAAGAACAGAAAGGAGGACTTGGGAGCAGCGACAACAAAGGAGAATAAACAAGTGAGTCACTTCTTGGGGACTACAGGGACCCTCAATAGCTTTAACTAGTTTTTTCCTTACACGAGAGAAGGAAATGATGACCAGACCAATGGCATGTTCACTGCTGTTAGAACTCACTGTGGTCTGGATAAGGTTTGACGGTGTCACACGACGGCCCACGTGTGAACAGTTAATCCTAAAGCAGGGTTTTGAGAGCATGGAATCATAAGTTGACTGTGGTGTTTAGATATAGAGTCTATGCGGGCGATTAGGACTAGAAAAATTAATCCAGGTGATAATTAGAACTGAAAACTAGTAGCTCTATGAGAAAGAAAGAGGTCAGAGTAGAGTACCTGACCAGAATGCATAAGGACATTTTAAAAACATTTTCAAATGAAACATTTCAGTTCTTAACCTCTACATACAACCAGGATGCTTACCTCAGTGATCTCTGGTTACCTTACTTCTCTACTCAGCTAAGCTCATTGAAGCTCTCCAATCATTGCCGATCAGAGCAACAAGAAAGCAGCAAGGATTCTGAATGGGTAGCAGTGACATGCTCATTGTGAGTGCACTATTGATGAAACACTACACAAGGATTCTGAATGGGTAGCAGTGACATGCTCATTGTGAGTGCACTATTGATGAAACGCAGCACAGAACAATGACTCTTCTGACATAAATCTGCTCAATTTCAAGCCAGGTCCTCTAACCCAAAATTATTGTTGAGATTCATTTTCGCACTAAAACTAAGGAAATACAGAATGGCCAAGTCACACTAGACCTGGAAAACTGTTGTGTGTCTACATTTTGGCTCTAAATGTCTGGTTGTCAGTTTAGACCAGGCTTTTAAGTGGCAATTCTGGTGACTAGAGAGAGGATGCTGAGCCAGATGTCCTCTTAGTAGATGTATTCGGCTGGACTCCAGGAAGAGCATCTATTCTATGCTCACCTCATCACTAAAATTTTTAAGCATATTCACTCCCAAGTCATTAGTAGAAATACTCCTTGAGTAGAGGGTGAAAATGTAGTCCAAAAGCTTAATCACTATCAGTGCCCCTTCCAGTTCTAATGTGCCCCTTGCTACATAAAAAGGCAAAAGTTATTTTTTGTATTTACCTTACCTTAAACATGATCCATATTTACTAAGCATTTGCTTACTATATACTATATTTTTTAAGTTTAACATAGGTTTTTGAAAGAATTCACTAACGTCAAATACAGAAATAATGAAAATTGATGCATAAATATGAGCTATATTAACTATTGAAGAAAATGAAGAGAGTTTATGATAGAAGTACAATGGCCAGGAGAGGCTAACATTTTGAAAGATGGTAAAGAAGCTGCCTGCTTAAAATTCAAAAAGAATCCATAACCAGAACAGTGAATGGCAGGACTGTGTGGCTGAATAAGGCACACCAAAGAGAACGCGGTGAGCTAGTTTGAAAGGTGGGACAAGTGTTCCTATAGCTTTACAGCAAGTTGCAAACTGGCCCCTTCTTTACATACCATGCAAGTTCAAAGTATTATATAGGAGAAAGACATAGCTGGATTTAAGTCTTCTGAGGATTTTTCTAGAGTCTTGGAGATAAGTATGTTGGAACAGAGATCCAGAGGAGATGGAAAACAAAGAGAGAGGAAGTTGTTATTACTCAATAATAATGGGATGGTGGTGAGTTTGCAATGAAAGCTTCATAAATTAAAAAAAAAACTGAGAAATTATTTTGAGATTTAAAAGATTGCCTGTTTTGAGGAATAACATTTCCTTGCAATTTATGGAAAGATAATATTGTAAGTATATAATGAGTTTTTCAGCCAGCTCCCAAATAACAACACGGAGACTTATATTAACTAAGAAAGCTCAGCCTTTAGCTTAGGCTTGTCTCAACTGTCTCTTATAACCTTAATTAATTCATTTATATTAATCTGTGTTCTGTCACGAGGCATTACTTCTCTTTCATCTTGCATCTCCTGCTTGTTCTGAGTCTCCTCAAGTCCCCACCTTTCTTTTTCCCAGAGTGCTCTCTATCCCAGGAAGTCCTGTCTAACCTATTCCTGCCGAGCTATTGGCCATTCAGCTCTTTATTAAATCAGTCATACTGACACATTTTCACACAGTGTACAAATATCCCATAACATACATGAGAAAAAGAATGACTTGGCCTCAATCTTTAACTAGGGTGTTGTTTTTCTATTTAACTATTCTTTAATAAACAGTGCTAATTTCTTTTGCAGAATTGATCAGTTTGTACCATCTTAACAAAGGAAAAAGGACTTTGTGAGAGCAAATATCTTTCTGTCTTTCCATGTGTATGTGTAGATAAGATCTGTATGTACATGTGTGTATGTGTGTGTGTGTGCACTGCCAGAAGACAAAGTAGAAAACCATGCTCAAATTTATAAGAATAATCCACAATGTATTTGCTAACACTTTGAAGACATTTTCTCACAATTTATGGAAAGATAACTGTGAGTTCTTCAATGTATGATGTTAACAGGGAACTTTATATTTTTAATGTTACTTTATGTTCATAGTTCACAAAAGGAATAAAAATTTCAATTTTTGAGGAGTTAAATATGAAAATCCAATGAGCCATCAAGTTGAGGATGTCAACTAGACAGCTACACATTTAGAGCAGAGATCGAGAGATTGACTTAGAAAAATAAATTTGGGAAACACTGCCACATATGTGCTATTTAAAATCTTAGAACAGATGATCACACAGGAAATGAATGTGAAGTTTTATAAGGGATTATAATCTAGAAAGAAGCCATGTGTTTATAAGCAGAATCTGAAGGGAAAATTGGAGAAACTACTCCAGATATAGACAAGAAAATTAAAAGCATGAGCCTAGAAGCAAAAAAGTAGACACTTTCAATGAAGAAGTATTGTAATGCAAGTCAAATAATTTTAAGCATTCATGTAAAGTCACTCAAGAACATTGACTATATGTCTTTTTCACATTAAGGTAAATTTAAGTGAGGAAACTGTTCAAAAACAGTAATTAAGAAAACAGAGAAATTTCAGTCCAACTGAAATTAAATTATGCAGAAGACAAAATGAGTAAAGTAATGAATAGACTATTGAAATCCGTACAGAAGGGGCAACATGACATTTTAATTGATTCTCTTAATTCATATTTCTAATTTCCTCAATTACTACTTTTCATACTTAAGTCACTAGATTAAAAACTGTTCTCTCAACTTAAAAAATTGATCCCTAAGACATTCTAAATATAGGCTATTTTCAAATTATTAGAAATCAGTCTTTGGAGAATAATAATAGTTATAATAACATCTTATTAAATAAAAAATTATAAAACTCTGCAATCTCAATTAAAACTTAAGAGACTTAGTCATGTTCACTTTATAATGTCAGATTTTAAAATGATGAATCTTCTTACTAACCCTGATTACTGACTTCACCAATAAGACGGAAAAGTGAGGTTTAGGTTCCAACATTCCAGAAAAACTTTTACCACAATAAAAAAAAAAAATTAAGTGAATTAAATGAAACAATCTAGAAGGAAGTAAGGCTGAGAGCATTAAACTTTTTTCATGATTCACATCTAAAAATAATTCATGTGTCTGTTTTCGAATAAGTTTAATGGGGTTGGGGGTTTAGCTCAGTGGTAGAGCGCTTGCCTAGCAAGCGCAAGGCCCTGGGTTCAGTCCTTGCTCTGGGGCGGGTGGGGGTCGGGGAATGTTTAACAATGGTGTTTTTATAAACTTTATTCATTTAATTAAGCACAATTGCATGATCTAGCTTGGAAACATATACTACATATAGCAAATTCGATGAGAAACCATGTATCCAAAATACATTTTTTGCAGCATAAATGAACGTTTATAATGAATTTTTATTAGTTTGTGGACAATAACATTATATATCAAAACTAAACTATGGCAATTTTCCATAATATTGGGAGCTATATATATAATGTTATTGTCCACAAACTAATAAAAATTCATTATAAACGTTATTTTAAAACAAAATATTAGTTTTGAGGGAAAACATCTTTATTTCATGGGAATATAATGCTTCATTGGGAAAACATGTTTGGACAGAGTGGCTGGAAGTGAAAGCACATGACTTAACCAGAGCACGTGGAGATCAGAGAGAAAACTCCATCTGTGTTTTCCCATATGTGAAAACAGCATGGCGGAACTCTGGGGAGCAGACATCGGGAGCCAAAGGGGCCCTGTTCTTCGGAATTGCTTGAATGTTGTATTAAAAGTACCGGATGCTTGCTCTATAATTCTCAGGGGAGCTCCTGAGCCGTGTTGAAGAGGAAAAGGACAGCACCTGGCAAAGCGTGATGGTCACTTTGACTCTATCATTTTCGGGTTTGGGAAGGAAGCCAGGTCCCCACTGTGGGTGCTCACAGTGGGGCGGGGGGTGTGCTGAGGAGAGCAACAGAAATGACACAGGACATGGCCCAGCCTGTATGAGTCAGCTCTTCCAAACTCAGGAAGCCTCTCCTGAACTAGATGACCTCGATTTGATTCAATGACAACATTTTCTGGGCTGCCTTTGGACCCATGCATGCTGAACTAACTGACCTTCCCATAAATCCATTCTCTACTTAGCCATCACAGTGTTTTGTGTTTCCTCAGGGAGTTGTCCCCTGTTTATCAATGCTGGCCTTGACCTCCCCAGCTCCAGCCTCAGTCTCCCAAGTGCTGGACTTTCAAGCAGACACCACCCCACCAGGCCCAGCCTCAAGGCAACTTTTTAAAGTTAAATTAAATACACTTAAATTAAAATTAAAATGAGAAATAAGTTCAATTTCTTTAGTTAATTTTACTCACCTGCCTCTAGTAATATAACCTTATTGCTGTTGGTTTTTCTTTTAGAGTCATAATATTTTTCTTTTCACCCTAAAATAATACCAAGTGATACATAAATTTTCATGCTTTGGAATATAATTTTGTATATATATATATATATATATCACATATAGGATAAAGGTCAAGTGAGAGGTGAGAGTGTCTTAGTAGCTGTTCTGGTTGCTGCAATAAAACACTCTAACACCTAACAAATACTATCTTAACTTAAGGAAGGAAAGGTTTGTTTTGGCTTCCAGTTCGGGGGTAGAGTCCATCAAGGAAGGAATAATGAGCTGTGAGGAGACTGGAGGTAGCTGGTCATTTCACACCCACCGTGAAGGCAGGCATAGGAAGAGATGATGAACTGGTGCCTGGCATGGGGGGCTCCCTCCCTCCATTTTACCCAGTCCAGCTTTCCTGCCCAGGGAAGCGTCCCAAGCATAGGACACAGATCTTCCTACATAAATGAATGCAATCCAGATAACCCCTCTCTGGGATTTGCAGAGAGTCATTTCCTCAGTGAGAGTCTAGATTTGTCAAGTTGACAATTAACAGGAACCACCACAGGGGACTTGGGACAGGAAAGGACAAAAGATTGGGGAAAAGAGGAGGTGGCAAAGGTATTTATTCCATGTAATAAAAATAGCAAAATATTCTTGTATTTCTATCCCTTGATAGAATTCAGAAAACTGCATTATATCATGAAAAGGCCACAGTTGGAACCATCTTCAAGAACCTTCATGTTTTATTTGCCATTTCTCAACATGGACAGACATCTTACATATGGTTTCATGTGAAACAACCAGGTGAGATTTACGAGAGATTAGAATAGAGATTAAGATCATTTACCTTTACCTCCTCAAAACTGCTAAGTTGGTTTGGTCTTTGCTTTTGGATATCATAGTATAGGACATAAAGGAGCAAGATATTTCTATTCTGCCATAAATTGAATTATTTATAAAATATGCAAGTTACTTTGTAACACTAAGATGATAAAATGTAAAAATATTGGTGTTTCCTGGAGTCCTCTGGGAGTAATGGATAATTTTGTGTTTCTAGTATAGACTTGGATATTAGTTAAAATATTAAGGCAACTACCCACTACACTTGAAGGTAAGTTTGAGATGATGCAAGAGAGTTTGGAATCATTTTGAAAGCAGAAAGTTACTCATGAAGCAATCTGAAGTTATAGACAGATTATTCCATGAGGAGATATGTTTCCATCAAGCAGAATCCATTGTGGGCTTTTATGGAAGGGACTGTAGATTCAGGCGAGGTGTTGTGTAAAGGCTGAACAAGCTCGCCTCCCTCTCCCTGCATGCCTCCTCCTGTTACAGGGCACTAATCCCTAAGCAAGCAGGTAAAATACAATAGGCTGCCTAGGAGAACAATGATGCCACAGCTTCAGTGTGCAAGGGGAAATGAGGGGAATTCACATAATGGATAAAAGACAAAGAGGCAAATTAATCAGGAAACCTAATATTTGTGTACGCATTTTTGAGATAGGCGTTCACTATGTAGCCTTAGCTGGCTTTGAACTCACATTCCTGCCTCAGCATCCTAAATGCTCATAGTTTTGCTTTGAGTAGAGAGTTAAATTTATCGACAGAAGAAATTTCCTAAATCATTTAGACTGTGAGCCTTTTAAGATGAGTTTTGAAGCTGACAAGGGCATATTGCTATGCAGAGGTGAGCTGAACATCTGAAGCCATTTGAAACACAGTGCTGGCCTAAAAAGGAATTGCTCTGACCCAGCACTCTGGAGCACACTCAGGACAATGCTGATAAATGAAAATTTAGTACCATTTCTGCTGGCCTGGGTAATTTGTGAAATGTATGTCTATGTCTATGTTTATGAATGATATGTATACATGTGTAACTCTCTTCAAAACTCCCTTGAATCATCTCAAACCTATCTTCAAGGATATACTAGATACACAAAATTATGCATTACTCCCAGGGGACTCCAGGAAACACCAATATTTTTACATTTTATCATCTTAGTGCTAGAAAGTAACTTGCATATTTTATAAATAATTCAATTTATGGCAGAATAGAAATCCCTGGCTCTTTTATGAAAGTTCTACTGTCTCCTCTTCCTTGTTAGGGAACAATCTAGCAGGTATGTACTTTTATTCTTGTTTAGTGATTACTCCAATAATAATATATCAAGAACCAGAATAGACAAAACAACTAAACATTGGAATTCTGCACGCTTTGAAGAAAGGTTCTAACTGAAGCTTTCTATAAATTTAAGCAAACTTCTGAATTTCTGTGAATATCAGTTTGCTCATCTGCAGTATGGCTATAATCATCATCATCTTATAGGTTTGCTGTTAATGTGTTAGTATAGTTATGATACAGCTACTTAGAATAATATCACTTGTATGTACTCTTAATAGATCTTTGTAAGTATTAGGTTATCATATTGTATTTATATCCAAGATATGCTTTGAATGACAATAAATATCATCATATAAACACATTTATTAGACTGATTTTTCTCAAAAATGAACTACTTGATTGTCAAACAGATCTAATGAAACACCTTTTACTTCCAGAGAATGACTCCATGGGAATTAAGTAGCTGACCTATTGTACATAGGACACCAAAGTAGAGTCTTGCTAACTTTAACCTCACTGGACTCATGTGGTGCATAGATAAGATGTTGCACATTACTGTGAAAAGAAGAGAAACAGAGTAAGTTTGCAGGATAAAAAGAATAAATTTTCTCTCCTACCCTTTGTCTCTGTGTGTAATTTTGATCAGTAACTCACAATATTGCTCTTTTTTTTGTGATGTGAACTGTACTTAGCCTCCTTTTAGTACATTGCAATAATAATCATCAGGAAAACACTGGAGAAGAAATTGCTTGGGATTTCTGACTTGTAGAAAGATCACACCTAAAGCAGGTAGATCAGAAGCTCTCCACTTCTTCAGGTTAGTTGAGTAGGGGCTAAGCACTGTTAAGTACTGTTGAGAAGGTTAATTGAAGGTCTTTATTTTCTTTTATTTATTTAAGAATTTTTTGTTCATTTTATATACCAACCACAGATCCCCCTCTCATCCCTCCTCCCACTTCACCTCAGCCTTAACCCTGACCCATCTCCCATCCCCTCCTCCAAGGTAAGGTCTCCCATGGGGAGTCAGCAAAGTCTGGTACATTCAGTTAAGCCCTTCCCTGCAGCATCAAGGTTGAGCAAGGCCTCCCACCATAGGCAATGGGCTCCAGAAAGCCAGCTCATGCACCCAGAATAGATCCCCCTGTCAGGGGTCTCTCGCACTATTTTAAGCATCTTTGTATGTTTTCATTTATAGACGAACGAAGTTGGCGTGGCCAGGGGGGTTGGTCACTTAATTGGCAGCTGCCACTCACTTGCCTTGTGCTAAGCTTCTCGAGGCCAGCCCAGAAGCCAACATTTTTAGTACATGGCCACATTGTCCTTATGGCATTCCAAAGGCTTTAAACACTCCACAGATTCACAGAGGAAACCACTTCACAGTTCCCGAAAGTGAGGATTTGTGTTTAAGTAACTGAATGTAGGGGTCATGAAAAATTTAGCAACAGGAAGAGGTTTCTGAACATAACAGAACAACCAACAAAATTCAAACATCCAACACTCAGTGAGATGAAGGTGTTTCTGGTAGTGTGTATCCATGCAGCTCTACTGCAATCTTGGTTCTGAAGACACCGCATGCGCAGTTGTACCGTGCATGCTGTCATACCTCCTGTGATAAGGAATGCTGTCTAAACTACCTTCTTTCAGATTTGAGATTATAGAGTAGGTTACAGATTACAGTGTTTTTACTGTGCATGCACAGTTTTGCCTTCTTGCAAAAATATCATAGCTTAATTACAAACAACACTGTTAATATTATTTTTTCTGTTGTAAACTTTCAGCATATACTTATCAAATCATTGCCTATTTATAGTGTTGTGTTGTAATGGAATTTAAAAATTACTAAATTTTTATTTAAAAATTTAAAATTTTAAAAATTATATTTGTGCTGCTGACTTGGGTTTTAAAAGAAATTCATAAGCAAATTTGACTTAGGAGCAGGGGTAGAATTTTTCAACAATTTTTCAGTTTATCTTAAACATAATTCTGCCCTGTTTTTTGTTTTTTTTTTTTTTGTTTTTTTTTTTTTTTTTTTTTTGGTTTTTCGAGACAGGGTTTCTCTGCGTAGCTTTGCGCCTTTCCTGGAGCTCACTTGGTAGCCCAGGCTGGCCTCGAACTCACAGAGATCCGCCTGGCTCTGCCTCCCGAGTGCTGGGATTAAAGGCGTGCGCCACCACCGCCCGGCCTGCCCTGTTTTGCTATGTAATTATGTGACATGGCATTGTGAATGTGGACAACTGTAAATCATGACATTGATCATCATGAAAATACATTGAAGATCCTACACTATGTATCAAATATTCAATCAAAATACCATTCTTTATTTCAAAACAGTTTCATTCGTTGTATTAACATGCAAATTTGCTTTTATCTTTCATGAATTATAAAATTATAGGCATCTTAAGTATTGTACTAAAATTAATTTCTTTATAATTTATTATCAGTACATTTTTATTCTACCCTATTTTATGTACCTATATATACCTAAAGTATCATAAAACTTTCTTAAGCCAAAAAGTGTAGTGACATTATGAGCATTGGAAATATATATATTTTGGAAATACATATATACATGCAATAACAATTAATGAAAAAAGAAGTCATGAATTTGAAAGAGATCAAGGACAGGTATATGAAAAAATTTATATGGAGGAAAAGGAAATGAGAAATGTTGTAATCATATAAGAATATTAAAAGTTTTTTTTTTTTTGAAAGAGTGTTGAGAGTGTAAGAAGATTGGGAAGGCCCCCTTGACTCCATCCTCAGAGATCACTGTGGTCCAGGCTTTGCTGGAGCCCTGGCTTGTCTACAGAGGGTGTTCCTCTAGTCACAACTGTCTACAGAGGGTGTTCCTCTAGTCACAACTGTCTACAGAGGGTGTTCCTCTAGTCACAACTGTCTACAGAGGGTGTTCCTCTAGTCACAACTGTCTACAGAGGGTGTTCCTCTAGTCACAACTGTCTACAGAGGGTCTTCCTCTAGTCACAACTGTCTACAGAGGGTCTTCCTAGAGTCAAAACTGTCTACAGAGGGTCTTCCTCTAGTCACAACTGCCTACAGAGGGTCTTCCTAGAGTCACAACTGTCTACAGAGGGTCTTCCTCTAATCACAACTGCCACAGCTACCACTGGCTCCTGCAGCCTCCTTTTGACTGTGCACTTTACAGTTTTTGAGTACAACCCAGAAGGATTTCTGCATACTGCCTTGTATCATGTCATCATCTCCCCAGCCCAACGTCTTTTAAATGGGCTTTAATGCTTGCTTGTGAACTCAGTCATGTGTAGGGAAGTCTAAAGTAGAGTGCTTGCTTGTGAACTCAATCATGAGTAGAGAAGTCTAAAGTAGAGTGCTTGCTTGTGAACTCAGTCTTGAGTAGAGAAGTCTAAAGTAGAGTGCTTGCTTGTGAACTTGATCATGAATAGAGAAGTCTAAAGTAGAATACCTAAAGAGCAGACAAAGGGGGGCTTTTGCATCCAGCAACTGGAAGGTGCTGAATCTTTCTTAGGTTTTTAGGGAGTATCAGAGCTAGAATGCCTCCTTCACCACAATGGCTGGAAGCAGCTAATGTGCTCTAGACAACAACTAGAGCAGAGGGTAGGAAGAGCCAAGACTAGAAGAAGAGAGACTCTGAAGAGCTGAGTATAAGATTGCAGATCCTAGCCACTGAGGAGTTCAGTCGAGCCACTGGAGTTAAAATCTGAGACCTGGCATCTGAACCTAACTGCAGCTGTGTGCAGAGTCACTAACATTCAAAGTTTTATAAAGTTGAGGACTTCTATTTTTGGAAGTAATAGATCTCAGGGCCCAGAACCATGGTCTACTCTTGAAAACACAGAGAAATAAACTTGCATCTTGGCACCAATAATGCCACAGTGAGACTTACATGTATAAATCTTTAGCTTAGGTCTCACACCCTGAGGAACTAATGGCCTATGAGCTTGAAGCATAGCTCATAACCTCCTGTCACTACTCATGATTTCCAGCCAAGTTAAAGAATGCTCTACACTTTTGTGCCAAATTCATATATACCACTGAAAGTTCCAAAAAGCTCTACTGTGGTATTTACACCAACGATAAGAGATAGGCACAAAGCTTTGAGAGACAAACACCAACAATATGAGACTCTAGTAATGAACTTGCTAATGGAAACTAAACTTTAAACGTCAGAAACCAGGAGTGATGTGTGTTTATCACAAAGAGCTTTTACAGAAATTCCCTGTAGGAAAATTTTGCTAAGGGATTTGCTACAAATATTGCATATTTATTATGCAATGTATGCAAAAAATTGAGGCCTGTGAGGGAAACGATTTAACTGAGGCATCCATTGAGTCTCTCTGTGCACTCTGGTAAGTGGCACATATTGTATCATATTTTATCAGATGATGACATCTCAATATATTTATTATACTTTTAAGCAAGTTCCAGGAAAGAACAATTTTAATAAGCCATACTTACACATTAGAACTACAGATCCTGGAACACAAATGGGATTCAGGGAGAGGAGCTTCCCTGAGGTCTGTGTTATTACTAAAAAGTAAATATTAAAATGTTAGAAAAATGCTAGGATAAGTTCTTTACCACTTGTGAAAGAGAATATGAAGCATAAAAAAATCTTGTCATTACTTTTAACCACTGAGTAATATTCCATTGTGTAGATGTACCACATTTTCTTTATCCATTTTTGGTTTAGGGGCATCTAGGATGTTTCCAGATTCCAGCTATTACGAATAATGCTGCTATGAACATAGTTGAGCAAGTGTCCTTGTGGTATAATTGAGCATCCTTGAGTATATCCCCAAGAGTGGTATCGCTGGGTCTTGAGGTAGATTGATTCCCAATTTTCTGAGAAACCACCATACTGACATTTGCAGACAAATGAATGGAACTGGAAAAAAAAAATCAGCTTGAGTGAGGTAACCCAGACTAAAAAAGACAAACACAGTAGGTACTCATTCATAAGTGGATATTAGATGTAAAACAAAGGATAACCGACTACAATCCACAGCCCCAGAGAAGCTAGGTTTCAAGGATCCTAAGAGGAACGTATGGATAGCCCTGGGAAAGGGAAATAAATGGGATCTCCTGGGTAAACTAGGTATAGAGTGGATGGGCAATGGAAACATGAGGAGTCAAGATGACCGAGTTAGGGGAGGGATGGAGAGAGAGAGCAATGGAAATTGAGGGAGGCATTATGGGCTCAGGGAGAAATCTGGTGCCAGGGAAATTCCCAGGAATCCACAAGAATGACCCCAGCTAAGACTTCTAGCAATAGTGGAGAGGGTGCCTGAACTGCTCTTCTCCTGTAATCCGATTGGTGAATACTCTAACTGTCATCATAGAATCTTCATCCAGTAACTGATGGAAGCAGATGCAGAGATCCACAGCCAAGTACTGGGCTCCAGGAGTCCAGTCAAAGAGAGGGAGGAGGGATTGTACGAGCAAGGGAGTTCAAGATCATGACAGGGAAACCCACAGAGACAGCTGACCCAAGCTTGTGGTGGGAGCTCACAGACCCTAGACTGACTGCTAGGGAGCCTGCATGGGACTAACCTAGGCCCTCTACTTGTGGGTAATAGTTGTGTAGCTTGGTCTGTTTGTGCAGCCCCTAGCAGTAGGATCTGTCCCTGATGTGTGAGCTGGCTTTTTGGAACCTATTCCCTATGGTGGGATGTCTTACTCAGCCTTGATGCAGTGTCAAAAGTACTTGGTCCTACCTCAACTTGGTATGCCATGCTTTGTTGACTCCCATGGTAGACCTTTCCCTTTCTGAGGAGTGGATGGGGGGGGGATAGAAAGGAGGTAAGATGAAGGAATGAGAGATGAGGAGGGAGGGAACACTGTGGTTGATAGGTAAAATAAATAAAAAATTTAATAAAAATATGTAAACAAAAAAATCTTGTCATATGTGAAAGCTATTGAAATGACACTTGAGAGGAAGACTTTGGAAAAGGGAGCAACTTAAGTCTCAGTGACAAGCTGGCTACAACAACACATAGTCTATTACCTGTCAAACTCCATTTATCTAAGATACTTGAACATTCTCTGGCTTTGACTAAATCCAAGCAAAAACTCAAAAAGAATGGGAAACTAAGAAAATAACATTAATTCAAGAGGGAAAGATTGTATGTCAATTGAAGAGGTATGTCTGACTTATAGCTGAGATTGGGATGGGTAGAACAGACAGTTGAAATGCAGTCTAGTATTTATAGGAGTGGTATCATGATCAAGATAATTAGATTTCCATCAAAAAGACACCTTCCACCACAAGGATCACTTGGGTGAGACTGAGGATCAAAAAGTTGGTAAATTATGTATTTTCCTAGACTCCCACAAAATTCTAGAGCATTAGATTTGGCCAAGTTGCTGATTACTGTATCCTACTGGGGATCTTGGAAGACCTTAAGACAAAAGCAAACATTTATTATCTAACCTAATAAATAAAAATGCATTCTGGGTGAAGGTCTGAGGGGGAAGAATATTCATTCCATCTCTGGGCATTACATACAATTCCCATCAATGAATGTGATATAACTCTCTAGATCTCAAGGGAAAGTTGTTTTTAAACCTAAGAGTGTGACCCTAGGAACTCTGAAGTACTAAAAAAAATTGTAAGATGACCAGAGACCTGCTGCTTTAAAAATACTAACTTATAATCAGACTAATGTTGCTAACTGGTATCTATTCTAACTTGTTTTAGATACTGTGCCAGTTTGAATGCAAATGTCCACCCAAGACTCACAGGTTTGAACATTTGGTCCCCAGTTGGTGGAACTGTTCTGGAAGGATTAGGAGGAATGGACTTGTTGGAGGAGGTGTCTCACTTGGGGTAGATTTTGAGGTTTCAAAAGGGTTATTCCATTTCAAGCTAGTCCTCTCTGCCTCAGGATTATGGGTTGAGACGTGAGATCTCAGTTGTTCCTGCCACCATGCCTTTGCTTCACCATCATAGACGCTAACCCTCCGAAACCATAAGCTCAATTAAATGCCGTAGTGAGGGCATTTTGAACAGCAATAGAAAGTAACAAATAAAAGTACTGACCACTTATGAGAGAGGTTGATGGCAACTTATCATGCTTTTGTGTCAAATTGTATGATCAGAGTGAAGTCAGTAGGTATCACAGTGGTATTTAAACATCTCAGGCTACTCTGGTGAATACCACAAACCAACAAAAATTAT
This sequence comes from Peromyscus maniculatus bairdii, assembly GCF_049852395.1. NCBI lineage: Eukaryota > Metazoa > Chordata > Mammalia > Rodentia > Cricetidae > Peromyscus > Peromyscus maniculatus. Next base: position 32,482,502 of record NC_134865.1, read on the forward strand.
GATACTGGGACTTTTTCAATCTTCAAACACTTGAAAGAATAGAAAAAAAAGAAACAAGTTGGAAGAATTCTTTCATTTCATATGTAATGCAGACTCAGAAACAGTGGAACTATATACAATTAATATTATCTTGAATAGAGTTTTATCAGTGGCCATTTCATAAATTTGGTTTTCAATGCTGACCTTTTTCAGAGATTGCTTAAATGACTGTTTTTTTTTTTTTTTTTCGTTTCTCGAGACAGGGTTTCTCTGTGTAGTTTTGCGCCTTTCCTGGAACTCACTTGGTAGCCCAGGCTGGCCTCGAACTCACAGAGATCCGCCTGCCTCTGCCTCCCGAGTGCTGGGATTAAAGGCGTGCGCCACCACCGCCCGGCTTAAATGACTGTTTTTACATTGTAGATTCTTCATGCTTGATCATGGTGCTAGACAAAATAACACATCAAATTAGCATAGAATGTAGGGTGGTGGTGGTGCATGCCTTTAATCCTAGCACTCGAGAGGCAGAGCCAGGCAGATCTCTGTGAGTTCGAGGCCAGCCTGGGCTACAGCGTGAGTTCCAGGAAAGGCACAAAAGCTACACAGAGAAACCCTGTCCCAAAAAACGACAACAACAAAAATTAGCATAGAACTTAGCATGATGATTATAGTGGTCCTTCTTGGGGAGGAGAAGTTAGTTTAGCTTGCAGTTCCATATCACAGTCCATCACTGAAGTAAGTCAGGGAAAGCACCTGGAGGCATAAACTAGAGCAGAGACCATGGAAAAATGATGCTTACTGGCTTGACACGGATTGCTCAGCCTGCTTTACTGTACAGCTCTGGACCAGGAGCATAGGTGTGGCACTGCTGCTGCTTCCAGTGTAGGATGGACCCATCCACATTAGTCAGTACTCAAGGAAATGCCCCGTAGGTTTGCCCACAGGCAAACTTGGTGGGGGTAGTTTCTCAATTGATGTTCCCTCTTGCAAGACAACACTATCTTGTTTAAGTTGGTAAAAACTCCCACAAAACTAGCAGCGCAATAAGGACAATATGGAATGTTGAGGAATATTTAATTTTGCAAAGATTGCTACATTTGTTTATTCTGTGGACTATTACTTTAACCGTGTAAAGGTGTGGTGCATTTGTTTATGTTCATTTCTTTAATCATGTAAGTAATCATGTAAGTACGTGTGTTTAATTTTGTTAAGATGTGTTGTATTTGTTTTACCTTGCCGGCCTAAGGCACCTGATTGGGTTAATAAAAAGCTGAATGGCCAATAGCTAGGCAGGAGAGGGATTTGTAGGCTGGCAGGCAGAAAGAATAAATAGGATGAGAAATCTAGGCTCAAGGGAAGAAGAGGAATGAGAAGAAGAAACGAAGAGAGAACGAAGGAGAGACCAGGGCCTAGAAGCCAAGAAGTCTCCAAACAGACACATAGAAGAAGCTGCAGAAGTAAGTTATACAGAAGGAAGAAAGGTTAAAAAGCCCAATGGAAAAGTTAAATTAAAAAGGAACTGGTTGATTTAAATTAAAAGAGCTCGCCAAAAAATGAGCCTAAGCTAGGCTAAGCATTTAAAACTAAGACGTCTCCATGTCATGATTTGGGAGCTGGGTGGTGGCCCAAAAAGAAGAAGCCGGTACAAGGGAGGTGCTCATTACAGTGGCAGCTGTGGCCACGGCTTCAGAAATCCTTCCAGATATGCTGAGAGAAGTGTTTACCATCTTTAAGATCCAAGAAGAGAAGACCCTGGAGATCATTTGACTCCTAGAAAAGAAAACAAGTTACTAGAAATAACTAGGTAGTTTCTGGCCCAAGGAGCCCCAAGTTATTTAATGTTTTTTGTTTTGTCTTTATTTAAATTTTGCACCTGTGAAATAAGAATAGTGAAATGGGGTTGGGGAGATAACGTTCTTTTCCATGGCTTTGAGGAAGATGCGTGCACGCGTGCGCATGCGCTTGCACATTGGGCAAACACACACACACACACACACACAGAGAGAGACACACACACACACACACCCTCATCAAAATTAGTCAATTTGATCTTGATAATAGTCATAATAAATCATATCCCATCAATGACAAGAATGAGTCCTCTGTTCCATGAAAACCATGAGTCTTTTCCTCTTATACTTCTTCATGAAATAACATGTAACTACAGCAGAGAAGGGAAGTCAATTTCTAAAGTCTGACTTTCAACGGGTCTAATTTTTTAAAAATAACATAACTAACCTCTAATATTTGTAAGGAAACTATAAGCCATAGACACTGAACTGATGTTTGGAAACTTCTGGGTGACTGGTCTGTCTGTGGCAGAGCTGTGATAACTAACCTGAATAGCTTCTGGAAGCCATTCACCCCCGGCAGCTTCAGGAGCTCCAACAATAGTACCACTCTTCCTGCCAAAGGCTCCATAGCATGGACACTGGAAGAAAGGGCAGCAGCTTTCTGGAATTTATCCCCTTGCTGAGATTGCAAAGCACTTGGCAAAGGAGAGGATGTGGCTAGGTGGGGGCCACCTGATGCCTTCTCCACATCCGCCTTTTCTGTGGTTGATAATAAAACATTTAAAAATAAGGTAATTGTGACTGATACTTGACAGAAAATTGTGTGTGTGTGTGTGTGTGTGTGTGTGTGAGAGAGAGAGAGAGAGAGAGAGAAGGGGGGGTCCAAAAGAGAGTTAAGAGAGAGGAAATCATTTCTTTAAATAAAATAAATTTAAGCTCATTTTTCACAAGTATGATCTAAAAACACTCAACAACTTCATTCAGCTTCCTGATCCTGGGATGAATATAGAAAGTGGGTGAACTTTCAATATTGACAATGGAGGCCAAAAATGGGATGCCATAACCTGGAGCAGGGAGAAGGGAGAGGAAACAGACCAGAAACAAACAAACAAACAACGCTTTGCTCTGAAAGGCTGCCTGAATGGAAAATGCGCATGCTCATCCCCTCTGGCCACTATGGTGTTAATGGCTGCTATTAGCTTCTGTTTACTGAAAGACACCCCTGGGCCCCCTTCATGTTCTGTGGATTTTGCAAGCAGAGATACCAGCCAACTGCCTGGATTCCAGTCTAGCCTTTCAAGGATCTTTTATATCAAACATTTTATAACTATCTTGAGCAGAGATTAGGCATTTTTATTGTCCATTGTAAAAGCTGCCAAGAACCTTAACTCGGCGTTTTCTTCCTACAACTTAATTCTCTGCCTGTGCAAATGTGACCTCCTCTTTTCATATTTTCCTATGGGGACCCAGGGAAGGAACCTTTACACGCATGAGGTGCATGCAGCTCACTCTGACATGATTAATGAAGCCCCTTGCCTCTGACCCAGGGGTGTTGTGTCTTCTGGCACCCATGAGTCTTCAGCATGCTAACTTTATTACATCATCAGGAGGGGAAAATCTCAGATTCTCAAAACTTGGCAGTATTCATCCATATAAAATCTGGTTTGGGAATGAGAAATAGGGTCTTGAGATACCTGGGAAAGGTTATAAAGCAGCTGTGGGATTTGAAGATAAACTGTGTAAAATAGGTAAATGAGAGCTCCTTGTAGCTCAAGTCCATATCTCACAGAGTCTCAAAGAAGCAAACTACATTATTCAGCAAATAATAAAAATAGAATATATATTTGGGAGAAGCAGAGATATTGAACTCCAGGGAATGTAGGAGAGTTGAACAAAAACTCTGAATACTCTATAATAATGCTAGAAGTGATAATTAACTCTCCATGGGAGCTTGCTGTTTACAAGGCAATTCCATATACAATATTTTATTTGTGTCTTATGAAACTCTTTGGAGATAGGCTTCTTTATTTCCTTAATTACATAGCAGAGGAGATTAAAGTTTAAGAAGGTTGTATCACTTGCCAAAACCCCAAACTACTAGTTGGAAAACAAAGAGTATAGATAGACCTAAGGAAATTAAATGAACACCAAAATGAGAGCAGTATTTGTCAATAGGCTTACGATATTTTGTGACCAACTATCCCTTTTATTTTCAGAATCATCCATTTTAGTTTTGCTCCTCTGTAAACCCTCCTTTCTCGCTCATGGAGAAGAACAGACGTCTTATACTTACTCTGTGCACTTTAGCTATAATAGTCTTTTTCCCATTTCATCCTGCAAAGGGGCTCATATTCTCCCACTGCTTTGTTTCCATTCAATTCACTGCACCCACAACACTAAAACAAATAAATAAGAACCTCCAATCCCCTTGAATTCCAAATGTTCTAAAATCTGCACACATTGTAGTAATCCTCAGAGCTCATCGTTTGTGTTGTTATTTTTGTATGTTTGCTTTTGTGCATTTGGGACAGAGCTGTAATATGTTGCCCTGACTAGTCTAGATTCCATCTGTAGACCAGGCTAGACTTATACCTGTGGTGATCCTTCTGTCTTGGTCTTTTGAGCCTCACAAGGACAGGTGTGCACCAGCAGGTTCAAATAGACCTGACCATATGAAATGCTTTGGTCTTTTGATTGTGGATTAACTTTTCACTTACCCATTTTCACCTGTATTTCAAGTTACTATTGCTTGACCATTCTAATGGGTCTCTCATAAAACCAGTGCTGGCTAATTTTATTTCAACTTGACCTAAGCTAAAGACATCTGACAGAAGGAAACCGCAATTAAGAAAATGCCTCCATAAGATCAGATTGTAGGCAAGCCTGTATTACAGGGCATTTTCATTGGTACCATCCCTGGGCTGGTGGTCCTAGGTTCTATGAGAAAACAGGCTGAGCAGGCCATGAAGAGCAAGCCAATACTCTTCCATGGCCTTTGCATCAGCTCCTTCTTCCAGGTTCCTCCCATTTGAATTCCTGTTCTGACTTCCTTTGATAATGAACTGTGATATGGTAGTATAAGCCAGATAAACTCTTGCCTCCCCAAGTTGCTTTGGTGAAGGTGTTTCATCATGGCAATGGAAACACTAACTAAGACACCCATCTAGTTCTTTCACTCATGGTGTTCCCTCTTGTTTCCTCCCATTCCTTCCCTCTTTCTCAGTGGGCTGCCCTAGGCCTTCTCATATATGGCCTTGATTTGATAACCACTCACTATGCAATGGCACAGCACTGTATTGCTAAGTCTGAATTCTTTCTTGAGCTTCAAACCTTCGTGCCAAAGTATTTAATTTGTACCTCAGTATGAAACCCCATAGAATCCTATAGCTCAATTGTTCAGTATCAAAATACTCCATTTTCTCTCTAAACTTTTTTTTGTACTCCATTGCAGTATTAAATGAATCACACTGACTTAGGTGTACAAATCAAAATGACTAATTTCTTTTCTTTAGATCTCAAATTTAATTGGAGAGAACATTTGTTCATTTTCCTCCAGAATCTCTCTCTCATGACTGCTATCCTCTGTTTCAATGTCTTAACTTCATGTAGCTCTGCATATCAAACAGTCCCTTTCTTCAAGTACACTGGATATATCATTTGGTATAAAATGTAATATTATTTCACTACCCCCAAAATTAGCAACTTTAGTGCATTCCAATGACAATTGACAACCTTTTCCTAAAAGTACTCATACTGTCACATTTGTGATTATTGCTGAATTCTTCACACCTATTCTCAGGACTTACTTGCATAGCCATGTACACAGAAGTGTACTATACAGCAATAAACACACATACCCACCAGTACTTCAGAATCATCCCTGATAAACAACATTCTTCCATCCTTACGTATCTGTTGTGATAACTCCATGAACTCTGCTTCTCTAACCTCTTTGCATTATTGTCAGGTAAAATTAAAATCTCATTGCCTTTTACCTTTTACTCATATGAAACTGAGTAAAAATCCAAGAGTCTTAAGTATATCGTATTCAAATGATTGATTTATTATTATATACTATAATATATGTCTCTCTGAATAAACTGATGTCTTTTAAAATGAAAGTATTATACTATTCAATATCATATTACGAGATATAAAAATGAAGCCTAGGAAGAAAATATACCACAAGCATGGTGCATGAAGTGATCGACAAAGGAAGAAAATTAAGTTCCTCTACTTGTATTTATACTTTCTCCCTGCTTTATTCCCTAAGATGATGAGTGAGGTGGAGTCCAAAGCAACCTCTAATAAAAATAGCAATGTTTAAGCACAACAAAATTGAAGATGAAGCATATCATTAAGATGCATAAGCCTATGACTCCATATAGCAGCAGGTTTTCCAAAAGGCGTCTCAGAGAGGGCCCAGCATTGATGATGTACCAGAAGCCAGAGGCCTTGAACTTGGTCAACAATACATTCTGCAATGAACATTTACAAGTAAAGCTGAATGGACAAAAGGATATACTGCACAACACACCACAGCTTCCAATGCCACTAAGACAAATGAAGAGGTGTTGGGGAGGCAGGAAAGATGGAAGGAGGAGCAAAGTGGTTTGTGTGGTAGTTTAAACAAAATTGCCACACACACACACACACACACACACACACACACACACACACACACACAGCCTGAAACTCATAGGGAGTGGCACTATTAGGTGTGGCCTTGTTGGAGGAAGTGTGTCACTGGGGGCAGGCTTTGAGGTTTCTGATGTTTAGGATACTGCCTGGTGTTTCAGGCCATTTCCTGTTGCCTACTAGATGTAAGACTACCAGATACTTAGCCAACACCCTGTCTGCCTGCATGTTGCCATGGTTCTGTCATGATGATAATGAAACAAACCTCTGAAATGTAAGTGAGCTTCCCCAATTATATGATTTTCCTCTATAAGAGTTGCCATGGTCATGGTGTCTCTTCACAACAATAGAAACCCTAAGACACCTTGTTTTATTTTTAATTAATATTTATAAATTTTTCCTTTTGGAGGAACATTACAGGGGTGAGAGGCCGATATGGAGGGACTGGGAAATGAGTGGAATTGAGGTGCATGATGTGAAATTCCCAAAGAATCAATAAAAAATTGTGTTAAAAGGAAAAAAAAAGAAGAAAGAAGAAAAAAGAAACACAAGCCTTCAGAATATTTTTGTTGTAATTGATGGCATTATTATAATTAATAAAATGGTTTATTACCATTTTAAGATGGAAATTATTATTTTGTTTTATGTATGAAGATATGGAAATTTGAAGCGATTGATTATGTAATTCCCTAAAGTAAATAGTAAACTATTTTTTACTCTGTTAATTCTGGTCTAAAATAAACAGTAGTTTGTATTTTACTCCTTTGACACTGGTCATGGTAATGGTTTTCACCGCATGCTTTTGTACACAGGAACATGGAATGACTGTCTTCTTCCGTAGGCTGAAAGTGCGATGTAGATGTCTGAGTAGCTTGGGCCAAAGACATTTGTGTCTGTCCCTGCCAGTGAGACACAGTCTCAGAAGTAGCCACCAATTTTTAAGCTTGTTCCTTTTTCTTCTGCCAATTTCCAAAGGTGATGGCTGCTCCATCACCCCAGGAGTTACAGTTGAATACAAAATTGAACCTAACTCATGTTAGATCAGATTTTAAAAATGTGATAGGGCATATTTTATTCAGTTATCTAAGACCAAACCAAAAAATCTGTAACAGAATTAGAACTAGGAAAACAGTTTATGTGATATTCTCCTTGTACCTCCTGTCCATTTCCTGCATTCACTGTAAATAACTAGAGGGCACAAAATACATTTGATACTGAAAGTTTAAAATTTAAGCTTCATAGCTTCTGTTTCATATCTCAGTTCTAACTGTGTAGAAGCTCACTAAGCTTTCCAAATGTTAGATCTGGTTAATGTTGGTGTGTGATGATTTTATTTATTTGCAAAGTTTTTTTATAATAAAGTTTATCAGAAATAACTTCTAAAATTATAAATATAATAGGAAGAGGGAACAAAAACACTGTTTTGTCAACATACTAAGATAGTGTGAGCATTTAAATCAAAGCAGATATTGAACTCATTTTGACAAATATCCCACAGAAGTCATACTTCAATATTAGTCTATTGAAACACAAATTTAAATAAACCGATTTTGAGAGTCTAAAAATGTTAAATAAATTAATGCTAAAAACTCATCAAAATTACATGTCTACCGGGTGTAAAATAATGGGAAAATATACTTGCTACCTTCTTTTTCTACTGCAAGATTCAAGCATAGAATGAATGTGACAGATACACAAAAGACAGGCAGACAAGCAGGAAATTGAGCTTGAAGACTTTAGCAAACAGAGCCAAAGATGAGACAAAAAATGTTATGCTGCCAACATACATTCCAGAAATACAGTCTGGGTCAGGGCCAGGAGCTGGCAAGTCCATCGATGTGAATCAGAAGAAATAAGGTCAGAAATGAGAGATGCATCTAAAATAGGTCCTCAAATGCAAATTTCAGGGCGATGGTGAGGGTAAAGTCAGAACAGGGCAGGTAAGCCAAGACAGCACAGCCAGAAGGCTTCAGTCAAAGGAGAAGCACAAGTTGTCTGAAATTAAACCACCGCAGTCGCCAGCTGTGCAGTGCTGGTCATGACCAGGGCATTCATTGACTGCAAGGTACCTGGCACACTTCTGCACACTGAACCCCCGAATCTGTGTGATCCCAGGAAAGCGAGGCACACACCACAGCACTAGGACTCCAGTCCATCTTGATCTGACACCAAATTATGTGTTCTCAGACAGTGTGTTAGCTGGCTCTGTGCCATTTATCCATCCAATCCGACGTGCATGAAGAGAGTAATTACCAGTAAGTGCCTTGTCCTCCCAAAATAGAGCTGAGCTAACACAGGGCACAAGACAGAAGTAAAAGCAAATCTCAGCATGATGAATTAGAAAGAGGACTAGCATGTGATCTAATTTGTTTAACAATGAATTAGATACACACACAGCCAGGGCGAATGCACAGACACACACACACACATCATACACACACATGCACACATACAAACACTGTGTGTGCATATATGCGGGTACACACACACACACTCACACACACACACACACACACTGTCAGGATTCTTTTCTTTCTTTCCTATGTCATCTTGTATGGACAAAGCACAAAACATATCAAAAAGGCACAATTAGCTTTTCATGTCTAAAGAGGGATTTCTTAAAGAGGGGAATAAATCTCTTAAAATGAGAAAAAGATGTCATTGTTGGATGCTTCGTGGTTTTCTTCTTGTTGATGTCCTTTTCTGTCCCATGTATATATTTTCCCCTTCTCCTCTTCATCCTCCACCTCCCTCTCTTCTTCCCTCACATCTCTTTTCTTCTCCTTTGTCTTTTCTTGGTGTGTGGTTTGGGGGATTGAATCTAGGGCCTCAACCACACTAAACAAGCATCCTTCCATCCTACTCCCAGCCCTCCGTGTGTATAGTGAAGGAAAAGTGAGGGAGACTTGGTGAAGAGAATGAATGGATGGGAGTGGAGCACTGAAGTCTGCATGTCCATCAGACAGAGCCACACTGAGCTTCACGAACAACCACCCCAGTGCGCTGGAATGGGGCCTGTGCATGTTGGTTTAACATGATTCATTTGGAACTGTTCTCTCCTTCCACCACCCACCCTGTCTCTCTACCATTCTCTATTTCTCTCTACAGAACGGAAGCCCTCCCTTCGATTTCCATCAACTAGCCTCAGGAATACTACTCTTGTGCTCCCATGGGGAAGGACACATCTGGCCTCCCCAGTTTCTCCCTTGACCTATGTGTACCTCGTCATGCGCAGCTCCCAGAGATTTGGAGTGAAGGGGTTGCCATGAGGAATGAATGGGAACTGATATTTTTGCCTAATTTTGAAAATATGGACACTTTTCACAAGATATTCTCAGCGGTTCACCTCAACCACTGACCTTCATGAAATAAGGAGTGAATTGCAGAAAAGTGGCATGTTTACCTGAAAAGAAAATTTACATCCTACCTTGAAGAAGTCAAGACCTGGATCATCTTTCAAGGAAAGAAGCTAACCCTCAGAGGAGGAATTCCTCACCCACCATGGGGTGTGGTGATACTTTATCTGTGCTTAAATGTGATATTTTATTTGTATGTTAATAAATAAAGTTTGCCTGGAGATCAGAGGTCATAGTCAGGCATAAACAGAAGTCAGGCGGTGGTAGCACACGCCCTTAATCCGATCACATGGCAGGCAAAGTCTCTGCTTGCTCAGGGACACAGCCAAGCACGGTGATGCCTTTAATCCCAGTACCAATCACAGAGACCTAGAGTTCTGTATAGACAGGCAGTGACGAGGAAGTCATGTGGCTGGGCTTAGAGCCAATGAGAAGGCAGAACAGGAAGACAATAAAGGCACAGGTTAGACAGGAAGAAGCTCTCTTGGGAAGCTACAGCGAGGTGGTAAACTAAGGTTAGTTGGTGGCTGTTGCTCTGATCTCTAAGGCTTGCACCTCTGTATTTGGCTCTGTGTTTCTTATTTAATAAGACTGTTTAGAAATTTATCTACAATGGGGGGTTCCTTCCTATGTCACTCTAATTCCCCATGTCCTATAAAACCATTCAAATCTCAAGAGATATTCAGAATCAAAATTTGGGATAGAAGATCTCTTTAATTTTCCTCAGGACTGACCTTGAATAAATGTTTCCTACAGGTGACAACCATTAACCTCAGATTTTGGTAACAATGGAGCCGACACTCTAGTTAATAGCTACACTTTTTTTTTTCCACTGTCCTGCATGTAAAAGAAAAAGAAAAAAAGTGTAGATGATAACTGTGGCTGGTGGATTTTAGTTTGATGTATTTTTTTTGCAACAATATATATAAGAAATATAGACAAACTACTATTGTTTTGATCTTGTCATTTACCCTGCTGAGGATCCAAACCAGCTACTTTCCAGAAAGATTTATTTCTCAGGGAATATAATTTACTTTCCACTCAGGATTATTATAGCTTTGATGAGGTAATGCTTATAAATTGTTTACAGTAGGGCAGTAAATATCATTTATTTGTGACGATCAATGCTTTATTAAGCACCACAATAAAAATATTCCAAAGTGAAAGTCTATGTTTTTTAATTGAAAAAGATGAAAATCTTATACTTTATGTCACATTCTGTGATGTTTAATTTTGTCAGCTTGGTTATTTTGAAAATTAGGTAGACTGGGATTCAGGATAGAATAAAGGAGGGAAGTGAGAGTCCCTGCTATCTATCTATCTATCTTCTATCATCTAGCTATATCTTTTTCTTTGTCTCTTTCTCTCCCCTCTTTCCTGGCTGTCATGGTGTTACATCGAAACCAAGCCAGAATAAAAATTTTATTCATTAGCATGTTTGTTCATATATTTGTGAAAGCACCACCTCCCAGGTTATACCGTCAGACAGCGCATGAGACAGGCATCTTCAGGGGCAGATCCTTGTGTTAATGGGCCTTCAAAGTATCCTTTCATTTGTTGTCAGCTAAAACTTTATGGTGCAAGGTGACTATGCCCAGAAGCATTCCTGTCCATCACTTTAATCTCCATGGTCTTAAGTTGAGCATGTTCAGGACTGGATCCACCTGCACATATAGGATTCTTGAACAAAATCCCCATGTTCCTTTTGTTTGGGGAAATCATTGCTTAGGAAATGACACGTAAGCTGTCCTTGGCTACTTTAGGTAATGAATCTTTCCCATCATTTTATATCTTGACTGCTTCTTTTGCATTTGCATTCACTAAGATATGAATGTATTACATTTAGTTACAATAGCACTAAGCAGATGTAGACAAGATGGGGTTAATACTATCAACTCTTAGTGTGGGGGCTGGGTATATACTCTAGCTGGCTGAGTGTTTGCCTTCCATACGGGCAACCTTGGATTCTATCCCCAGTACATCTTAAAGTGGTCATAGCAGCACAGCTCTGTAATCCCAGCATTCAGGAGGTAGGGGCCAGAGGATCCCAGGTTCAGTTTTATTCTTGGCTATATCTAGAATTTGAGGGCAGCCTGGGATACATGAGACCTTTTCTCAAAACAAGTTAAAAAAAAAAGTTTGCTTATAAAGCTAAAGGGTTTTTCCCATGGAGTCAATCTGAGTACCTCTCTCCTGTGGAAGAAATTATAACCTGAATCAGAGTATTAGGCACCTTGGTCTTCAATTCACCATAATTTTACATGAATCTACACTGCCAGCTGCTATAAACAGTATGAAATTTATGAATGTTTGGAACTGTTTCTCGCATAACCCAATACCTTTCAAAAATAATTCACATGCAGTAGAACACACTTTCTACACTGTAAACAGAAAGCCTAATCCAAAATGACAGCAGGCAGATAATGAACCATTTGGAAATATCCCATCTCCTGTACTCAGAAGACATTCCTACTCAAGACAAAACTTGGAGTCTCTTAACCCTTTGCTGGGCCCTGAAACCACAGCAGGAAGCATATAGTGAGCCATAATGAGATAAGCTCAATTCTATACACAGCAGGAGTGAGCGCTCTGTCTTGTAACAACAGTTCAGATGACTTTATATAAAGTGTGGAGACAGAAATTAGACTACCCTCCCACATCTCAATGAAAATGCTTCCCATGGAGTGACTCAGCCTGCAACCCTAAACAGGAGCCTGGTCACAGCATGCCGCAGGCAGCCACAGCAGGCTTCGCATTAGCTGTCTGCCGCATGTGTGGGGACAACACGGTGCTAAGGCCGCCAATTGCACAGGGGCGTTTACCTTGTGAGCAGGCTCTAGTCTCATAGCAGATAAAAAAAAGGACAGTGACTCTTCATGCCCCAAATGTGGCACTTTTCTGCTTAATTGCAAACAATAAGTTCAAATGGCCAACACGGCATATTAGCTCTATGTTAATACAGCGATTGTAAACAGTTTTAGCAGCAAACATTTTCCAGGCATTCTGCTTACTTCCCTAACATAACTTATTCAATTTGATATGTGTAATAATTATTACTTCCATTATTTTCATCATTTTATTGCTAAAGGTACAAAAAATAATGTACAGAGATGTTAGGAAAGTTGCCCAATGTCGGGTACAGGATTAGGATTTCTGCACACACCTTCAGGGGTGCTGGCTGCTACAGGGACTGTTTTCACAGTTTCACCCCGTTCATCCTTTGTCCATTGGGAAAACAGCCAGGAGGTCTAGAGAGGTATCACAGTTACAATTTCTATTGCAGTAATGTGGGGAGAATCCACAATCAGGTAAGAAATGAGAAGGTGGTCTTTGTTATATTCTCTGGGTTCAGTTTGGACTTAATTTTGCTATGGGAAGGGTTTCAGATCATTCAATCTTCTTAAGTATCCCATAGCCATACTCCATTCCCTCAAAGCACAAAAACACTTATTTAATATTTGATATGCATAGTCCTAGCTTGTTTCAAATTTAACTATGATCAACAACTTATTTTAAAAACTACCCATTAATGCATTTAAAATAACAATTTATTGTTGAACGATTAAAGAAATAAATATTAAGAATGTTAGTCCAATATGCTATTTCTCTGATAGACTATTAAGGAATGTTCATTCCTAATGTAATGTTAAATTATATAATGAAAACTCTGATCTCTAAGCTAATGCCATATACTGAATGTTGAGAGAAGTATATGACTTGTAATCTTTACATGATGAGTATATTTTCAGTCACTTTTGATAATGGCAATTTATTATGCAAGAATGCATTCTAATCACAATACGCTTTGCTTCTTAATTACCTGGGAAACTCCTGGAGGAATAAATACCATTTCTCTTGTTATAAAAGGCAGTTCTAAGTTGACCTGCATCTGTACACAGGACAAACACTATCTGTGATCTGTTCTTGTAATGAATCATACCTTGTTTAACAAAAATGTCAAATTAGATCATATCGTCAATATGAATACTTACACTCAGCGTATTTCTGAAGTTGGGAAAATTCTGAGGGGCTGAGATGGGCCCATTTCTCCTGGTTTGTCATGGTGTACGTGAGGAAGGCCTTCCAGACCAGAGGAGAGATTCCTTATCCAGGTGTTGGGCAGAGCTCTATGCTTCAAAGATTCTACACAGTGTGTTTCATGATGAACTACCTCAGGCTTTCAGAATATCCAATCTGACCACATGAAACTGCTGTGGATGTTTGTAGTTTCAATACTGGGCTAAAATACTGTGAAAAGAAAAACACGAAGATCAAAAGATTAGCAATATTGAACAAAGAAAAATGATAAGGAGAAAACATAAAAGAGAAAATGGTAAGGTTTATCTGTCCTAGGTAATACATTATGGATTTATTTTATTTTGCATATTTTCAATCTTTAATTGCCTCTTCATTCTTTAATGGCATCCCATGTTCTTTCTCTACAACCAAATCACATAAATAAATGTAACTAAGAGTACAAAATGTGAAGAACATTTTGCTTAATCAAAGTATGCTGACCAAAGTAAATTTATTTGTGTCTGGTTTTATAAAATCCACATACCAAGGATAGACCGGAACATTGTTTTTATGATTTGAACAAATAATTTTTAAAATCTCTAAGCAGTACTAAAAACAGAATCTAGACCCAACTTACTAAAGAGATTGGAAATCATGTACAATTTGCTAATGTACTAGACTTCTAATAGTGTTCTTGAATGGTACTCAGAACTAAAGTATGTATCTACCATCATGCAAGTCAGTTTGGGGGTCCTATATAATTGCTATATAGCAATTAAATTAGAGAATACTTTTAGTTTTATACTCTTTAAAAATTTCAATAAATGTGCCAAATCAAAGTAATTCCAAATGTCTGAAAGACTTCCTTAATGAGAGTGAATGACTCTAGTGTGACTCACATTTTAAAATAAATCCCCAAGTTGTCACAGGCTTAAATTCACTGGCAAATTCATAAAGACAAAAAGCAAACTCCATCTGGTTTCGGTGTTTTATCAGAGACTGTAATCAATTGCTCAGTACTCAACCAGTCTGGCATTGGAATCTTTATAGAAACTGAAGCCTGAGAAGAATTACTTTATCTCTAAAATTACATATTAGAAGATTTATGAAAACAGGTACAACTAGTAAAAGCCACAATACCTATAGCATGACTGAGAAAAAACAACACAAAAAAAATACACCAAACAAAAATTTATTGTTTTATTTTTGGTACCTTTTTTTTTTTTTTTTTTTTTTTGCAAGACAGTAGCTTGTTAATTGGTGAGAAAAACAGAGCAATCCAGATGTGTTAACAAATGGCCAAGCTCTTTTAAATCAGTCAGGACACACGTAATGGATATACCTGTGTCTCCATCTGTTTCTGTCTGTTGATTTCATCATCAACACTAGTTTACCCTGACTCTTTGCTGCTCTCCAGCCCCATGCAGCTGGGTAAAATGATGCACTCTGTCATCCTTATCCAGGGAGAGACAGATGATTCAGTCACATTTGCCTCATTACATGCTCCTTCCCGGGGATTTAAATGTTGAGTGCAGTGGGTGAAGGACAGGGTAAAAATGGTTATAACTAAATCATTACAAAAATAGTTGGATACATGTTCCTGTTTGAGCCTGACTCATTAGCCAGATTTCTTGTCGCTTTCACAAATTAGTGATGACCCTTTATTAAAGAATTAAAAGTAAAGATATACCAAGACTATCACACATATGTACAATTAATATACATCAACCAATTTTTTTAAAAAATCACAGATAAAATGGGCAGATCAGTTTCTGATCTCTATAACCCCCAATCTCTTGTGATGATGATAATTCATAATTTATTCTAAAAGGGTTTGTTGAATCTCTGTTATCCAACATTGTAGTCAATGGAGACATAGCAAAGAGCCAAACATGGAGAAAATGAAAATAATGCTGATGCTTAAAATACATCAGCTATCAAGGAGACTGTACAGTTCACAGAGTGTGTGTTATAGCATGCAGTCTTCTCATTCAAGCTCCCTGAGACAGGCACTGATAGACTTTCATCAAGTGAGGAAATTGGCATGGAGTGATTGGCATCATGGGAGTGTAACAGTCTCCATACTTAATCTCTAGTCCTTTCAGTCTCTATACTCAACATCTTGATAACAGAACTCCAGAGTGTATATATACATTTAGACTCTGTTACCAGGTTCCTGGAATGAAGAATTGGAATAAAAGATAAGAAGATGTACATTGAGGCATGCAGGAATGTTCTGTTGGAATAAAATGTGGTAAGTGTGCCATTAAGCCTTCTTATCTGGTCTTCCTTCCTGGTGGCACATTGGGTGTGTGTTGAAGAGTCTCTGGTACTGTGGAGGCAAATGCTAGGCTGGAAGCTGTGAGCTTGGGAAAGCTCAAGGCATTAGTCTGGGATATAAAAATAACAAACAGCAGAACCAATTCAAGCCATTCCTGTTCTATGAATAAAGCTTTCTTAGAGAAACTAGCAAGAGGCCTATTTTTTCTCTTTGAAGAATTATAAAACACTGCAACAACAATGAAAGACTAACCCAGAATCCTGAAAACCTCAGCAATCTTCCATTTTAGAAAAAAAACAAAATGAAACTGTATCATTATCCTCCTATAATTCCCTGGGAAATTGCTTCTAACTGGACTTTAAACTCCTTTTCTTATCACAGGCAATTTCCAAATTCCCCTGTTGTACTTAGATATTCATGAACTGAAAATTTGCCAGTCTGACAAATTGCCAAAATGATAACTAATCAATTATTATGTCTAGTAACTTACAAGTCCCAAGACAACTCACATTGCCCTTAATTCTATCATGAGAAGACAAATATTAAATAGTGTAAGTTAAATATTAGGTGGTAAAACATTGTATTTGAACAAATGCAGGGGTGATGCTGTCTGTGAATGTGCAATTTCAGACAGAACGACAAGCGTGGCCATGCTGAGCACACAGTACAAGCAACTCAGGTCACAGGTCGCTTTAAACTTCAGTTTCTTAGTTTTAATTAGTGGTGTGCAGGCAGAAAAATGATGTTCCTTTAAAACTCCTAACTAGATGAACCAATACATGGAGCCCATGAAAAGATAAATGTAGCTTGTATAATATCAGCTCCAGAGACACAGCTACGCTTCATGCCACAGAAGGTGTTGAAAATCACAGCAGCACTTTCTCACAGTCTCTGCCTCTTCACAAATGGTTAGAAAGAACGTGACAATATTCAATTGGGAATCCCCATGGTGTGTTCGCAGATTTCCGTTCCCCTGCAGACGGCTTTCTTTAGGCACACGAAATGAGTGCCAGGAGGGAACCACTGTGCTGGCTTTTGGAAAGCAGTCTAATTCTGGCTTTCTCATCTAGTCAACAGATGTGCCACTTTGCTTAGTTAGTGGCAGGAAATAATTACATTGGAGGAGCTGAAGAAAGCTATTTGGCCCATTGTACCTAGGCTGAAAAACAATCTCCATATTGCAGGAGGGACTCGATGTCCTCATGAGAAAAAAAAATTGTCAAGTAATATCTCGATAAAAGAATCTGCAGTTTGTCGGCCAGTGTGGGTTTTTAATAATTATATGAAGTCAGCATGTCATGACTCTAATCACTGAATAAGATTCAGTGAATCTTAAGACATCCTGGGGAATTGAAAAAGAACACGCACATACAAATTTATAGTGTTACAAGGATGGAAACTACTGCCAGGATCTCAAGAACCATAAATTCCTTGTCTGAGGGGAAACAAAATGAAAAAAAAAATAAATAAAAATGAGTAAAGATACAAGAGCATCTAATTCCCATAGTTTGTCCAATGAAAGCAGCGTCAAGCCAAACAGACTATCAATGCTTTAATTTATAAATCCTTATTCATTTAACTCTGAGAAGTCTAAATTTGAGACTTGACAGCAGGTAGGCACTGTGCTAAACAATGAGAATTCAGTAATATGCTAATTAGATATGACACTTGGGCTCCCAGATTTCTTTAGGTGAATGACCTAAATTAAGTAAACCAACTGCCATAGTAAATGATTAGAAACTATGCTAAGTTACATTTAAAAAAAAAAACAGGCAATAATATTTTATATGGAAGAAAAAATATGGCTTGATTTAGTTTGCAATATTCCAAAAGCAACAAAAGAAGGATTCTATAAACTAAGTGATAAAGGTTTACAATTATTCACACAACTTGACACACACTAGAGTCAGTGGAGATGAAGATGCCTCAGTTGAGAAAACGCTTCTTTAAGGCAAGGTTGTAGACAGTGTTGTAGGGCATTCTCTTAAATAGTCATTAATGTGGGAGGGCCCAGCCCATTGTGGGTGGTGCTATCCCTGGGCTGATGGATCTTTCTTCTATAGGAAAGCAGACAAAGCATGTCATGAGGAGCAAGCCAGTAAGCAGCATCCCTCTGTGGCCTCTTCATCAGCTCCTGCCTCCAGGTTCCTGCCCTGTCTTCCTTCATTGGTGAACAGTGATGCAGAATTGTAAAACTTAACCCTTTCCTCCTCAAGTTGCTTTTGGTTATAGTGTTTCACCACAGCAATAATAACCCTATTTCAGAATTGTAGGGTATTTCTAGAGAAGCAATAGTATTAGACTCTGGTGAGCAAGAAATACCAGGCCATAGGAGTTAGACTTGGAAAATGGTTAAAACTTGATATTGAAGATATTATTAAAGATAATATGATGTGTTATAAGTAAATTATAAAACCCTGTGAGGGGGATTAAGAAGTTCATCTCCTCGGTGGATAATTGAGAGCACAGTATTAACAGTGGGAAGATCAATTAGCAGACCAGTCCAATATGGGACAGCTCGCAGCTGTATAACTAGGAAGTGGCAGTTCAGATGCAGGAAATACACTGAAGTTGAGATGCATTTTTGAGGGATTGGAGAAACGGCTCTTCAGTTGAGATCATGCACCGCTCTTACAGAGGACCCATATTTGGGTCACAGCAGCACCCACATTAGGCAGCTGACAAATACCAGTGAGTCCAGCTCCAGGGGATCTGATGTCCAATGCCTGAATTTCACAGACACCAGCACACACAGACAGATGACTGTATTCAGAGACAAACACTCAATTAAATGTGAAAAGAAATCTTAAAATAATGTGAAATTTTGAAACAATATTTCATAGTGGATAGATTACTTATTATTTAGGAGACACAAAGAGAAGCTGAAGAATCCCTAAGTACTTGAATAACACCAGGTTAATAGGAGCAGAACATTTCAAATTTGATTGTAATCATTATGAACTTTGCAATGAATATCAGATTCCTAATTAAAAGTACTGATTGATGAGGTAGGATTTTCTATGTTGTCCAGTATTCACAGTGTCTGGAGACAAAAATGTGTGCCATATGTGTAAGCAAAGATGCTGTAAGCAAAGCTCTGCCTTTACCTGCTCACTGTTCACCTGCAAAGGCTGCAACCGGCTGACAGCCTCGACTCTTTGCTCTCTGTGGAAGCCAACTTGGATTGTTCAGATACAGGCCAGTGAGAAAGGTGAAAACAGATGCCACTGACGGCCAGTGAGAATTCCTGACTGGTCCACACAGATCCCAAAGCTCCCCTCTCCATTAAGCTCTCTCACATTTGTTTTTACTGTTTGTTTGTTTTTTTTTTTTTTAGTTTTATACACGTAGATAATGAATTTTAGTCCTATTTGACCCTGATTTACCTTGTCTTATTCCCCTCATCTACCATTTAGACCTTGTTTTTTTCCAGTAGACCCAACTCATAAACACACATTTCTTTCCAGTGTGACCCATAGAGTTGAATTAGGTGTATAATCATAAATGGAGTTATTGATTAGAACACTGATAACTTCTCAGTGCCCACACTATTGAAGAAATGACACTTCCCTTAGTCACCTCAGTATTTACAGTCAGTTGAATTCTTTGTCTAGTCAGTAAAACATCAGTTGTAGGTTCTCCCCTAAAACCTAGAATCTCGAACGTACCCTTGGGTCCTTGGTCAGAAGTACAGTACTAGAAATAAGTTCTCTCCCATGTATCACACCTCAAATCCAATCATAAGGGGGTGGTTACCTAATTCATACCACTATTATACCTGTGGATATGCCATGCCAGGCTGGTTATTCTTGTAACACAGGGTTCACAGCCACAGAGAGTGGGAAAGCAGTGTAGAGCAATGGGGAGGGTGTAGAAAAATGTGTATGTAAATCTTGTGCAAGTTCATTAAAATAAAATTTAAAAAAGAGTAGAAGTATTTAGAGCAGAAGTATTCTATTGGGTGTGTGGGGTTGGGGAAAATATTGCTCCATCCAGAAGCCCTAGGTTCTTAAACATGCATCTCTATGCCAGATGTGAGATACCTTCCTGTGAGTGGTTGGTTGGGGAGGTCCCAGAGGCCCCCCAAAATATAGGACATTGCCATTGTTTTTGGTTGACCACCAGAAATTAATTTTAAGATACTGTTGCTAAGGACACGACACAGTTTGACCATAGGCCAAGGAGAAATGAAGCTGGACCTGGACTGGAAGCTTCCTCAAACACTCAAGTTACAGGTGTCACATGTGATGATAATTAGAAAGTGGTCTGTTCCTGGCTTGCTTTTCTCCTCTATTGTCTTTTATGGGCATGCTTTCCTCTGGGCTTTACATTCCTAATTCCATCTCAATATTTCCTGGAAAAAGATCCCAGTACAAAGCAGATGGTATCCTTAAATTGAGTTAGAGTTTAATGACGGGATTATTTCAGAAGTATTGGCTAGGTTTTGGAAAGCTAATAGAGCATTGTGTAGGGGCCTGCACTAACAATGCTTGAAAGCTTACTGACTCTGTACTGGAAGGAATAACAAATCTTGGAGAGCTATGGACAGATGGTCTAAAGTCATGTCCCTTCTAAACTTGAGCAAAAAATACTATTGCCATCACAGCGGTGTAAAGAGTAGGATCTGAGGTGGGGTATTAGACTACGAGAGTTCTTCCGCCCTATGTGGATTAGTACCCTTGTGGAAGGGGAGATATGGCCTTCTTTGCCCTCTTTGTCATCTACCCAAACATGAAGATCCATGACAGTTACGTTACAAATTTCTGTTTTCATATATTTTGTTTATTTATCCCACATGTGTGTTGTATACACATGAGCATCATACACACGTGTGGCGTGGCATATGTTAGAAGGCAACAGACACTAATCAGATCCATCCTTCTACCACGTGTGTCTTAGAAATGAAACTGCCGTTGTCAGACTTGGTGACCAGTGTCTTTACCCTATGAGCTATCTCAGCAACCCTATACTGAATTTCTTATCCTGTAGAATTGTAAGAAATGAATTCCTGTTCATTTTAAATTATCCATCTTCAAAGACCCTATTACAGCTGCATACAATGGACTGAGATAAAAGCATGGTTTGGAGAAAGAACACATGACCCTCTCAGGGAGCTGGCCACGCTGGAAGCAGGGGGGTGAATTCTCCACTAGTCTTGCCACGTCACCAGTCTCCTTCATTACATCACATTGGTCAAATCGAACCATAATCCAGAGGTCAATGACCAATCTTTGGTGTAGTCTTTATATAAAGCAGGCTCAAGAAGCACACGGCAAGATGAGAAAAGAAAAACAAGGTTATTAAGGTGGCAAATAAGAATTATTTAACTCCCCTGGTGCAAGAGTTTAGTATCAAAGAGAAGCATCCGGGTAAACTTGTAATGAGTGAGTTGTCACAGATATAAACAAGGTCCTTAAAAGACCTCCCACAGCACACCCCACCACACCTCTAACAAACAACTGAGACCTCCCACACACACCCCACCACACCTCTAACAACTGAGACCTCCCCCACACACCCCAGCACACCTCTAACAACTGAGACCTCCCACACACACCACACCACACCTCTAACAACTGAGACCTCCCACACACACCCCACCACACCTCTAACAAACAACTGAGACCTCCCACAGCACACCCCGCCACAGCTCTAACAACTGAGACCTCCCACACACACACCACACCACAACTCTAACAACTGAGACCTCCCACAGCACACCCCAGCACACCTCTAACAACTGAGACCTCCCACACACACCCCAGCACACCTCTAACAACTGAGACCTCCCACACACACCCCAGCACACCTCTAACAAACATCTGAGACCTCCCACACACACCCCAGCACACCTCTAACAAACAACTGAGACCTCCCACAGCACACCCTGCCACACCTCTAACAAACACCTGAGACCTCCCACACACACCCCAGCACACCTCTAACAACTGAGACCTCCCACACACACCCCACCACACCTCTAACCACTGAGACCTCCCACAGCACAGCCCAACACACCTCTAACACCTGAGACCTCCCACAGCACACCCCAGCACACCTCTAACAACTGAGACCTCCCACACACACCCCAGCACACCTCTAACAACTGAGACCTCCCACACACACCACACCACAGCTCTAACAAACAATTAGAAGAGTATGGTATCAAAAAAGAGAACCAAAAAGGAAGAAAGCACCTTCCAAAGAGAGGGCAGAAGTCACTTTTTTCCAAAGCTGCTGCGCAATTAAATAAAATGTTGTCTGAAGCGTCCAATTGACCTATAATATATTTGTCAATGGTGGTGATCTTAGCACAATAATTTGTTTGAAGCTAGGCGAGCCAGACTGCAAAGGTTGCCTTAATGGAGCAGAGTTTAAACTGAGGACTGCAAATGTCATCAACTCTTACTTAAGAGAGAAGTACAAGGACAGAAGAATGGAAATTCAGCTAAGACTTTTATTCATTTATTTATTCATTTAATTACCTGGGTAGAAATTACCAAAATAGAATTTTTATAATTATTTTAATTTTATTAGTTATTATTCTTGAATTTTATTTATTTATTTATTTATTTATTTATTTATTTATTTATTTATTTATTTATTTATTTATTTTTTGGTTTTTCGAGACAGCATTTCTCTGCGTAGCTTTGCGCCTTTCCTGGAACTCACTTGGTAGCCCAGGCTGGCCTCGAACTCACAGAGATCCGCCTGGCTCTGCCTCCCGAGTGCTGGGATTAAAGGCGTGCACCACCACCGCCTGGCTTATTCTTGAATTTTAAGAGAGAGCTGAAGTAACTAGTCTGTCAAAATCTTTAAAAAGCCAGGGGATTAGTTCTAGAAAGCATGTAAGAGCTGAAAATATTCTTAAGGATGGGTACAGGCACATTCTACAGATTTTTGTCTCTAGGAAATCAAAATTTGCTAGGTGACTACTGTTTTCTCAGTAATGTGTCCAAATAATCAGCAGAGTATTGAGTTATAAAGTAATGATGGGGGAGGAAGTACAGGAAAATATGAAAATAAATATACAAAACTATGAGGAAGTAGTGTCAATGAAGGCATTCAGTGAAGATGCCAAGCAAATTAAAAGCCAACTGGATATCACAATTTGTTTAATTTCAAACTGTAACAGTCCTATGACTTTTAAATGATAAATTTTCAGATCAAAATTTCTACATGACAAATAATCTCATTATTTCTATTTTAATCGGTTGGACCTAGGTTGCCATTCAAATTCTGAGCCATGATCCCCACATGCAAAAAGTAAATCACTTAGCCTACTTTAGTCTCAGGAAAAATGAGTGACAGACACCCACCTCGAGGAGGTGTTAGCACTTAATGGTATTGTACATGCCCAATATATGACAAAAGGTTCTCAATGAAGGCAATTACTTTATTGCTTTTGTATATGTATATGTCAGGTACAGGATGTACTACCGAGTCTGGACATATTTACAGCATGTATCCTGGGGGTAAATGACTGAAAATCTGCAAGCCTTTTCTAAGATTATGTGGGTGGATTAATAGAATATCCACAATTGAGTTATTTTGGGAGTCTACTGACACATTAAAAAAACAGTCTAAAAGAAAAACATCAAGGGAAATCTGTGGATATGCTAAAGGGAAACATAAACTTTGCATTGTATACAGTTCTGAAGTGAGAGTTTTGAATTTGGATTGTTATTGTGTTTTAGTCTGTTTAAAAATGCTTCTTTAAAGCTTAAATGAAGCTTAAATCCTCTTTCATATCACTTAAAACTTTAAGAGCACATTTCAGAATAGATTTGGGCAGGTTGGGTGAAAATGAGGAACCCGTATAATCATAGAATATTTCTCAACACGAAATCCTAAGTGTAAAGTGGTCTGGCAGATTCTATGTTCCTAGAACTGAAATAGGTCCCCTGAAACAACAGGCCCTTCTAAAGGGAAGTTTCTCCAGGACTTCCAGGCCAGAAATGGAAAACTGAAGCTCTGTTACCAAAGTGGGAATGTGGATCCCAGGAAGACACTCCTCATGTTCTGACAGCTTATTTCACAGATAAATTGGCATATGCATATTTCCTGGCTGTGATTGCATTTTGTTTTTCAGCAGAATTATAATACCACTAAAGGAAAGACAGAAACTAAGAATATTTTCCTCCCAAGTTACAGCCAGACTATAAACAAATCCAGTTTTTATTAGTTTCTGTATCCTCATTTCTTTTAAAATCCAAGGACCCAAGCAAGTGACCTCCGACAGAGTGGGCACAATGCTATTCTGTATCTCTTCTGGATTCCTGTTACACCTGTTCAAAGGACGGTGACATTTGACTCTGTGGCCTCCTTAGACAACAGCCAGCAGAGAAGTGAGGGAAACAACTTCCTTGCCCAAATATGCAAATGTCCCTCAGCCTTCCTGTCTCCTTGGGAGCTAGCCAGCCAACCCTAAGAAAGCGCATCCCAGCTCCTTGAAGAGACTACTTGGAGCTGAGTACAAACACTCAAATACGGAGTAGAATGGAAACATTGAACCTGTTTTTTTTTCCAGGCTTGTACTTCACAGCTGTGGATCCTTAAAAAGACATGAGAAACAGAATAAAAAATAGGATTTTGGCATAACACACTGTTTAGGAAAAAACAAAATTCTAAACCTAGAAACACAAGTTTATTTCATTGGCTTTTGAAAATAAAACTTTACAAATGTAAATATAAGCATAAATGTAGAGAAGGACATCAACCCGGATGAAGGACAGCTCTCCCCCTCCCCCTCAGGTGGAGCACAGTCAAGGGGCACTGACTGCAGCTCATGGTTTCTCCGTCCCTCCAACCCGAGGTTTGACACAGGAAAGAGGCGTTTCTTAGAACACAATCACTGATAGGTTTATCTGTGTGCCATTCTATGATCAGCTAATGAAAGCAGACACACAAAAAAAGAGGTCTCCAACTATTAATCCCATTTCCAGATCAATCTAGAATGGAATATTTATTCAGATTTTATGTTGAATGCATGTGCATTTATATAATTTGAATATACAAATTTGGTTATATGTTTTGGTTCTATTAATTAATAAAGAATAAATTAAGTCTCAAGCATTTTCTGGAAATTGATGACTACTGGCGAGGAAATAATATCTTTCAAATCTTGAATTCCTTGAAAATGATGTACTTTAAGGCTGTTATTCAACTAAAGGACATACAGTGCTCACTGCCTGAGGAAAGCCAGCACTGAAGAACACTGGGGATATTTGCTGCATGTTCTGAGAGGCAAGGAGCATTTGTAGTAAATCCACAGTATAAACAGAGATGCAGTCAATACAACATAAACATAGGGGTGAGAGCAATACAAAATCCATGGATTGGGGCTGCAGGAAGCTTTATTATTTTTTTATAAAACACCACTGACTTGAACATGCCACCCACATCCTGCTTTACACACACACACACACACACACACACACACACACACACGCACGCACGCACGCACGCACGCACGCACGCGCACACAACTGAGCAACACATACAATGTTTTTCCAGTGCTACAAGTAATGAAAATAAATACTTCCTTCTACCGCTTATTTGAATATCAGCTTTTTGTTACCCAACAATGATATACTGTTCTTTAGTCATAAACTGACACTTTTTTAGAAACTAGCTTGAGAGTCTTTTGGATTATAATCATTATTGTCTAAAAAAATATTAAATGATAACTGAGATGAATTTCACATTACATTAAAAAATCTATTAAAAAAAAAATTCTGTCCCTGCTCCTCTGCCTTGACATTCCACCACATTCTTAGCACATTCCTCTCCAGTATTAGTAATAGCTCTCTTTACTCCATTACCCACACTGTATTCCAGTTACCTTTCCAACGTGTGTGTGTGTGTGTGTGTGTGTGTGTGTGTGTGTGTGTGTGTGTGTGTGTGATGGTGCACTGCAGCACTGGTATGGACATCAGAGAACAATCTGTGGGAGTCGTTTCTATTTTCACCAGGTAGATCCTGAGGATGCAGCTGAGGTCATCAGGATTGACACCAAACATCTTTCCCATTGTACCATTCCACTAGTCCCGATTTACCTCTATGAGTGAGTGAGTGTATGTGATTCCTATATCGAACTTCCTCTACTGGTTCTTGGTTACCAACAGAATAGCATCTAAGCTGCAGTTATTCCACCATAAACTCTAAGCAGGTTAAGTGCAGGACATTTTAGTAAGGTAGCTTTGGAGGTGAATTTGGCCTGACTCTATTACTTTAAAGTGCAATGCTTTTACAACTGATTCTCATCTTGGGTGGGAGGGCCATAAAGAGTAAGGCTTTCAGCCTGGCTCTGGTGCTCTGGGCTTTTAATTTTAATCCCAGCACTCAGGAGGCAAAGACAGGCAGTACTCTGAGTTGGAGGGCAGCCTGGTCTACAGAATTAGTCAAGAACAACCAAGGCTACACAAAGAAACACCCTTGAAGAACTCCCTACCATACCAAAAACAAAACAAACAAACAAACAACAACAAAAAAAAAAGAGTGAGGCTCTAACGCCTCAGTGCCTGCCATAAACTCCATGTCCATTAGAAGAGATGGCTGAAATCAGAACCCAGTCAATAGGCTGTGAAGAAACTCTACCACATTGATGGGGCCAAAGTCAATGCCCTGGTAAGCCTGACACAGAGAAGGCATATCTTCTGCTGGCTCCTGGTTGTGGTGCCTTGCATATTATTAATAAAACTAGGAACCAAACTAAGTCCAATTCTAAAGACACATTTTTCACCACTAAAAAAGAATATATGGCTGATAATTTGTACCAGTTTCCTCTCAGACTGAAATATTTCGACATTCAAGGAAGCTCCTTAAGTCAGAAGATGACACAAAAAGCTTCAGGAAGGCTGTGAAACTGGTTTAGATCCCACTGCACTCCTCCTTCCCAGAACAAGCAACAAAGACTCTGACAAGCCCATCTGCAAAGACTCCGAGACCAAACAGAAACCAGCGGAACTTCCTGGAAGAGATTTAGAACAACTGAGTCTCTTGAAAAGGACCATCATCACCCTGCTGAGCTGTCTGTGGGCTGTGCAGTGTGCTTCAGCTTCCCAGCTTCTGTGAGCTGTCACTCATGCTGGGGTGGGCTTTGGTGATGCAGCTGCCTTTGGGTTATTTCCGCTCCTGTAACTAACCTCTCACCCACATTCCTGAATGAACCCCAATGAAACTTCCTGCTTCACCACTTTGGTGGTGTCCACACTTTGCCTGTCCGGGGATGTCTGCCTGGGGTGAGTAGATGTGTGTATTTTGTCACCCCAGGAAATGTTTTGTAGCACAACAGCTAAACTGAAGCAAGTGGTGTTTTCACTAGTGATGCGTTCTCTTGCAAACTACAGGAGTTCATCGTAGTTTTGTGCCTAACAAGATTGGTCAATTTCATGTTAATGACCTATAGAAGATGTTTTTTAATTATCCATTCTTACAAGTAAGAGAGATTTAAAAAGAATCAAATTCTGAACTAGGATATGGGCAAGATGGAACAAGCTGTATCATATCACAAAGGTTCTCACACTAGTTTCTTTAAAATAACACTGAAAGTCAATTACTCCTTGGAACAAAAACCTAAAGTGTTAGAAACACCCATACTATTGTCAGCCAGGTCTATCTAAGGAACAATGGTGAGCAGCAGCTCTTTAATAGAACACCTGCCAATGACCAAAATATTGCAACACTTAGAAATCCAAGGAAGACCTTAGCCACCGTGTATGATTTACTTCCAACAAACCTATAGTTTCTTTAGTGTGGTGTAGGGGAGAAAAATGTAGACCATTTACACTAAGGAACATAGTCTTTATTGTAAAACATTAGCATATGAACACACACACACACACACACACACTGTTTACTAGAAAGGGATGAGGAACTGAAAATACTGTTATAAAAGTTTGTATTTCCATAACCAAGAGACACAGCTGACCCCAATACAAATAAGCATACATACACACAGAGATGAACACAAATACATGTGTGAAATCTGTCAGCAGCTGGTTCAGCAGTCAGCCTTCCAGCTGTAAGTGGCCAAGCTCTCTGTGTCTCAGACGCTGCTTTACATATTAAGTAATATTCTTCTGAATGTATTTTCAGAATATATTTTCAGAAAATACAGATATGTCCTTTCTGCTCTCATTTTAGATCCTAAATATCAAGTTCTATGTGGACTTGAAAGGATTTAGTTGTAACTCACTTTTTGCTGGTGAGGAGTGTTGCGCAGGTACCTTTACACATGTTATCTCGAGGGAAAAAGGATAAATAATTTATACCTGGTTTTCATGTAGGAAGCCATGCAAACTGAAACATGGTAACAGTGCCAATATCCTTTTGCACATGGCAAATGACTACAGAATGATTGGCATCTTCCTAAATCTATGACCATGTCTACCACGTTGAATCAAATATAAAATCAGACTTAGTCAGGTAGAAAATGATCTGATAGCATCCAAAATACTCTTATAGGACATTTAAAAAATAAACTTACTTTATTTGTGTTTGTATAT